>NC_090442.1:361743628-362046659 GCF_031143425.1 Pleurodeles waltl | reverse complement strand
TGTTAAAGTTTCTGATGTGTGGTCTGACTGAAAGAGTGGCATGTTCAGGTAAGCTGTTGTTTGACCTTTAGAAGGTACTTGCGGTCTGCAAGTAAGAACCATTGAGTATCAAATTTCGTGACCACCCAAATAAAACATCAGTCTGTGAGTATTTGTAAATGGTTTGGAGGTTTTTCTCTGGCCTGGAAATAATTATATCACAGAATATTGAGGAGGCAATATCAAGGTCACACAATATCATGACCAGAAAATTAAGGACCAAAACTTTGAGAAGGGTAAGTGCATAGATGGAGGTATTTATTTACTATTCTTAACTTTACATCTACATAACTTATATAAATTCACTTAAAAAAACAAATGTTACTGGGACTTTATAGCTAGGCTAAAATGTTAAACATACCAAAGCATAGAAATTCATCACTTATTGTTAGAGTTATCTCAAGTAACTATAACTTGTGCCCTTATGTATCTATAACTTGCACCCCCCCTGACATTACACTGAAGCCTCGGGAGGTGGTGGTCCCTAGGGCTGCAGCAGTGGGTTGCGTGGCCCCCACATAGAATTACATAAAAGCCCTAGGGATGTGATGGTCCCTGAAGCTGCGTGGGGGGATGGACAGACCCATACACATTAGATTTATTTATAGCCTCATGGAGGTGGTGGTCCCTGGGGCTGTGGGGGGCCAGCTGGCCGCCTGCATTCTGATGATTTAGAAAAATGTACTCAAGACATGAGATTACGTTTGGAACAAAGAGGCTACAACTGGACTATCATCACAGCTGCACAAGAAAGGATCAAGCGAGTCAACAGAACAAAGACCTTATTACCACGCCCTAAACAACGAGAGGAGGATACCAATAAGATACGTCTGATTACAGATTTTACTGACAGTGCATATATTATGCAGAAGATGATGAAAAGACACTGGAATATCCTTAAACAGGACAGTACTTTGAATAACTTTCTGTCAGCAGATCCACTAATTACATATCGTAGAGGGAGATCTTTGAAGAATCTATTGTGTCGGTCCTACCCAAAACCTAAGATTAAGGATAATTGGCTCACAGAAAGGAATATAGGTTTTTTCAATTGTGGTCATTGTGGTGTATGTAAATGGGCATGTCATGGGACAACAGAATACGTTGACTGCTATGGGAATACACATTGATTAAGATCACATATGATCTGTGGTACTAAGTATATCATTTATGTTATAAAATGTCAATGCAAACGCATATATGTGGGGAGTACAATAAGATGACTGAGAGTAAAAATTGGTGAACACTTAAGGGCATTAAAACAAAGGGATGAGAGATACCCTATTGTACAACATGCTTTGTCTTGTACTGATCACAACATCCATGCGAATATAAAACTTTTTGGTTTAGAACATGTTCCCCTGGACCCCAGGGGAGGAAACAAGCACTATAAGGACTATTAATCTGAATCATATGAATTATATGCACACACACTGTGTAAATCAAGAGGGAAAGAATGATAATTTAGCATTCATTTACATTGATTACTGTAAGTTCCACTAATTTGGACTACACAGAATACATGCATAAGCATTGAGCAAATTAAGAGGGAAAGAATGATAATTAACTATCAATTCACTTTGAATACTGAAAGTTTCATAGTAAATTATTAATCACTATAAATAGATTTGCTGGCATGAGCCATTAGATTCACTTGACATACGCAGTGAAACTAGTTAGAACTATTACTGCATATTCTTGATTAAGGGATTTATGTACTATTCTTACTGGCCTGTTCTGGTTCTGGGAGTTGATCAGTACTTTACTTTGAATAGGGAACACATGAGTATACTTGATTTATAAGGGGACTACACACGACTAGACATTTCAATAATCACTTTTATGTCTTTAAGTGTTGTTAATATTTGAGATAATTGGTACCTGGACAACATATCTTGGGAGGCTAATTAGATTGAATGGGGAATTGATACGTACGAGTAGAATCGAGAGTAGCAATATACATTAGGAGGACATGGCATTTGAGTCCTCTTTCTACTCTTAAAATGGATATACAGACAGAGAAACTGAAGCAGGACCAAGTGAGAGGAACTACGAATCACAGCGTGACAGA
The DNA here is from genome assembly GCF_031143425.1 of Pleurodeles waltl. NCBI lineage: Eukaryota > Metazoa > Chordata > Amphibia > Caudata > Salamandridae > Pleurodeles > Pleurodeles waltl. The sequence continues at coordinate 362,044,549 of NC_090442.1, read as the reverse complement.
CGCGGAAGGGGTATATTTAAATAACAGACGTCTACTGCGTCCGTTTAACAGAGCGTACTCTCATCGGGTGTTAACAGATCAGAGAATGGCATGATAATGGTTGGAAGCAGGTAAGCGGCTTTTACGGACCATATGATACATTTTTGCAACTGGAAAAGGGTACTGATATACCATGTTACGGCAGTGTTTAGGTGTTTGCATTTTTGGATTTGGGCTTCATATTTATCCATGGCACTATGAGGCACTGTGAGGACTCCCGGGAAGATGTGCAGTGTAATTACTAAGCACAATTCGTCTAAATGTTGGCATAACAATCAGGGGTTTGAGAAGACAATTTACATTGCTTATGGATATCTTAATGGCTCTTTAATATATATATATAAGAGAATTAGTGACTGTTACCAACTAGCTTCACTTACGCTGATATACAAAGCTGACTGACATGCATATACTTCTATGCTTAAAATCAGTAGTCAGGAATTGAAATGGATCGTGACATAATAAACTTTACATGTTTATTGTATTGCTTATTGGTGTTTTTGGATAAAGTGAGCAGAACCTTTTGGCTAGATGAAGTCTAGTGGGAGATTTCCCTGACGAAACACATGTTGGCTGTTTTGAGGAATATAAGGATGATGTAAAGTGGAGACTATGGGCCTGATTCTAACTTTGGAGGACGGTGTTAAACCGTCCCAAAAGTGGCGGATATACCACCTACCGTATTACGAGTCCATTATATCCTATGGAACTCGTAATACGGTAGGTGGTATATCCTCCACTTTTGGGACGGTTTAACACCGTCCTCCAAAGTTAGAATCAGGCCCTATATTCCAATGGACACTCTAAGAACTGATATTGGATTGTAAAGTAGTTACTACAAGGACCAAGGCGCTTTCTATATGGACATGTGTATGGACTACGGGAATTTGCAAATACAATTCTTCTGAAATGAATTTTGGGTAAATCAATGTTAAATTAGTGATTTAACAATATGCATTGCTAGGGAGGTTGGAACTATGACATGTTGTAAAACAAAAAGAGACAAAGTATAATGTACATTGTGGACTAATATTACTACTAACTGGATGAGTGCCTGAAAGTAAATGTTTTCACATTTTCAGCAAATTGGTTGCTGAGTTACAGGGTCTTTTTGGAGGTATTCACCCTGGTCAGTGCACCATTCAGAATAGTGATCTGCGAATCAAAACAGGAAGTGCCACATTACCCTATGTAAACTTCCCCAGTTAGTTAGTAGTAGCCCCCTGCATTAGAAATATCAATGGCCCTTGGACTGGGCCCACCCGGGGGTTTAGGTGTTAAGAAGGGTGGGAGCCCGCACTTCATTCTTTAAAAATGTTTGCTGCAGATTAGCAACCCCACTTTTTAGCCCTTATGGTCCCTTTAGGACCCCACCACCAGAGCTAAGGGGTCAGGGTGTCTGTACCCTGGCCCTTTTTCTTTTTTTTTAACCTTTTTTCTGGGACTTTGCAGAAGCCGAGATCCAATATGGCTGCCAATGCTTCCTTGTTGAAGTGTTGGCAGCCAACCAGATCTCAGTACGAGATCGTAAGGGGTCATGAGTCCTTCATGTCCCTATATAGAGAAATTTGGATTTTCTTTAATTTCTCTAAAACTAATGAACGGATTTAACCAAAATCACAAAAGGTTGCTTTCTGGACCAGGCCCTAGCTTTCTGTCAAATGTGGTGCAATATGGTCCTGCTGTTCAACAACAATACAATTTATTTATTATCAAGTTTCGGAACTCCAAAGAGATCCACATGAGTAATGATACAAAATCATAAAAATTCAACATAAGATGATACACATTTCTTAAAAGGTGCAAATCCTATAAATACACAATAAAATAGTGCATTTTGTGTTTTTAAACTTAAAATTCAAAATATCTGTAAAAAGGATTGGAAAAACTTAAATATCCTATAACAAAAGCTTTCATTGTGGGGGCTGTAACATGAATCCAACGCCTCTCTGTGAGATCTAGTATTGAGCCGCAGAAAGAGGGGTTTCAACCAAAGTTTCCTTGGAATGGCTAGTGCCGGACAGACAAACAGAACATGTGAAAGAGATTGTACCCCACCTTGATACAGATCACAAATACTAGACGAGCCATCCCACCTAGTGGCAATCTATTAAATCTAAGCAGGATACACAATCGCCTCACCCCATGATTTAAATTCCAGGTCAAATAGGGTTGCACCATTTTCATAGTTGCAGAGTCAGTTAGCTTCTCTAGACCACTTCTTTGGTGACACAAATCCATGTCCAACAAAAAGCCTTTGTACCATGACTCTTCCTTCATAGTTTTTTTTTGCAATGCATAGGGAATTGAAGCCTAGAGGTCCAAGTCTAGCTCTAGGAGCCGAATAGCTTTGATGTAATTTCTCAAAAAAACTGCTTTTTCCCTCAGATTGTTAAAGATCTCACTGTAGACCTGGTTTCTCAATGTACTTTCCTCACTATGCATGAGGTTGTGTGCCCTTCTTATCACTGCCACAAGGCCTTGCACAAAGATATTCCTTATGCCAAATTCAAGACGTAATGCAGCCCCTGAGACTGCATGATTACAAGAAACCATGCGTCTCAGAATGCGGTCTTCTGTCTTGTCCAGAAAATCCCATTTGGTTATAACAATACACTCTATCGCGTATAAAAGAGTCGCTGAGATCTTGACCTGATAGGCCGTTAGTAAGTGTAAGAAATGACGTTTACCATTTGCCTTATGGAAGGCAGACAGGCCTTGGGCAAGTGAAAGAGCCTTATTCGTGTCATGGCGAATGTGATCATGATCTTTTGTTGAAGCAGAAAAGATCTTACCCAGAAACTGGTAAGAAACTTGCTGTTCCAGCTTGGGTTGACCCATAACCCAAGGATACAAAATCTTTCTTCTATTTATCTTCCCAGAGAAGCAAATCACCTGAGTTTTTTGCTATATTAATTTCCAGGTAGTGCCTGTCTGAGTAGATTTTTAGGGCAGCCAAGTGATGATTTAGGCCTTTTGGGGTAAGGTCATACACTACTATATCATCCACGCACATTAAGCACACAATTGGTCGGCCCCCCACCGCAGGGGCATCGCCGGAGGAATTCCTGAGACTTATGGGTAGGTCATGAATATCAAGAGAGAAAAGCAATGGGGCCAGTAGGCAACCTTGTTTCAGGCCATTTTTTGTTAATACCTTTGAAGACAGTCCATGTTCTCCACCCATTAAGATCTTACACCAGGTTCATGAATGTAGGGCAATTACCAATTGTAGGAGACCAGGAGGAACCCCTAGATCTTGAAGTTTCTTCCACAGTATACCTCTATCCATTCTGTCAAATGCTGTGGAATAGTCGATAAATGCCGCATACAAGATACCTCCCCTAGCCTGAACATACTTATCAATTAGAGTTTGCGTAATCAATAAGGTATTATGGGCCTTTATAAAGCCTGCCTGTTCCATTGGTAAGATACCATTTTCCTCCACCCAATCATTCAGTTGCAGGAGGATGCTTTTTGCAAATATCTTTCCTGTTGCATCTAAGAGGGCGATTTGTCTGCAATTTGACGGTATAGATCTATATCCCTTTTTACAGAGGAAGAATTATACTACCCTACCATGATTCCGGGATTTTACCATGGGCATAACAGGAGCACAAAAACTGGTTGTAGTAGTTTTGCCCGGAGCACAGACTCTCTTTTAATTAGGGTCATTGGAATCTCGTCGGGCCCATAGCACCTGAAGATCGCATTGATGTTCAAAATCCCTGTGGAAAAATGAATGGGAAAAAAGCTTTTTGGGAACCCCCCTTTTTCTCGGTCCCATTTGATGGATCACCCCAAAACTTTCCAGTCAGATGCGGAAGTGAGTGACGTATTTTGTGAAGACTCATCAAACAGTTCCAAAGTTATTAGCAAAACAAAAACAAAAAATTCTATAGAAACTAGGTCCTAGCTATTACTGCTTAGAGGCAACCACTCTGTTGGGGCCCATCAGCACTCATTTTTGAGGACTGTTGGAAATGACTCTTTCTGCAGGGTCATTCCCAAACTTTTTGCCTTCCTCCTCCACATTTTCTGACCTCTTATCTGCTGGATTTAGGATTCTGTGCACTTTACTACTGCTAACCAGTGCTAAAGTGCAAGTGCTCTCTGCTTAAAGACTTTGGTGGTCATTCTGACCGCGGCGGTCGGCGGTCGCCGCCCGCCATGCGGCTACCGCCGAATGACCGCCGCGCGGTCAAAAGACCGCAGCGGCCATTCCAACTTTCCCACTTGCCCGGCGGGCGACCGCCAAAAGGCCACCCGCCGGCCCAGCGGGAAAGCCCCTGCAACGAGGAAGCCGGCTCCGAATGGAGCCGGCGGAGTTGCAGGGGTGCGACGGGTGCTGTGGCACCCGTCGCGATTTTCACTGTCTGCAAAGCAGACAGTGAAAATCTGTATGGGGCCCTGTTAGGGGACCCCTGCACTGCCCATGCCAGTGGCATGGGCAGTGCAGGGGCCCCCAGGGGCCCCACGACACCCGTTCCCGCCATCCTGGCACCGCCAGAAACAGGCTGGCGGCAAGGGGGTCGGAATCCCCATGGCGGCGCTGCAAGCAGCGCCGCCATGGAGGATTCCCTGGGCCAGGGGAAAACCGGCGGGAAACCGCCGGTTCCCCTTTTCTGACCGTGGCTTTACCGCCGCGGTCAGAATAGCCCAGGAAGCACCGCCAGCCTGTTGGCGGTGCTTCCGCTGGCCAGGGTCGGAATGAGGCCCTTTGTCAGTTTGTGGTCCATGCATGCAGAATAGTTTGGGAAGTGCAGATCAGCATATTGTAAGGTCTTTGAAACTCCCTCCATCAGGACGCCCTTTTGTGTGGACAGTATACAAAGGGTTTCTATAAGTATGTGAGTGCCCTGAATGCCCTTATACCTTTTATCAGTAATCTTATTGAATGGAGTTGTGGAACATATGGATTATTAGCTGTGCTCTTCTCAGCAAAGGAGCTTATCCTTTTTCTTTCTCTATATGCAGAGGTACCCATAAGGTTGTGGTTCAGGCTGTGGATTCCTCTCCAAGGCCTCTTTCCCACTCTTGTCCCTACATTGCACACATTCCTTTGAGAGCCCTGAGGAAGGTACATGGTCACATTTTGGTCGGGAACCGAAACACATGTCAGCATCAACATATTGGAGATACGAAATTTAGAATATACACAATGAGATGAAATGATCATTATTACTTAAGTTTAAAAGTTATATTTATTGAATATTGAAAATAGAAAAGAAATGAAATATCAAAGTGTTGAATGTGAATAGGAGATAGTGTGCAATAGAATATATTAAATCAGCACCATGTGCATGTTTATATGAATTTTGTCTAAGAAAAACCTTGAGTCTTTATGTATAATCTCCCGCTTTGTTCCCCTATGGTATTTAATTTGGTGTGATGTATGATGTGAAAGTGGTATGGTGGATGAATGTTGTGTTATATGACTGAATGAAGTATGATTCTACTATTTTAGTGAATCTATGTTGGGCAAATGGTAATTAGGGTAAGAGTGGCCATGTGAGTGAACTTTGAACAACGGACCAGATTTAAGACAAGCACTGGGTGCAGCACCACTTTTCTTGCACCCCTTAAATCCCCTCGAACGCCGCCATGTGTGCACCATATCTACGATACAGCACACAATGGCGATAGTTAGGGAACTAGCGTCAACATTTTTCATGCTAGTTTGGAGTTTTGCAGAATTAGCGTCAAACATTTTGATGCTCATACTGCAAAGCCCATTGAGGCCCGTTATGAATAATGGTGTGCCTCCTTTAAATGCCTGCTCTGAGCAGGCATTAAAAGTGCCAAAAAATATGACGCAAAGAAATCTCTTAGATTTCTTTATGCCATTTTTCCGGCCCCCCTAATGGAGGAACACCCCCTTTGCAAACAGTATGTATAGCACATGCATAATATTGCACAAAGCGTTGCAAAGTGGCACAAAGCATGAATTGCCCCACTTTGTAAATTTTGAACGAGGAAAAGTGCACCTTTGCACCGCCTTAGTATAAAAAATTACACTTAGGTGGTGCTAAAGTGGTGCTAGACCCTCTTAAATCAGGGCCAATGTTTTCAAGAAAGTGGTGTGTCTAATTATATTTATGTAAAAAGGAAAAATATTTTAAATATGAAGATAAAATGTGGTTTGATTCATATGGTTTGATGAAATAAAACATATATTGTGTGTACTTATTTTGAAGATTTGTCTCAACACATATTTATTGAAAGGTTTTAATGTCTTGACTGGTGCAACCTGTAAATCTATAGGTCAGGTAGTTATTGTTCATATGTTTGATTAGTCTCCTCTTCATCCGCCCCCTCCTTAAATTACATTCAGGGGCCTTCTTTTTCTTTTCTCAAAATGGGTATAAGTACTGGACGTCTGACACCACCAACTTAGTAAAATTCTCGACTTATGCATACTCTGCCAGGAAGAAGGACTGCTCCTCTGCAACAAGTATAGTCACTCTGCTGGACTGCTGCTCTGCTGGACTCCTGATTTTCTGTGCTGACCTGCTTCCAGCTGCCCTCTTCACTGCGAAAGACAAGGACTGTACCTGCATCTCTCCAACCCAGAATCCAGAGTGGCCCAAAGAGCCAGCTGACAGGTCTCCTGATTGAAGTGTCAGGGAATGAAAATACTTCCAGCATACCTGCCTTCACACCCGTAATCTGCCATCTGTGAGTCTACCGTGCCAAGTGGTGCCACCCCAGTCCTGGGCCCTTGGAAGTGGGATTAAGGTGTTTGCTGCAGCTGAAACAATGTAACACCGCCAATGTGTGGTTCAGAACTTATGTATTGCCCTGTTGTAAGGATTAGAACAGGAGCATCGACCCCCTTGGTTGGATTGGAGTCAACACATCGCCTCTCCAGTCCAGATCGACCTTGGTACATCGCCTTTGGTACCGCTGCATCTCAGACCTGATACATGTCGCAGTTGCATGGAGAAAATTGTTGCATCTTTGCTACTGCGTGGGAAGGATTCACGATGTTGACACAACCAGGATTAAAGTACTTTTGTTCAGCGAGCCTCACTGGGTCCCTGTAGCCGGCCTGCACTTCATTATAGTCTGCCTGAACTTATGACTTTGTCCCAGTCTTGAGCAACAAGATATCCCTGTAGGCACTTCTTGTTTCTAAAAACTATTTTACAGTTTATTCCGTAAAATTTTGTATATTCAGTTCTACTTATTGGATTCTTGTTGTTTTGGTCTTATATTAGCTCATAAATTGAGATCTAGTTTTCTAACCTGGTGTAGAATCTTTTTATGTAGTGTTTTCACAGTTTTACTGCTTGCAGTGTTGCACAAATATTCAACACATTGCCTCTTAAGTTAAGCCTGACTACTCTGTGATAAGCTACCCGAGGGTGAGCACAGGTTAATTTAGGGTGTGTTTGTGACTCACCCTGACTAGGACTGTGGTTCCTGATTGATCAGGGTGCATACCACTTTCAACGAGAAACCAAGGGCCAGATGTAGGAAGGCATTAGCGCCTCGCAAACAGCGAAAAACGCCGTTTGCGAGGCGCTAATGCCCTCACGCGATGCTTAAACACATATAGCGAGTCGGTACCGACTCGCAAAATGTGTTTCAGACTCGCAAATAGGAAGGGGCGTTCCCTACCTATTTGTGAGTTGCACCGCGATGTAGGGTTGATTTGTGACCGCGAAAGCGGTCGCAAATCAACCCGCAGTTACCATCCACTTCAAGTGGATGGTAACTCATTCACAAACGGGAAGGGGTCACCATGAGACCCCTTCCCTTTGTGAATGCTCACAATACTGTTTTTTCAGAGCAGGCAGTGGCCCCATGGACAAAAAGGTTTCGGTATTTTTTTCTATTTGCAGCTTGTTTTCCTTTAAGGAAAACGGGCTGCAAAGAGAGAAAAAAAAAATGCTTTATTTAAAAGCAGTCACGGACATGGTGGTCTGCTGTCTCCAGCAGGCCACCATCCCCGTGAGTGCCTAGACTCGCTATGGGGTCGCAAACTGCGACCCACCTCATAAATATTTATGAGGTGGGTCTTTGCGACCCCATAGCGAGTCGCAGAAGGTGTTTGAGACACCTTTCTGCATACCAATTTGCGAGTTGCAAATTGCGAGTCGGAAGGACTCGCAATTTGCAACTCGCAAATTGGTTTCTACCTACATCTGGCCCCAAATTTCTAACACTGGTGGCAGCAATGGGATAGGACTTGTATTTGTGTAGTGCAATACAGTAATTTGGTGTATACTACTATTCCATACCAAAGACCAAATCAAATTCTTTTAAATCCTCCCTGATTGGCATTTTTAATTTTTACCTAAGTCATGTCTCTAACTGGAGAAACTACATCTGCAACTGCAAAAATGGAATTTGAGCTGGCCAACCTTGAGCTTTATTCTGTGACTCAGCTCAAGGATTTCTGCAAGGGTTTTGGGCTTCCTGTAAAGAGCACCACCAGGAAGGTGGAACTGCAAAAGACACTGAGGGCCTGGACAGAAGCTTGTGCTGATTTGGATGTAACGCTAGGAGTGAATGAGTAGCTGTATGGGGTCCTTTTGAGGAAATACCTGTAGTGGAGGGGAAGAGCTGATCCCTGAAGTGCAGCTCTCCATCAGAGCAGAGAGCAGTGTTTCTTCCCATGGTCTCTCCCCAGAGGAGCTGGCTGAGAGGAGGGAGGAGATGGAGTTCAAATTATAGATGGCAACATTGAGAATGAAAGAGGAGGAGAAGAAAAGGGCCTTTGAGGAAAGGGAAATCTTGCTGGCTCATGAACTGAGCCTGAAGGAGCTAGAAATCAAGGCAAGGCAGGTGGCAGTGGAAGCATACCTGCAGTACCTGAAGGCAAAAAAAGGGTTTGCATACCTAAGGATCTAGTGGCCAGTTGCGTGAGGAGAGACAACATTGATTAAAAAAAATCGGTTTATGAAGTTGCACTACTGTATGTGAAGGATCGATGCATCACCACCAGTGCGGGGGTCAACAATGATGCATCACTTCAGCCTGCTCTCCACATCTTAGAAGTTGATGCAACCAGAATTAAGGTACTTTTGTTCAGCTGCCTCCTTGGGTCCCTGTAACTGGCCCATGCTCCATCGCAGTCGGCCTGCATTTTTACTTTTTCCCTGTCTGGTACAATCACATAACCCCAGTTTGACCTTCTTGTTTCAAAGTTTTATTTAATCGTTTATTTTTTAAACATTCATATTTCAAGTTCTACTTATTGAACTTTTGCTGCTGTTGTCTTGTTTTATTTATTAAATTGAGTTCTATTTTTCTAACCTGGTATGGAATATTTGTGTGCGGTGTGTTTACTGTTTACTGTTTGCAGTGCTGCACAAATACCTTACACATTACCTCTTAAGTTAAGCATGCCTGCTCTGTGCCAAGCTACCAGAGGGTGAGCACAGGTTAATTTAGGGTTTCTGACTTACCCTGACTAGGACTGTGTTTCCTGCTTGATCAGGGTGCATACCTCTGTCAACGAGAAAAACAGTTTCTAAAAAGTACTAGCATTTATTGAGCCTCATCAGACTTTGACACACAGCAGGATAGTGAAAAACATTAAAGGGGAAAAGTAGAAGAAATGTGACAAACATAGAAAGCAAGAATCTACAAGTGTCAGATAAAGGGGAGAGGTGTGTATGGTGGCTGATTTATGAGGCATGAGGTGGAATCAAGACTGCGGAACCTTGGAACTCGGCACACAGACATACAAAAGCTGTAAGCTTCTGAGCAAACCTCTGGGTCTCGCACTTATTCTTTTAGGAATTTAGCACCAGAGCTGGGTATAAAAAAGTTATACATTCTTACTTGTAATATTTTAGTCCATGATATTCTGGTTATGATACTGTGCGACCTTTATATTCCCTCCTGGATATTCCAAAACCATGCCCCTAGTAACACGTACTTTCTCCATACTTTTTCAAGGGAAGGAAAAAATGATACATCTGAATTTCACAGTAGGGCAAGGAAAGACATTTTCCATGGGGCAAATGTTTCCCCATTGGACAAAAGAAATGGAAAAAATTTACCTTTTAAATGTTTCCTCTATATTCATTTCGCAACCTACTTGTGGACATGCAGTTTGCATAGAGGACCACAAACTGCACAGATTTCCATGTGCACTCCTTTAGCAACTTGTGAACCATTAAACGTGCGTCAATCTTCGTAAATTATGAAGCAAAGTCAATGTCTAGTAGATTTACACATTACATGGCTTAGAACCCCATGTGTCACCATTTTAGGAGTCAAGCTAGACCTACTCAGTGTTTAGTTAAAGCTTTTAAAGAGGAACATTTGTTCTTTTGGATCATCCCTTCCACTATCCTCTGCTTTCTGACACAGAAAAGACCAATAAACCATTAGCAGGTCCATTCCAAAGTCATCAACACATTGTAGCTGTTTGAATTGCAAACACTGTGCCAAACAACAGGATCTAAATACCATTGGTAAACAAACATTTGCAATGCAATAGGTCTTGCATTTTCTTGAGTTAGAGCTATTGTCATCGTACATTCATAACTGGACTTTTCTTGCCACATAAATTAGTCAATCCTGCCTCATAATTTGGTATTTTTTATTACCACATAATTCCAGTGGCCCTGCATATAACTAAAGCACTTCCACTGACCTTCTTCCTCTATCTGGAAATTATGCCATTCAGCATCTGAATTCAAATCTGCCATGCTAGTTCCAATAGAATACCACTTTTATCACCCCACCATCAGATTCTGGCTTGCTAACACAATTCCCCAAAAAAAGACCCAAGACATCCATGGAGGAGTAACGAGAGAAACAAACTAGAAGGGTCGCCCAAACACATCAAGAGTGTTCAAACAGTCACAGTGTAATAAGGATGTTAAGTTGGCCTGAATCATGGTCATAATTGCAATAAGGAGAGATTAATAAAACATATACAATCATCATGCAAACCTAACAAAAACCTCTATCAGAAATAAACTTTTGGCATTAGACTGTAATGCTCAGAACAGCCCCTAAAGGACACCACAATAAAAATAGCACTTGTAAGAAACATAGCCATGTAACCATATAGTTAGCCCCTGGAGGGCATAACCACGTAAAAAGAGAATAGCAGAAAATAATGCAGAGTAACCATATATTTAGCACCTAGAGAACGTAGTGCATTACACTTTTTGAAGGCTAGCTGGCCTACTGCAATGATATAACAAAACAAGGTCCTTAAAACATACTTACTGCCAGTTGCAAAACAAAAGTTCCAGCCATGAGAGAGCTTAAAAAGACACAACAGTGGGAGGGGTTTCTATTTAGGGTCCCTACTAACATAGTGGGGGGCCCCAGAGATGATGTAGACAGAGAAAGCGCATTGTCATGAACGTTTCTGTGTTGGTACGATTGTTGTAGGACCACCATAGGCTGAGTTATGAGCAAAAATGTTTTCTAAAAGTAATGGCCTGTAAAGCAGTATGGGGGGAGTTTCCCGACTGCAGTGATTATTGTAGAATCGGCACTCGTGCTGTGTCAGGAGTGCCGCTTTGAGGATTTCTGTGTTTCTTACGTAAAACATTTATCAGTTACAAATGTTTTTGTGAAAGCTATGGAATGTGAAGGCCAAAAGAAATAACTCTGATTTGGTAACAGTGTGAACAATGTGGCCAGAGCTTCAATACCGCCGATGGAGTTCACGCTGTTCTGCGCTGTTCACGCTGTGAGTGCCATGGCCATGGTGGAACACAAAAGAAAAAAATAGTTTGCCCACGCTGAAGTATATAGGCAATTGTGCGATAATCCATGTAACAGGGTCAGTCGGCGAGGCGGGAACAAAACCGTCCCAGGGCAGGACAAATGTAAAGCATTTACCAACAACCTCAAGGTATTTTTGAAAGGCAAGTGAAAGTGATCGGCGTGGTTATAAGGCCAAGAAAACTTACAACAGGTCGAAAAGCGCTTGCACCTGATTGTGCCTGATTTAAGAAAAGTGGCGCTGCACACAGTGCAGCGCCACTTTTCTTGCATCCCTTAGCGCCCCCCTAACTGCACCATGTGTGCCCTGTATCTAAGATATGACGCATCATGACGGTAGTTAGGGAAACTAGAGCTACTTCGGAGCTTTGCCAGACTAGCGTAAAACGTTTTGACGCTAATCCTGCAAAACCCATTGAGACCCATTGAAAACAATAGTTTGCCTCCTTTTAACGCCTGCCCTGAGCACGCATTAAAAGTGCCGAAAAAAAGATGCAAAGAAATCTCTTAAATTTCCTTGCGCCATATTTTCGCCCATTCTCCCCCAACAGGGGAACACCCCTTTTGCATCCATTATGCCTGGTGCAGGCAAAATGTAGCACAAAGCGTTCAAAGTGGCACAATGCATGAATTGTGCCACTTTGTACATTTGGCGCAGCTATTTTGGCCTGGTTAGGCCACATTAGTATAAAAAATATGATACCAATGAGGCGCAAGGAGGCGCTAGGGGCTCTTAATTCAGCCCCATAGGGTAAGAACAATTCAAATGACTTGATGGTTTCGTTTCGCGCAAACTGGTATTAAACAACTCAAGATCCTGTTGCATGACAGAAGGAAGCATAATACGGAGCGCAAGGCTGCTGCACTGGTGTGGTTACCCTATGTTTATTAGCCCACTCATTTCCTGCCATATTAATGAGAAACCATTTTTTTCAGTAGACTGCGGTTTCTTTCTTATGACGACAATGCTTAAGCTCTGCTGAGGCGGGGAATATCCACGGCCTGGCTGCTCCCTTATTGATAATCTCTGTAAATGATTTCCAGATGTGGTTTCCCCTAATGGCAATGTATTTGCACAAACAGTTGAAATCCCTCATGTGTTATACAAATAGATGCATGTAATGGAACACTGCATTCTCCTACGAATGTGCCTTGTAGCTCGGCCTTGGGAAGTTTATACGACTGTGCATACATAAGACAGAAAATGATAGGAAATGTTCAGCTGCCCTTGCCAGAATCAGAACGTAATAGCATCTTCAGCCTCCAGTGGAAATCCCTGGTTGCTGTTTTTGTGTGGGAAATGCATTGCTGTTCTTCTTTTTATGTCCATCTATTGCAGTATGCTGGAGGAAAGTTCACACGCACAAGCAGACACACACAAACACGTCCCTATTCCCTTTCTGATTTAGCCCTGACACTGTTCACATACTTTCACAATAAATGTACACGAACTTTTCTTGTGTTTTTTTTTTCCATTCAGCACTGTCCACAAATTCTCATTTTGGAAAGCTGTAGATAAACAATTGAAGTATTACTATGACTTAAGGAGAAACAGTAGTCTGCCGCTGTTGATTGCAATAGTTAGTTGTCTTTCCATTACATTTCTATTAAGTTGTGTTGCGTTAGAGACCTTCAAAAATGAGGGGTGCAGATGTGAAATGTGTTTTTTCAAATGTTAAAGTTCTGACATAATGTTGTGTTTGAGCTAAGGATTGCCTGTAAGCAACTAGCAGAATTTAAAAATTAAGAGTAATTTAAAAAAATATCGTTTTATTTTATTTGCAAAAAAGTGCGTAGGGCACAGCTAATAAATACAGAATAAATAATAAGTTGTAGAACATGTTAGAGAGGCCTCATACCTTAAAATGAAACACTATGAGTAGTTATACTGTGGGCCTTATTTAGAACTAGCAGAACAGTAGCATTAATGCAAATGTTGTTGATAAGGGATTTAGGGCCATTTGTACTATAACGTGTTGCAAATGTCTGGTCGCAATTTGTACCCAGTATTTTTGTGATCAGTGTTTTATATGGCAAACGAACCTATGTATAAATAGGTTGGGTCACCCCCAACATTTTCAGAGTGTTGAAATGTAACCGACCTCATGAATAACAATGACACAGTTTGCAAATTGCGACCTACTAAGAATCAGCGCCATCACTGGGAAGGTTGCCGGCTGAGGTCAGCTGATCACCATATCTGAGCTTGCTTTTAAATAAGGCAACTTCTTTCTGAGAATGCAACTTAAAGGAAAATGTAGTAAGTATAACTAACATTTTTTAATACTACTTTTAAGAATATTTTTTCAACATTCTTAAGGGGAAAGGGTCCCTTAGGAACCCATTCCGTTTGTGAATGCGTTACCATTAACTTTCAGTAGTCAGTAAAAAATTAGGAGCATACTCATGTAGCTTTCATGCAGCACAGTGCAGCCACCACCTTGCTGCACTGCATGAAAGAGAAAGAATGTGATGTACTTAATATAATATAATACGTTACTGTCCTTGCACTTCTGCCTTTTTGGCTGCCTGGCATCAACGCAGATACACTTGTGCCGTGGTGCAAGGGTGCCAGCATTGTAGACAGGAGTTTTTTTGTGCAGAAGGGATACCTTCCTGCACAGAAACAATCCCCTGAGACTTTTTCCTCTTTCTATGTGTGCTGCAGAATGCAGAATGCAGCACACATAGAAATAGGAAAAAATGAGGAGAAAGGTATTCCCCCTAGGTATGCCTCCCCTGGGAAGGTGTAGTATTTTGATGTGTTCCCAGTTTTACCAGTATTGGTAAATCTGGAAATGCACCACAATCCATTAGTGGATGTGCAGGAGCATGGAGAGTTATACATTTTATAGAAATAATCTGCACCTAGTGGCCCTCAGAGGGAGTCTTGGGAGTTGTAAGTAAGCTGGCATTATTTATCAAATCAATTAGTAATAAAACATTTAGAAATCACCTTAAATTGGAGTCAATAATGAGAGTTGATTTTTAGTTTTAAAGTTTTGTTTTTCTCATAAAGTTCTCAAGCTTTATTAGACAATCAAGAATACAGACTGCTGCAAGAAGCAAGTTCCAATTCTGCCCCTCTTCTGATATTCTAACTTAGTAAAAGGATACATTTTCTAGAGAGCAGTTTAGTCAATAAAGTTATCAGCACTCATTAAGAGTATCATAGCAGAAATAGTCTAGGCACAGAGCAATTGAATGTATCAAGAATTCAGTTTGTCTGAGTCTGAGAGAGAGAAAAAGAGCAAATCTCTCGTTAGTCGTCTCTGTCTGAATGCCCACTGCTGCTATTTTCCCTGGGGCTCATTTTATGCATAATAAACGTTTACAAACTAATAATCATGTATCACAATGTCAGCTCATGACCAATCAACTGTCGAGTATGCTTGTCTGTATGAGTCGTCTTCAGCTTGAGATAGCAGGCAAACAATAGCTTCATATTAAAGTTTCAGAATATGTTTCATAAATAACTACATTGGCAACATACACACAATTTCTCACACACTTTCACTCTCTGGAAAACAAGACACATGTATGAATTTCTAATGCATTCAAAATTCATCCCTTCCCTTCCCATGCATCTCTGCAATATAAGCTTATTCATAAAGAAGCAAATGTTAATTTTGCAAAGCTTGACATTCCCAGTGTCGAAGTAAGCCTCAGCAAGGCCTACTAGTGCAAGGGGTTCGCCCTTCTCTGCACAAAGTCCTCAGACCATATAGGAAGAAGTTGGCACAGAAACTGAAATAAAAGACAAAGGGGGTTATTACAACTTTGGAGGTGGTGTTAATCCGTCCCAAAAGTGACGGTAAAGTGACGGATATACCACCAGCCGTATTACGAGTTCCATAGGATATAATGGACTCGTAATACGGCTGTTTGTATATCCGCCACTTTACCGTCACTTTTGGGATGGATTAACACCACCTCCAAAGTTGTAAACCTCATGAGGTGGTACTACAGTTCAAACAGCACCCTTCTGTAATGTTTGAAGTAGCACACTGAACTAAGACAGCATGGTCCTTTTATACCCACACAGGGGCGAAAAGAAGGTGGTACAATTATAGAAGCAAGACTTATATACATATAAGATCATATGGAAATGCACAGTCGACAGGTAGGAGGGGCTAACAGTTTTCAAGGACTAGTAGACACATTACTGTTGATTACTAACAGCTGCAGACCTTACTGGGCATATGCAAAGTGGGAGATACTAAATATAACTTGTCACTAGACAGATTTTCAAGAGTAGTTAACAGGAAGGTAGGACAGGGCACATGGCGAGCACATGGCAGCATGAGGCAGAGAAAATGGCTGTCATAAATACGAATGGATTCCACGAAATGTTCACAATATTTGCTAAAAACAAGATGTCTTCTGCTAATGCCTAATCTAATCGCTACTAAATTACAACAGACGACCCTTTCAGCATTAGCTGAAGACATTTGTCTTTCTGGGATAATCTAAATATTCATCTTGTATATTTATGCTCATCATTTCAGCTATTTCCTTATCTAACATGTGTTGTGCTTTCATTTCTGTAATATCTCTTTTGGTAGGCATACAAGCAATAATACACCTGGAGCAGAACATTGGACCACACTGAATACAGATACAGCATGTGAAAAATATTGCAATCATTACACATAGGATAGTCAATAGTTTCCAGCCCCAAGCGGAAACAAGAGCCCAAAACCATCCAGAAAAAGTTCAAGTACCAGTCTCTGTGTGAATTTCTGCAGCAATTTTAGGCAATTTAGATATTGCATCATATACTGAAGGTGAGTGATCTGGAATGAAAACGCAGCAACTACTACCGATGATGCGACATGCACCACATCGATCAGCTAATATCACATCTAGTACCATACGATTTTGGAGCGCTACAATCCTCGCAATTTGGAGCTCCTGGATAATAACCCAAGTGCCAGAGCTGCCGGATTGGTAACAGCTTCCACAACCCTAGTCAATCGTCTCACTTTCCTACTGTTTAACGCAGCACCCACAAAGGAGAACAACCCTAAATTAAAATCAACATATTGTTGCAGGCTAGTGTCCGTTTGGTCTACCTCGTTTGTACTTATTGTCCTTTTATATCTATTTTTAATGATGTCATTGAACAGTTTAAAAGCTCGGTAATATGATGCAGGTGCCAAAAACACAGGGGGTAATAGAAAAGATACATAACACACACCTGCCCACCCAACAGGTAGTTGGTAATATCCATAGTTACCACAAGCAAAATATGTATTATGTGAAGCTGTAAAACGACTATTATTTGCCTCCTCAATAGTTAAAATCAAGGTACAATCGCTTGTCCCCACTGGAATTCGCCCAGTGCTACGTATACATAAATCTGATTTAGTTTTTGTAACAGAAATCACAAATTATTCTTTCTTGTCAGAGTCTCTTATATTTGTGAAGACATATGGTATTGAAACATTGTCCGGTTGATACTCTTCCCATTCCCATTTAGTTCCTTTGGCTTGGGGATACCCATCTTTGTCTTGGTAGCATACTTCATTAAGGCGAAAAAGAAGTCCGCCCTCTGTACGTTTTCCAGATGCAAACAAAAGCGTATACCAAGCTTGACAAGAACCATTGTGTGAAAAAGGAAGAGGAATGAAAGGTGTTCCTCCTTTCTTTTGATGCGCAGGTATCATTCCACATACCTAACAGTTAGTAGTATTTGTAGTATTATGAGTATGATGCAACATCTGAATGAAAGTATTATTGAAGTACGATTGACAGTGCTTCTGCTCATGATAGGGAAGCGTAAAGTAATAGTGATCCTCTGGTACTGGAGTAGTGGCAACAAAAAACTCACGAGCAGGAGCCATCTTTTCAACAAACCAGGTGATTATTGCTATAACCACCAAAACAACAACAAACCCCATAGTACTAATGATCACTTTGTTATTCATTTTAGCAACAGTGATAATCGACCCTTCCAGAAATTAATTAAAAACAATCGTTGGAGCTCTTATCCCTGGGCAGCCGGTGATTTCTTCACCACGGGCCAAGACGGGTGTCATTACTCCAATGCATGGCTGATCCCCCCCCCTTGCCACATTGGCTCTCCGTTTCACTAACCCAGGGCGGTAGCTCAAACAGTTTACTCCAGCACTACAGATTCTTTCCTTGGTCTCAAATATATTGCAACACTCCAGAAATTGTATGGTCCGGGAAGAACTCCGCAGATTCGTCAGGTGATATAGCACGGCCTTTCTCCGTAGTCAAAATCTCTCGATGATCAGTCAGCACAGCAGGTTCCAACAAGGTAGGTAGCACTCTCTTGCAGTGAGTACAATGGACCCAATTCTTTCGATTCGTCACTTGAACTGCCGTCCTTGTTGCAAGGAGCCCCTGCTCTAGGCCTACCCACCTTGGTTCCAAGCTGCTTAATCTTTCAAAGGACTTAATCATCATCTGGTCACCAGGTCGGAGTTCATGTCCTTCACCTGTAAATCTGTCAGGAAGTGCTTCTCGAGCCCGATCCTTTAGGAGTAACATACAAAGGCGCGGCCTCCCGCATTGGTTTTGCGTGAACTATCATAGTCTTATCTGTTCCGAAGATGGAAGCTTGAACCCCGCCGGTCTGAGATGTCCGTGCAACTACGTCCACGGCCCTTTTCTCCTCTTGCAAACGGACTGCCGCAACACATAATTTCACCAAACGCCTGATTGCATCAGCCACCTGGGAGAAAACAAAAAGACCATCACACATTTGCTTATGACCAGCTGCTACATCATCGGGCTCTAACTCATCAGAATATTTCCGAAATAGTTCAATAACTTCTGTGCCAAATGCCTCAGTAAAATATAGCTGCTCCTTTTCCGTCCACCCTTTCATAATGTCTAAAAGTTCAGAAGCAGAGACAACGCTACGAATTGCTTTACGAGCAATAGATCTAAGCTCAGACGCACGGTCAGCAGGCAACATAGAGTGATTGTCTCGTATCTTCTGTTGCTCCGAAGCGGAGACCTCAGCTAACTCATGAGGGGCAGAAGGAACGACATACGGAGGTGGAGGGCGATCTAGTAACAAAAAATCATTGTGCGGTTTATTAAGGATAGGATAGAGAGGTTGCCGAACAGTGTATTGGCCAGTTACCTGTAATTTACATTCTTTCTCTTCTATCTCCTTTAAATCGTTTATTTCTTTCTTTCTTATTTCCAATGCTTTCACACATACATTCTTCCGCTGCTCTTTCTCAAGCAAGGCTTGCTCACGCTTCACTCGTCCACGCACTTCTCTCCCCCACATTCGTACACAGTCAAACATATCTTGCCTAAACCTTTGCTTACACATACATTGTTCCACATACTCAATCTTTCGCAAATCAAATGACCCATGCATAGGCCAACGTAACTCAGGATCCGCACAAGTGTATTTATTCCATAATGTGCTGCACATTATAGAAGAAAGACCATGTTTAACATACATATCTCTATTGGGCGTCCCCTCTGGGGGTGCTGGTTGCGATTTTCCCAGTCTCAAATTGGTACCATTACAAAAGCAACACATCCTACGAAGTGCGCTAAAAACGGGCATGCCAAAAATAGTGCAGAATATGCAGTATTATAATCAAAGTAGCACTTAAAGTACCTCTAGTACGATGTGCCATTCAAATCAAAATTAAATTGGAGAAAATTCTCCTCCTTACCTGCCTATATAAATTGCAATTTATATATCAATTCAAAGGACACAAATTGACTAGTCACCCAAAACACGAGAGCCACAGTAAGTGGTGAAACAAAGGCATCAAAACCCACAGCAAGTGCTGCAAAACGGCTCTTACCAATCATAGGGCATCCAGGTTCCAACTGCCAAGTTCTAAAATCGACCAAATGGTCACTGCACAACAAATGAACAAAAAGGATCTCAGTCGAGGACTGGCGCCGCCTGGATGGTCAAATCAGAAAGAAGGGAAAAATGCAGTGGTTGCCAAGACTCGGGTCTCCTCAGGCATTAATCGTCTGCAGCGAGATCCCAATCCTTCGTCGTGACCAATCCGTCGGGCGTCTGAGTCGCCAATGAGTCCCTGTTCGGGCGCCAATTTGTCGAAGTAAGCCTCAGCAATGCCTACTAGTGCAAGGGGTTCGCCCTTCTCTGCACAAAGTCCTCAGACCATATAGGAAGAAGTTGGCACAAAAACTGAAATAAAAAACAACGTTTATTAACCTCATGAGGTGGTACTACAGTTCAAACAGCACCCTTCGGTAATGTTTGAAGTAGCACACTGAACTAAGAGAGCATGGTCCTTTTATACCCACGCAGGGGCTAAAAGAAGGTGGTACAATTATAGAAGAAAGACTTATATACATATAAGGTCATATGGAAATGCACAGTCAACAGGTAGGAGGGGCTAACAGTTTTCAAGGACTAGTAGACACATTACTGTTGGTTACTAATTACTAACAGCTGCAGACCTTACTGGGCATGCGCAAAGTGGGAGATGCTAAAGATAACTTGTCACTAGACAGATTTTCAAGAGTAGTTAACAGGAAGGTAGGACAGAGCACATGGTGAGCACATGGCAGCATGTGGCAGAGAAAATGGCTGTCATGAATACAAATGGATTCCGCAAAATGTTCACAATAGTTGCTAAATACAAGGGGCCAGATGTAGCAAGGCATTAGCGCCTCGCAAACGGCGAAAAACGCCGTTTGCGAGGCACTAATGCCCGCACGCGATGCAGAAACACATTTTGCGAGTCGGAACCGACTCGCAAAATGTGTTTCCGACTCGCAAATAGGAAGGGGTGTTCCCTTCCTATTTGCGACTCGCACCGCGATGTAAGTTGATTTGCGACCGCGAAAGCGTCGCAAATCAACTCGCAGTTACCATCCACCTGAAGTGGATGGTAACTCATTCGCAAACAGGAAGGGGTCCCCATGGGACCCCATCCCCTTTGTGAATGATCACAAAATTATTTTTTCAGAGCCTACTCTGAAAAAAAACGAAACAAAAGGTTTCGGTATTTTTTTCTATTTGCAGATGGGAAAAAAAAAACTGCTTTACTTAAAAGCAGTCACGGACATGGTGGTCTGCTGTCTCCAGCAGGCCACCATCCCTGTGAGTGCCCAGACTCGCTATGGGGTCGCAAACTGCGACCCACCTCATTAACATTAATGAGGTGGGTCTTTGCGACCCAATAGCGAGTCGCAGAAGGTGTCTGAAACACCTTTCTGCATTGCAAATTGCGAGTTGCAAATTGTGAGTCGGAAGGACTCGCAATTTGCAACTCGCAATTTGCTATCTTCCTACATCTGGCCCAAGATGTCTTCTGCTAATGCTTAATCTAATCGCTACTAAATTACAACACTGCAAAGGCCGTGCCAAGGTTACGAGATAAATATTTCTGTTTAGTTAAAGCATGCTGGACTTCGTTACATTGACATTTCTAGCGAGTCAGGCCATGCACAGGCCATGCAAAGTTTAGAAAGAGAAATGCACTTTTAAAATGCAGGTTCTGGTTAGGCCTAGTCTTCACTCATATGGATTATTAGTAAATTTAATCTGATTTTAATAAATCACCTCAACAGTTTCCCTCCTTTGATGGTTTGGAACCATCACAACCCATGCACAGATGTATTTGTTACAATTCACTTTCGTCGTCTTCTTCTTCAGTGTCATGTTTTTTCCTTTTCAAATTTTCACTTTCTTTCAGTATCTCATAAGCTTAATTATAACCCCTTTTCATTCTTTTCTTTATGTCTGTAGAGCTTTCTTTTTGACTAGTATCATTTTTATCGTCTTTATTATAGCTAGAGTAGATAAGAAGCAAGCAACTACTATTAAAACAGGAACTAATACAGTTTCGATATTGCTTCCTTCTATTGTCTTAAACCAACTAGCTATAGTACTGAATTCCTTTTTGAAGCTGTGAACTACACTAGTGGTTTCTAGAGGTTCTGAATCAAGATGTAGATCAGATATATTCTTTGCACAACTCACAATCATTCTACTCTCATCAAGACTGTAGGTACAACAGTTCTCAATCTTTAACATATTGCAGACTCTGCCTTTCCACGGTAATAGGGCATCTAACACATAGCGGTTCTGTAAAACCATAAATATACCACCTACAAGCTCAGTGTTTTCTATTAATAAGGCTCCAGAAGTACTAGCTGGCATCCTATTAACTACTGTTAAAAGCTTTCTGATCTTTTCATCATTCAAAATCACTCCTACTGCAGGTATGATTGCTCCAAATATGTCTCCAACTAATTGTGTTCCCTCACTTACACTACGTGAGTATCTTTTTTATGTTGGTGTATGCATCTAAGCTTTGTATATGACACATCTTTGTAAACAGAAAGCCTCAGTAACAAATACCCTCCCAAAATGCAGACAAACAAAAATATTCATTCTCTCTACATATGAAATATACTCCAGGTATAGTAGGTTCATCTTCTTGTAACCTCCACACAACTCAAACACATGCTCACAATTGCTAATCCCTCCTGGTGTCTTTCTTCCACTAATTCTCCTTTTAAACACAAATATTTTTACTGTGCGTCTTTTGTCTAACTTCAGTTAGGTACAGACATTTTCTTTCTAAATTCATACTCTTCTTTTCTCCATACATACTGCTGTACATCCCCTCTTTTATACACACTTTTTGCAAATTGTTCATTTCTCTTCTCTAGCATCATAATAAAAGGTTTTTCTTGTGACGTCATTAATCATGCTAGGTTTCTCTCATGAGCTTTAACAGTGTTACCAGGAAGAAAATGTCTAAATTAATGCCATGCAGTCTTTGGCTTGTGAGTTTAAATTCATGCTTTTCATTAGTGGAACTTTAGAAAGTACCATGTCAACATTTGAGAAATAATTTTCAAAGTGTTATTGCCTACGCACTACACTAAGAAAGATACTACAAGAGATTGCACATGAGAGTGGAATATTGTGAAAGAAAACCTGTTCATCAGCCGAAGAGGGCCTGTGTGTACACACGTAACAATTTTCAATTTCGAAAGCTTTAGTGTCTTCTTGTACTAATCTAGAATCAATATTAATTTAATAATCTTAATCCATGTAGTCTACAAATAATGTTTCTAAATCATTTCATCTAACTCTGGTTAGTGTGATGCATTTACATAATCTACTACAGTTTTCTCCATGTCAGGTGTAAAGTTTATTACTAATACTATTGCTATTCCCACAAAACCTATAAATTTCAGTAAAGTTCCTAAATATCTTGCACCTAGTTCTATTGGCATTACACATGTTGTCTCTAAAATCAGATCTTCCATCAATAAATCAAGTATAACAACAAATATAGCTTGTAAAGATGAGCAATTCAATGCAATCCTTCTTCAGATTAATTTCTTTGAGTTAGTCTTTTTCTTTTTTTTTAATTTCCTCTTCTTTTCTTCTTTTCAGTCACTTCGGGCCTCATTACTAGTTTGGCGGTCTTTTTGAAAGATTGCAGCTGTGGCTGCCGTCAAAAGACCACCATGACGGTAATCAGACTGCCGTATTTAGAGTTACACTATGAAGTCTGCCAAAAAACAGCCAAATTGTTGAAACCACCATAACTCTGGAGGATGGAAAAGAGGCTGTTGCACCACCATCATCACCAGCCCGATAAAAATCCCCCCATCAGAACACAATCCACAAATCACAACCGGGGTTATTTCATGGTGGAAAACTATTGGTGGGGTGAACCTCAGCTGTCTCAACTCACACCACACTGAACACAACACCACATTGGATAGTTTGAAAATCCTACACCTGACACACAGTCACACACTTGACACACCTACACACTCCACTATATAACACACCCCTACACAACCTACAGTCCTTTGCAAACAAAACACTACTCACAGCCACAGAGGAGCAATAACCAACGCAATTTCCTAAAACAACTTCTGGCACCTATACACATTTCTCCACACATACATCACACACTTGCACAACCCACAATTTACTGTTATACACAACAACTATTGCCCACACACATCACAGCACCTACACCTCATCACTTATGTTTTTTCAGCCCTTTTCTTTCAACACTACCTCACTTCCTTTACCACCACTACCATGTCCCCACAAAAATGCCTGCGTTTCGGAGCACAGGTCCAGCCAACCTCAATAGCCAGGAAAATGGAGTTGTGGCAAAGAATAGTCAACAGGGTCAATGCTGTAGGCACCCATCCATGCACAAGGGAGGACATCAGGAAGAGGTGGAACGACCTCCAGGGGAAGGTGTGTTCCATGGCATCCAGGTACCAGCTGTTGGTACTGAAGACTGGCATTGGCCCCCACTTCCCCCCCTTACTTTCACATCTGAGGAGGAGAAGGTCTTGGACATACTGCATTCTGAGGGCTTGATAGGAATACCTGGGGAAGTGGAGTTGGGTAAGTCCCCATAACATTCGTGTCACCCAATTTGTTTTGTCCTGCATGTTCCCTCAACACCTTCTCTCACCACAATTAACAAATCACCCACCACCCCTCTGCCCAAATGTCTTAATACCTCTCTCTGGCCACTAAACTCATCTGGCATCCATTCCCCTTGGGAATGGCATGTGAAGTACTGAGAACTGTTGGACTACAACTCCCAGAAGGCAGTATCCTACCATTATGAAAACCTGAACAGTGCACCAAAAGTGAGATGTCATACATATGAAACTAACTACCAATCTAACACATCATGAATGTCCAACTGTGAAACAGTTTATGGCAATGACATCAAAGCAAAGGCCCACTCCTACTATAATTACAAGCAAAACACAGCTACAGCTGAGTGCCCCATCATATAGCCCTTATAGAAAGATCCCTAAGATTGAAATTCACTCACCAGGTGTGGAAATCTGGATGCCTAAGTGGATGCACATGCAGTAAATCCAGATATAGGTCAATGTCATGCTTACTCCCATACTGTGTCCCTACTCTGACACTATTGTGCATTGTTCAGCTTATTTTGGGCAATGTATCATGCCAGACACTTCACTAAATAAACAATTAAAGGTGAACACCCATGTCAGTAGTCTGACAATATAAGATGGTATCAGCAGTCTAATGGCTACCAACATAGTTTATGATCTTTAAGGGTGGTATTGAAATTACAGAGTCTTGTGTTGTACTAAGTAAGATTTTGCAGCAGTTGTCATTGACCTTTCTGACGATCATGTAAAGGCATGGTGTGTACCTCACACAAAATCACTAATACTCTAATTGAAACATCACTTGTTGTATCACTTACAGAAACTCTGTGTTCCTCTTCTCTCACAGGTAACCTTGCCATTGCCACAATGGAGAGGACACCAGAGACTGCCATTACACCTCTGAATGAAGGCTCCAGTGAGGACAACACCCCTGGATGTGTGGACACTGAGGACGAAGCTGGCCCATCTGGAACACCGGGTCAGTCAACAACTGTCAGCCTCACCCTGACTATATCGATTCCTCCCAGCCCTGTTGCATCAACCATTCTCCCCCAAACTTTGTGTGCCCCCCAGTACAGGTACCTGAGTTTCACCTTGTCATTCCTGACAATGATTGTGTAGGAAAGTACCATCTTGCCTGGCATGTTACCCCCATTTTTCACTGCATATATGTTGTTTTAGTTGTATGTGTCACTGGGACCCTGGTAACCCAGGGCCCCAGTGCTCATAAGTGTGCCTGAATGTGTTACCTGTGTAGTGACTAACTGTCTCACTGAGGCTCTGCTAATCAGAACCTCAGTGGTTATGCTCTCTCATTTCTTTCCAAATTGTCACTAACAGGCTAGTGACCATTTTTACCAATTTACATTGGCTTACTGGAACACCCTTATAATTCCCTAGTATATGGTACTGAGGTACCCAGGGTATTGGGGTTCCAGGAGATCCCTATGGACTGCAGCATTTCTTTTGCCACCCATAGGGAGCTCTGACAATTCTTACACAGGCCTGCCACTGCAGCCTGAGTGAAATAACATCCACGTTATTTCACAGCCATTTTACACTGCACTTAAGTAACTTATAAGTCACCTATATGTCTAACCTTTACCTGGTAAAGGTTAGGTGCAAAGTTACTTAGTGTGAGGGCACCCTGGCACTAGCCAAGGTGCCCCCACATTGTTCAGAGCCAATTCCCTGAACTTTGTGAGTGCAGGGACACCATTACACGCGTGCACTACATATAGGTCACTACCTATATGTAGCTTCACAATGGTAACTCCGAATATGGCCATGTAACATGTCTATGATCATGGAATTGCCCCCTCTATACCATCCTGGCATAGTTGGCACAATCCCATGATCCCAGTGGTCTGTAGCACAGACCCTGGTACTGCCAAACTGCCCTTCCTGGGGTTTCACTGCAGCTGCTGCTGCTGCCAACCCCTCAGACAGGCATCTGCCCTCCTGGGGTCCAGCCAGGCCTGGCCCAGGATGGCAGAACAAAGGACTTCCTCTGAGAGAGGGTGTTACACCCTCTCCCTTTGGAAAATGGTGTGAAGGCAGGGGAGGAGTAGCCTCCCCCAGCCTCTGGAAATGCTTTGTTGGGCACAGATGTGCCCAATTCTGCATAAGCCAGTCTACACCGGTTCAGGGGACCCCTTAGCCCTGCTCTGGCGCGAAACTGGACAAAGGAAAGGGGAGTGACCACTCCCCTGACCTGCACCTCCCCTGGGAGGTGTCCAGAGCTCCTCCAGTGTGCTCCAGACCTCTGCCATCTTGGAAACAGAGGTGCTGCTGGCACACTGGACTGCTCTGAGTGGCCAGTGCCACCAGGTGACGTCAGAGACTCCTTGTGATAGGCTCCTTCAGGTGTTGCTAGCCTATCCTCTCTCCTAGGTAGCCAAACCCTCTTTTCTGGCTATTTAGGGTCTCTGTCTCTGGGGAAACTTTAGATAACGAATGCAAGAGCTCATCCGAGTTCCTCTGCATCTCTCTCTTCACCTTCTGCCAAGGAATCGACTGCTGACCGCGCTGGAAGCCTGCAAACCTGCAACATAGTAGCAAAGACGACTACTGCAACTCTGTAACGCTGATCCTGCCGCCTTCTCGACTGTTTTCCTGCTTGTGCATGCTGTGGGGGTAGCCTGCCTCCTCTCTGCACCAGAAGCTCCGAAGAAATCTCCTGTGGGTCGACGGAATCTTCCCCCTGCAACCGCAGGCACCAAAAAGCTGCATTACCGGTCGCTTGGGTCTCCTCTCAGCACGACGAGCGAGGTCCCTCGAATCCAGCGACTCTGTCCAAGTGACCCCCACAGTCCAGTGACTCTTCAGTCCAAGTTTGGTGGAGGTAAGTCCTTGCCTCACCTCGCTGGGCTGCATTGCTGGGAACCGTGACTTTTGCAGCTACTCCGGCCCCTGTATCCTTTGTGCACAGCCAAGCCTGGGTCCACGGCATTCTAACCTGCATTGCACGACTTTCTAAGTTGGTCTCCGGCGTCGTGGGACTCCTTTGTGTAACTTCGGGTGAGCACTGTTTCACGCATCCTTGTAGTGCCTGTTTCTGGCACTTTTCCGGGTGCTACCTGCTGCTGAGAGGGCTCCTTGCCTTGCTCGACGTCCCCTCTCTCTCCTGGTCCAATTTGCGACCTCCTGGTCCCTCCAGGGCCACAGCAGCGTCCAAAAACGCTAACCATACGATTTGCAGCTAGCAAGGCTTGTTGGCGTTCTTTCGGCGGGAAAACACTTCTGCACAACTCTCCACGGCGAGTGGGATCCGTCCACCAAAGGAGAAGTCTCTAGCCCTTTTCGTTCCTGCAGAAACCTCAGCTTCTTCTGTCCAGTAGAAGCTTCTTTCCACCCGCAGCTGGCATTTCCTGGGCATCTGCCCATCTCCGACTTGCTTGTGACTTTTGGACTTGGTCCCCTTGTTCCACAGGTACCCTAGATTGGAAATCCACAGTTGTTGCATTGTTGGTTTGTGTCTTTCCTGCATTATTCCTCTAACACGACTTCTTTGTCCTTAGGGGGAACTTTAGTGCACTTTGCACTCACTTTTCAGGGTCTTGGGGAGGGTTATTTTTCTAACTCTCACTATTTTCTAATAGTCCCAGCGACCCTCTACAAGGTCACATAGGTTTGGGGTCCATTCGTGGTTCGCATTCCACTTTTGGAGTATATGGTTTGTGTTGCCCCTATCCCTATGTTTCCCCATTGCATCCTATTATAACTATACATTGTTTGCACTGTTTTCTAAGACTATACTGCATATTTTTGCTATTGTGTATATATATCTTGTGTATATTTCCTATCCTCTCACTGAGGGTACACTCTAAGATACTTTGGCATATTGTCATAAAAATAAAGTACCTTTATTTTTAGTATAACTGTGTATTGTGTTTTCTTATGATATTGTGCATATGACACTAAGTGGTACTGTAGTAGCTTCACACGTCTCCTAGTTCAGCCTAAGCTGCTCTGCTAAGCTACCATTATCTATCAGCCTAAGCTGCTAGACACCCTATACACTAATAAGGGATAACTGGGCCTGGTGCAAGGTGCAAGTACCCCTTGGTACTCACTACAAGCCAGTCCAGCCTCCTACAGATTGTCCTGCCACCACTGGGAGTGGGCACACTGTGGCAGGGGCACAGGTAAGGTAAGTGGAGGTAGGGTGCGTGGGAGCGATGGTGTGGGCCAGAGGATGGGGGCTCCAAGGGCCAATACTGACAAGGGAACCATCTCCCAAGTCTTGGGAGCCTACAAAAACTCCCAAAGCATGATGGGCCAGGTAGTTACCACGATGGGGGAAATCGAACAGCTACAGAGGGACAACCACCATGAAGTTATGCAGCAGTAGCAGGCACAAAATACCATCCTGGCTTCCATTGCTGGGGTGCTGAGGGAAATTAATACTACCCTGAGTAGGGCTGTCACACAACATCAGGCCTCTGCCACTAGTAATGGCTATTCAGACTCTTCAACATCTGCAGGTGCTAGTGGAATGGAGACTCTACCAGAGGAAGAACATGCCTCAAACATCCCACCCTATGTAGCAGAGGAACTGCCACACAGACATCCAGAAGCAGCAGATGCCAAGACCAAACTCACTGCCAGGAAGTAAACCTCTCCTGACTGGTTCTGCTTGTGTGCCACAGATACACCCTGGTGACTGTTCTGAAACCTAACTCCATTTTCCTGTTGTGCAAGGTAACTGGACTCATGTTTCCTAATGGTGTAGCAGCAACACAGATGATTTCAGCCACCATGACTGAACCCTTCACTGCTTATTTTGTGTTTGTTGGTTACTATTCACACATATTGTATTGCACTCCCCAATAAATAACACTTTAACCCACGTCCTGTGTTAGTGTCCTTTATCAACCATGTACAACTGTCATGTATGCCAACTCCAGCATCATTATGTGCCTCTGTATTGTACAACTTTTGTTATGGACATCACACGTGTACTCTATCACTAGGAGACTCATTACATTGGGGTTGTAACATAGACAGAAGCCAAAATAGCTGTATCCTACATCTCCACACATGTATTTCTAGATTTGCAAACAGTAGATAGATCAGCACTGCTAGTGACTCATGATTGTCAGCTGAGGTGTCCTACACTACTAACCTACATAATACAGACGTTAGGGACATGTCAGTCTTCCCACAAGCCGGGAGGCATACAGATTGGTCCTTTGTAACACCATGTAAAGCCTTATCACATGCCCATACCTTAGCTTCCTAATAATCATACCCCATGATACAAACAGTGATCAGTATTGATGTCCCAAGTCAAGGGAACTTTTACTTACATTGGTCATGTACCTGTAGGCTTGACACTCACCTATGTTAGTCCACAGAGCCATGCACATTGGTCTGCAGAGTAGGAACACACTGACAGCTATGTTACAGGTAGGTCACACACAACAGAAACATTATGATGCTAGAGGCTTTGCTTCAACATTTTCACATGTGTCAGGCACACATGGATACATATATGACACTACTTGACCACCTCCAGTACCAATACAGGTCTTCTTGGTGGGAAAACACACTTCCACCCCAGTGGCCTGACAATCTGGCCATATTACTTACACTCTACATACTCATGCCAATCAGTACCTGGTTTCATGTCTCATGCCTCATGTCTCATGTCTGCCTGCAATTCCCATCTGTGACTTGCCAATGATGAAGAACCAAACAGAAACTTAGCAAATATGTGACTGACAAAGGTAAGGGATAGGACATAGCTGTAAATATACATAATATACATTTTCACAAGTGTGACTTTGCATGCACAGTAACAAATCAGGACACTGTATACCACTCTGTTCTGTACACAAAGCCAAACTGCATGCACAACTGACTCTTTGACATTGCAGCTACCTAAGACCTCATAGGTGATGGAAAATCGGAGGTGACATGAAACATATTTGTTGCACCTATGCTACATTACCGCTGCACATAGGATGTTGAGAATAGGTGTACGTTTCCATAACCACCAATCCCTCTGTTACACAGCTTGTCAAATGCACAGTTAGACTACTAAATATGTAGGCAGCACTTTTGATGTTTCGTATAATATAGGGATTTGTTAATGATGCAGATTCCAATACCTTTGCATAAATAACATTGCATCGAAATGGCAGCTGCCTGACCTACTGTAATGGACATGGAGAAGTGACCTAACTCCATCGACGGATGTCATCATGGAGGTAGGCGGTTACAACTATGGTGGACTTTGCCATTGGAACGCATTGCTTCCATTGGTGGACTTGGGCCATGGGGCACCCACTGTGGGAAGTGGTGGGAGGACCTGAGAAGCTGGACCTGGAAGACTGCAGGGGCCCAGCTGTGCATGTCCTCCCAACAAGGGAGGGCGCCCGTCAGACGTTGACCCCCCCAATGGCCTGCATTTTTACCGTGGCCTAAGACCGCCCTAAAGGCCTGAATTTTGACCGTGGCCTAACCTGATTTGGATGGGCGCTTGAGGGCAGCACAGGAGCCACAAGGGGATAAGTACTGACTACACACATTTTAATCCATCTGCCAGTTTAGTGTCTGATGTGTAAGTATCTAAACTGTAACAATGTGGTAAATGCTAATGGAAAAGAGGCTCCTAGGAACACATAGAAGTACAGTTGCTACCATTGATACACAGGTGTGGACATGGTATTGGATATAGGAAAAATATAACTCACCTATGTTAAGCCTACTGTATAACAGCATGTGGTGATGCACATGTGACTGTGTCATATATGTAGCTGTACAGTGCTATACATATGTGTAACTTGCTGGGTCATCCTTCCCACCTACTGATACATTGTCCAGATATCCTGTTGGTAAGGTGTTCTGCTCTTTGGTCTCAGTCCATTCCTATTCCACTGGATCTAGCCCTATATGCAACATAGGGTCTCATAAGTGAGAAAGAGGTCAAATCTTTCTGAGTTGTGAAATATATGTAAGATTCATGTGTGATTGTTATCTCATTCAGATATTTCACATGGCATACTTGATACAATTACTAAGAGGTGTGAGGAGGTGTCCATATTATTAAGTGTGGACTGTACTTTGGCAAATGTGAAGTTTGGTCAGAGTAGTCATCCTACATGATGAAAAGCATGGTGGTAATAATAAATTCCTAGTGCATGACGTATCATAGACATGTGGATTCAGACTACCTGTAAAATGTGTATGTTCATGAGAAGGTAAGTGGCTAGCCTGCTATGCACTTTGCCAATTTATGTTGCCCATGCTATTTAGGGCAGGACATATCCTATATAGGTACAACATGCACTGGTTTTTGCTAACATCATGTGCATATTGGTACTTCATGCCATTTGTAAGATTTGAGATTAAAGTTTGGCATACCTATCTTTGCTATTCTGATTCTTTTTTGTTTTTCAGTATAGATAGGCTCATTTAACCATGACTTCATAGTGTTGCAGGTGTTGTAGTTGACAGTTACATGTTGGTGGAATGGTATATGTTGTCAGTGAAATTGCCGGTGCATGTGTCAATCATAGTTAATTTACAAGTAGTTTATGTCGGTATAACTGTACTCCAAAGATGTAAGGTGACTGATGTGTGAAGTGTTGATAGTGATGTTGATCACTTGACTTGTTATACTCAGCATGATTAACGGAATTGTATGTGGCCTTCATGCATACAACAGGTATCCATTGTATTGAATGTGTTGGTTTGCTCCCTGTGGTTGTCTGCATGTGTATCCTGTGTGCTAAGTCGACCCCTATTGCTGTATATGACCTTGTTTTTTATGTGAGAATGATTAAAATGAGTAGGTCCAGAATGTCTGTGTAATCCTTTTCAAAAACACAGATGATACAAGTGTTGCTGAAATGGATTAGGAATCTATTATACTTGAAAATTGTAGATGCCAAATGGAGAACATGCATCCGAGTTTTTTGCCATTGTTAATGTTATAGACACAGTTACATTTTAGAGTTCTGATAGCTAAGCAACATGCTGTATTGTAATTGGAATGTGATGAGGTAATTTTCAAAGAATATGACATTTGGCAATAGACTGAGCAAGTGTAGATTTTAAGTAGGTAAGAATTTGAAATCAAAGTTAACACTGACTTTCATTGATAGATTGTTGTTCCTCGTCGATGCTCTGTATGAGGACAAACTTTTTATGTTGACAAATCTTATTATGCAGGAGTAGTTTGTGTTTTACCTGTATTGATAGGATGGTGATGCAGTGGTCAGATAGTAGGCTTATGTTGGGTGTGACAGTGTTGTAATATGAGGTTGTGGAATGTATGCTGTTGTTGGAACATGATGGTACTGTAGTGTATGGTGTAATCTAAATAGTATTTAAAGATTGTGATGCCCCTACCTCTCTCTCTGGTTCTCTGCATCAGCATCTGCAGGAGAAGGAGACAGGACTCAACTGAGTGGGGAAACTGCTGCCACTTGGCCTGAAGTCATGATACCACATCGAGGGACCCAGTGGCCTGGAGGGTTAGGGGAGTGTCACGGGGGAGACAGGATCCAGGTTTTATCTTTGGAATCCTCCTCTAGTGTACACTTTCTGGTGGTGGCAGACCCATCTGTGACCACCCCAGCAGCATCACAGTTCACCCCCCCTTACTACCACCACCGTCCCTGTAGCTCCCCACCCAGTTGGTCACGTCCTCTCACCCAAAAGGATGGGTATCTCCTTTGCCGCAGGCACCTTTTCCCATGCCCCTGTCAGCCCTGCTGCCGACAGTGAGGAGGCTATTGATCACCTAATGTCCATCTCTGTGGGTCAATCGAACATCGTGAATGCCATCCAGGGACATACAACTCAGATCCAACAGAGCAATGCATTCCTGGAGTGTGAGAAAGTAGCCTCTTTCTAGAATGGTTACCCCCATTTTTGGCCTGTTTGTCAGTGTGTTTTTACTGTCTCACTGGGATCCTGCTTGCCAGGACCCCAGTGCTCATAGTTTGTGGCCTATATGTGTTGTCAGTATGCTTGACTGGGTCACTGAAGTTCTGCTAACCAGAACTCCAGTGCTTATGCTCTCTCTGTTTACCACATTTGTCACTATAGCTTTTGGCTCAATGTTCCAATTCAGAATGGCATACTGAACCCCCTTATAAGTCCCTAGTATTTGGTACATAGATACCAAGGGCATTGGGGTTCCAGGAGATCCTTATGATCTGCAGCATTTCTTTTGCCACCCGTAAGGGGCTCATACAAACACTCCTTCAGGACTGCCACTGCAGCCTGATTGAAATAGTGCACAAACTATTTTATAGCCAATTTCACTACATTAGGTAACTTATAAGTCACCTATAGGTGTAACCTATAGACCTTGAAGGCTAAGTGCATAGTACCTGTGTGTGAGGGCACCCCTGCACTAGCAGAGGTGTCCCCAAGTTGTCCAGGCCCATTTTCCCGGACTTTGTGGGACACCATTGTAAGTGTGCACTACATATAGGTCAATACATATAAGTAGCTTCACAATGGTAACTCCGAATATGGCCATGTGAGGCGTATAGGAACTGGAAATTGTACCCCCAACCTGATTCTGGTATTGTGGGCCAACTCCATGCACCCTGGGGGCTCCATCATAGACCCCCCACTACTGCCATATGAGTCTCTTCAGGTTTTCACTGCAGCCTCAGCTGCAGCCACCTCATAGACAGGCTTCTGCCCTCCTGGGGCTTGGGGATCCCAATCCCAGGAAGGCACAACAATGCATTTCCTTTGGGACAGGGGTATTACACCCTCTTCCTTTGGAAATAGGTGCTACAGGCATTGGAGGGGTTTCCTCCCAGAGCCGCTGGAAGTGCTTTGAAGGGCACAGATGGTGCCCTCCTTGCATAATCCAATCTACAATGGTTCAGGGACCTCCAGCCCCTGCTCTCGCATGAAACTGGACAAAGGAAAGGGGACTGACCACTCCCCTGTCCATCACTAGCGCAGGGGTGGTGCTCAGAGCTCCTCCAGAGTGTCACTGGGTTTTGCCATCTTGGATTCCAAGATGTTGGGATACTCTGGGAGCATCTGATTGGCCAGTACCAGCAGGTGACATCAGAGACCCCTCCTAATAAGTCCATAGTTGGTTAGGTGACCAATCCCCCTCTGAGGGCTATTTAGGGTCTCTCCTATCGGTGTTTCCTCAGATTTGGCTTGCAAGACTCCACCAGGACCCCTCTGCATCCTCTGCTTCAGCTTCTGCCTGTTGGATCAACCAAAGACTGCTCCAGGAACACTGTAACTGCAACAAAGTATCCAAGAAGGCTACTGTTACCCTGCAACATCAGCTCCTGCCAGCAACTGTAACAGTTTCCAGGTTGTGCATGCTCTGAGGACTGTCTGTCTTCATCCTGCACCAGAAGGATTGAAGGACTCTCCCATGGAGTGATGGAGTTACTTCCCTGCTCATCAGGCACCTCTCTGCACCGACGACCAGTACTCTGGGTCCCCTCTCACGACGATGAGTGTGGATCCTGGAACACAGGTGGTGGACTAAAGTGACCCTGACTGTTCAAAGGTCCAGCTGTCCAAATTTGGTGGAGGTAAGAGCTTTCCTCCCCGTGCCAGCAGTACCCCTTCTTCCAAGTGTTTTGCATCTCCTAGGGCTTCTGTGTGCTTCTCCAAGAAATCCTTCTTGCACAGCAGAGCCCACATCCCCAGCACTTTATCCTATGATGCTCAGCTCCGTGAGTTGTTCTCCGGTGGCGTGGAATCCCTTCGTGTAGTTCTGCAAGAGCTGCCATTTGCAACTATATTGTTCCTGTGCTGTGGGACTCCTGTGTGTGCTGCCTGGTCCTCTGAGGGCTCCCTGAGTTGCTGAGAGCCTCCTCTGACTCCCCCTCCTGGGTATAACCGACCTGGTCCTTCCTGGGCCCGGGCAGCACCATTTTTCATGAAACACAACTTTTTCATTTACCAAGGCTTGTTGCAAAATCCCACAACAAAAACCAGACTGCATTCATCCATCGGGCGTGGGACATCTTCTGCACCAACCAGGAACCTGTATCTATCTTCTTTGGTGCAATACTGACTTTGTCTTCCCACTGATGGTTCCTCTTTTGCACCTTCATTCGGGTTAGCAGGGGCTCCTGTTCTCCCTGGACTCTTCAGTGCTTCTTGGTCTTGGTACCCTTCTTACACAGGTCTTCAGGTCCAGGAATCTATCACTGGTGTCTTTCAGTCTCTTTTGGTTCTTGTATTATCTTCTATCACGACTTCTAGTGTGTTTTAGGAAACTTGCTGTACTTTACTCCTGCTTTCCTGGGCTCTGGGGTGGGTTATTTTACTTACATTTGGTGTTTTCTTGCACTCCAAGCACCCCTCTACACACTACACTTGCCTAGGTGGGATACCTACATTCACATTCCACTATTTTAGTATATAGTTTGTGTTACCCCTAGGCCCTTTGCAACATATTGTGATTTTCACTGTTTGCACTATTAAATGACTGTTTTCTTACCTGATTTTGGTTACTAGTGTATATTTTGTGTATAATACGTACCTCCCAAGGGAGTATAGCCTCTAAGATATTTTTGGCCTTGTGTCATTAAAATAAAGTACCTTTATTTATGGTAACACTGAGTATTGTTTTTCTTGTGTGTAAGCACTGTGCGACTACAGTGGTATTGCAAGAGCTTCGCATGTCTCCTAGTTCAGCCATGGCTTCTCTGCTACAGCTACCAATAGACAGCCTAAGCTACTAGACACTGCCTACATTTCACTAATAAGGGATAACTGGATCTGGTATAAGGTGTAAGCACCTCAGGTACCCACTACAAGCCAGGTCAGCCTCCTACATGGAGGGCATTCACGGTGCACTGAGTGGCCTACAGAGATCCTTTCAGGCTCTGGCCTCCACACTAATGGCACCCTGTCAGCCTTTGTCTCCTGTCCCCCCTCCACCTTCCTCTTCCCAATCCCAGACCCCTTTTACCCGACCCAGCCAAAGCACACAGACAGGCATGCATCCACTTCAATATCCGAAGGTAGCTCAGACAAACACAAGCACCACAGGACACAACAACAACATGCACACAAGCAACATTCAGATGCACACACAACAACAGTCACAACCTGCCCTGACACCCCCACCACCCGCAGCATTACTGACAGCATACCTGACACACCTGCAGACACTACACCAACATTCACAGATCTACCCACCACACCAATCCTACCCACACACTGCACTACAGCAGACCCTTACCCAGTCACCACACACACAGACACCAAAATCACTGACATACCTACATGCAGCACATACACCATACCTGCAATCACCACCCCAACAGACAGTCACTCACCCACCACAGCATTTCACAGCACCTCCACCCCCTCATCTCACATTACCCACTGACCCACCCAACAGACACCCACCACCCACAAACATACATCACACAAACATGAACCCAAGACATCCACACCAACACCTCAGACAACCACTCCCTCTCCCTCCACACCCAAACCCTTTTGCCATGACTGTCCCCATGTGTATAAAAAGCTTTCCTTTTGGAGTTTGCCCTTTTCCCTACTCCTCTCCCACCCTGTGATACCCCTAGATGTTCTGTGTCTCTCCCTACGTCTGGCCCTACCACCTCCAAGACCTCCAATGCCCCACCTGCAAGTACTTATGCCCTATCCCTGCAAATAAGTCTACCCCCCAAACAAAAAAATCTTACTCTCTCCTAAACCTAAGATAGAGACAGGAATCTTTCCCAAACCAGATCCCAAAGGCCTCCCTCTGAAACCTAAACCCAAAGCTCACCTTTCCACACCCGATAACCCCTGAGGTGTCTGCCAGCCCCATAGATGCCCCTACCTGTGGAGGTTACATGGCAGTCAGCAGTCAAGTTCGGGGCATACATATGTGCATTGTGTGCATTAAGACTGTTTAAAGGGCTGTCCTATGGCCTTTCTTTTTCCAGTATTTTGGATTTTAATAATAATTGTAACCACCCTGTTGTTGGTTACTGCTTAAATTTGTATCATGCATTTCTTTCCCTAGTATGGAGTTGTTCCTGGCTGGCATTAGTTGTGTGTCTGTATGTGTGTGTATATGTGTGTTTGTGCTGCTTGGGCTACCTGAGTGTTTAGTCAGTATGTGAGGTTGTGTGCAGTGCTTTTGTCTGAAAGTGGCAGGGTGTGTGTTGTGTGATGGACAATTGTGTGTTCAAGATTTTTAGTTGTGTTGGTATTGAGTGTTGTTTGTGTTGAGAAGTGTTTGTTGGTATGTTGTGTGGCTTTGTGTGCTTTGACTGTGTGCATGTTTTGTGCATGGTATGTTAGATATGATGTTCTGTCTGAGTCGATTGGTAAGTAGTATGGTTGTGGATTTGTGTCTATTTTTTGCCTGTTGGTGTTACATTGTGATGTATGTGTGATGTGTCCCTGTGGGTCCCTGCAAAGAGATTGGAGATGGTGTGGTTTTGTTGTGGTTATGAAGTGTTGTGGGGTACTATGTGAGTGTGGGCCTGTGCAGTGTTTCTGTGCATACCTGTGTGTGTTTGAGACGTGTGTATGTGTGTGTGTTTGTGTGTGTGGTGGCCATGTATAGGTGACTGTGTGTGTGGCTGTATGTGAGTGTGCATTTTAGTGTGCTGTTACGTGTGAGTGTGACCCTTGCACCCGTTCCCAAATGTATGCTGTGTGAATGTGCAAAAATTGACAATATACACCAGCAACAGGTAAGGCTGTTGCTGCAGATTCCAAAGTCTTTGGGCGTGCAGGAGCAGTGGGAAGACGTGTAGTTCAGGTTTGATGGCGACTCCTGAAGAGTATTGCTTTCTGAAAGTGGGTGTCTCCTTTTATGCAGTTGGTTTCCTCCTGGGTTTCCATGGTGGTGTGGAAACCTTGGAGGTGTGCAACCTCGTAATCTGTCCGGCTGAAACATGGTCTCTGCCAGCCTGTTAGTTGCGGCCAGACCGCAGTAGTGATGCCAGCAGTGCTTTGGCTGTGTTCTGTACTGAATAAAGCCACTGTCATAATTTGGCGGTCTTCTACACCAACCTGTTGGCGGTACGACTGCCACCGCTAACATGGCAGTCCTGTGACCACCAAACTCATAACGAGGCCCTAAGTCTTGTTAATTATACTATGGTCTTCATATGGACAATCTGTAACCCCAATCTGTGTTCTTCTAAAATGGTATCCCTATTTTCCAAATGTTACCATTGTCATTGGTACTCTTCTTTTCTTCTTTTTCCATTTGCTATTTTATTAGTATTTCTATTGTGTAGCAGTTCAAAAATAATATCTGAGGGCCTGATTTGGATGTTGGGAGCAACGCTCCTGCCGTCTACTTTTCGAATGTAAACTCGTCTGCCACCATGATAATTTCATCCACCCTATTTAGATGTCAGCTGGAGCATGGCTGAATGACTGCCAAAGGTCTGCCGTTCCCGCCAAGAAACTTCACTGGCATCAGTGGCACCATAGACAAAAGTGGCTGGAAGTGGGATGACAGCCCCTTTTACTACAATGATGTGCATTCCCACCAATGCAACTCTGATAGATTGAGAGTGGATTTTAAGCTATGTAAGGATGAAACTCACCTTTTTAACAATTCACTTATTTACTGCCGCCATGAACCTACTGCTACCAGTCCTGCCACTGCTCCTGGGTGAGGTGCAAGATAGAAATCAACTCTGCCATTGCCAGAACAGAATGTAAGTCACAGGCACTCCTAGCATGCTTGGAGTTGTAGCTTCACAGTAGTACTGGACTCACGCATGGGTCAATAATTTGTGCAAACATCACCATAATGCTAGGACATGCTTAAGTGTGTATTCTTGTCGTCACAAAATGTATCAGAACAGACGTCGAGATATAAGTAGCACCCAGCATTCTGGTACAAACTGCCTTCATGCCAATGGACACCTACATAAAAAGTCTCACCAATCACAAATAGAAATGTGTCCACACAGGTGTGTGCAATAATGTCCACAAAATATCTAAAGCATCAACTGAACAAGTCTACCCAGTCAGAACCAAACAAACCAATGATAATATATCAATTACACTACAACATGCTTCAGATGTGTACACTCAGAATGTACTACTAATTTTACTGGTAAACTGCAAACATGGCAGAAATGAATGAAGGTGACATGTCCCCTTGACGTGTGCAATATATCACAAACATAAGATCCTATTTAACTGTTAAGTGCCTGGTTCCCCGTGTAATGCATATATGCATTTTATTGATACCTCTTGTTAAAATAAACACACATTCTCCAGTCACAAAAATAGAAACATATGTAATTTGGTGTAAGTGTCCAGCAAAAAGAAGAATTCTTGCACCAAAATTAACATGTCCATCACAAATGTACAACACTCGTGGAGGCTTTGAAAATAAATCTAAAATATACAACCTGTGCTTGTCACTGTCACAAATGAGAGTAAGTGCATGGCACACACATTAGCGAAAGAACTCCACCAGCAAACAATTAGTATAAATCACAAAATAAGGCCAGGACAAAGGCATTTTCCAAATAGAAATTATTTATATAAAGGAGATACCTCTCTCATGAATGCATTCAAGAAAATGACAAACAAACAAAAGCCCACGGGTCCATCTCATAGATGTTTGCCCACATCGTGTCTCCTAATGTCACTGCCAAAATAAACCTCCTCTGGAAGGAGCATCTATGGGGCAGACAGCAGGTACCTCAATGATCTTAGTGGCAGGGAGTTCCTTGGGTTTAGGAGGTGTGGTCCTGGATTTGGGAGGGGTGTTATTGGGTTTGTGAAAGGGGTGTCTCTGGGTGTGGGAGTGGTGGGTTTGGATTTGGAAGATTTATGAAGATGTTTGGGTGGGGTGGTCTGGGATGAGGAAAGGATCAGGGACAGGACAAACATGGGATCTTCTTTAGGAAAACAGGTAGGATGCTTGGGAGAGAGTTGGGGTTGGGAGGTACAGTGAGTGTCTGTTATGCATGTGTGTGTTGAAGGTGCAGGTGCTTGAGGGTCTAGTGTATGTGCTGTATCTTTAGAGCTGTGTCTCCTACTGATCATCTTTTGGGTGGGTCAGTGTGGGTGTTTGGGTGCAGTATATATGTGTTTGGATGTGTACGTAGTAAATGTGGTATGTGTTGGTGTGGTGTACGTGGTGTGTTGGTGCAGGTATGTGTGGTGGTGAGTGTGCTGACTGGGATGTGCTTGTGATTTGTTTGGGTATTGGTATAGTGGTTGGTGTTGTGTATGTGGGTGTGCTGTGGTGGTGCGATTTTTGTGTGATGGTGGGTGTATGGACTGTTGGTATGCTTGCAGTGTGTGTGGGTGTTGGTGTAGTGTGGGTGTTGTGTCTCTGGGGGTGGTGGTGGTGAGGGTGTGTGTTTGTGTCGAGGTGGGTGTACTGACTGGAGGTATGGTTGTGGTATGTGTGACTGTTGGTGTAGTGGTGGGTGTTGTGTCAGTGGGTGTGCTGGTGGTGGGAATGTGTGTGTGTGTCATTGTGGGTTTAATGTCTGTGGGTTTGCTTGTAGTGGTGGTGTATATGGTGACTGCATGTGTGTGTGTGTGTTTATTGCTGAATGAGTGTGAGGATGTGCTGCTTGTGGCTTTTGTAGAGGGTGCATGCATATGTTTGTCTGTGCTTTGGATAGGGGTGGGTTGAGGGAT
The DNA here is from genome assembly GCF_031143425.1 of Pleurodeles waltl. Taxonomy (NCBI): domain Eukaryota; kingdom Metazoa; phylum Chordata; class Amphibia; order Caudata; family Salamandridae; genus Pleurodeles; species Pleurodeles waltl. The sequence goes on along the minus strand of NC_090442.1, from coordinate 362,003,782 downwards.
TTGGAATGGGGAAGGGGTGGGAGTGTGGGCTTGAGGTTGGTGTGGGTGGGAGACTGTCCCCAATGATAAGGCCACAGCCTGGAATGACGGCTATAAGCCAGACAAGGTAAGCCAGCATCTGAGTGTTCTGGCCACCCAGCCCCTGGATGCATTCTGAAGTATGGTTTAGCCCACAGAGATTATCCGTAAAAGGTCTACAGTCTCCTGACTGAGCACAGCCTGGGACACCGGGGTCGGGTCAAAGGTGCCTGCAGCAAAGGTGACGGTGCTACTTATAGGGGGGTGACTCAAGCCAACTGGAAGGGAGCAAGGGGAAGGGTAGATATTGCAACTGGGTGGACGAAGATGTAGGTGTCATATTCTCTCCAGGGTCCATGGACTGGTCTTCATTCAAGGGCTCTGAGGAACATGTCAAATCATTCATGGCCTCCTGGCAAGTCCCCTCAGCCTCTGTGCCACTTGGTCCCTCTGTGTTGGTGGTGTCCACATGCGATCCCCAGAGACCAACTTCATCCCCACCAATGTTGCTGCTACCACCTCCCCTTTGCCCATTTGATGCCAAAAACACAGATACAACAGTTTTAGGGTATCTGTGAGAACACAATTGGCCATCAATGTGCATCACACATCATTTGCACTAAATTCAGTAATCCTCTATCCCAGTTTCCATGTCATGTATGCCTTTGTCACTTGTACACTTGTAGGTTACTCCATGACAAAGGGTTCCAACAGCATGAATAAACACATAGGCCTGGAGACACCTCTATACAAATCCAATACAGAGCTAAAATGTATTCATTTTTCCCAAAGGGTGTTGGGATGAAACTTGAATGCTCAGGATGGGACAGCACAAGATATATGTGATGTAACCTTCCATATGTGAATGACCCTTTCAGTATCACATTGCCTACATTCATCAATTTTTACTCTGAGCAGAGCTAAGGACACCAAAATGCTGTCTGTGTGGAGGTACGATTATCTCACCAATGCAGACACATTCCTGTTGCAATCAATACAGTTTGTCAGACAAATTCACATTGGTAATCACAGACCAGATTATATGCACATTTGTGAAGGACTAAGGACTCAAGCCTACCTGCTACTGTCCACATTAACATACTAGAAGTTTGCTGAACAAACTACTTTCAAACTTGTGTCAGATAAGGAAAGATGCCACTGGACACAGACTACCAGTACATTTGTCCAACATACCAATGTTTACCCTGATATATCAGCTGTATTATAATTGTGCAATTTGCCACAGTTATCAGTAATGGGGCCTACATTCACTACACAAAATTGTGACATACCATCCCACTGAACCAAACCATTAAATGGTGCATGTTTTGTGAAACTGTCCCTCATGTCATTGAGAAAATGCTGGACATTCCTTTGTTTGCATGCAGCCATGTGCCTGCCCACAGCAGTACTTGCCTTTTGAGGAGGAATCTAGTGGCAACCTTCAGGACAAAGCAATATACCACACACAGCATCAGATACTGTCTGATCAACTTACATTTCCTGAAATCCTTATGGGCTTTGGATGTGTGGCAAACCTAAGTGTGTATGGCATACAACATAGCTGGAAAGTAAAGAGGTTAAAACACAACATTATCTACAGACAAAAACATACCCTTTGTTGCTGCTGTTGGGAACTCAACTGCCTATCATGCTCCATGTATGCAACAGCAGGGATTCTGGCCATTAAGGGGGACAGGCTGTGGTGAGCCTGCCTGGATCACTGGGAGGACTACCCAACTTGGTCTTCAGCAGACTTCTGCGTCGAACGACACAGGTCCTACCACCTCTACCTACAGCGTAGGCTCCACCGCTTGTGGACTCCCAGGGTCTACAACGTCTTGGCGATGGCCTTCCAAATCTCCCACTCCTGATGGGCGTTGACTGGTATGGATGACAGAAACAAACAAGAAAATAAATTTGAGTGTCTGGCAGTACTCTTCTGACATTACTTTTGGATATTCACACGTTTCTTCACCAAACAGTAATCCAATATTTTTTCCTGAAAAAATATTATAGTTAGCTAGGAAATACTGATTTGCAGTGATCCCATGAGCACTATCAACACTTGCTAACTACTCATGTTACCTAAGCAGGCCTACAACATCACCTTAGCCAGAGCTATTCATCTTATCCTGTTGTGCGAGCCACCCACAATTACTCACAATCATTAGGAGCTACTAAAGGACATCCCATCTGTACAATCCTTGCACATATTCCCACCCACAGCTACATTGGGTTCCTTCCTAAACCCCCAAGAGTCAGAACCCATTGTCTGCATCCCATACACTGACTAAGGGCAAGATAGAAGGGCTGCTAAATGTCAGTGAGACCAGGGATTTGTGGGATGTATTATCAGGTGTGTGTCGGAATGGGACAGACTGGGATGGATGATTGTGAGCCAGTGTCATCTGAACTTGCTGCACATAAACTAACCTTACCTACTTGTTGCTCCATGACAGGCTTAAACCATACAGAGCAGCCTAATACACAGTGTGTGCTGGAATCCCACTTGACAGGACAGCATCAGACAAGTCAAGACCCCCCACATTTTTCCATCATCATCACTATCGTTTCACATTGGCTGTATGTTGTCAGTCAACCGGCCACTGGTACTCAGTGGCCTGCAGTTGGTGTGATGAAATCGGATTTGTGTGTTTCCATTTTCAGGTGACTTAACATTGCCATGCACAGACATTTTGGACAGTGGCAAAAAAAAAAACCTGTCCCAGCTACATCATTCTGTCAACTCAAATCACAGCACTTTCCCTATTAACAAAAAGGAACAAAATAACCTTTTCTTCTGGGGTCCATATAGCTGGCTGTACAGGGACAGGGCCTTCCTGGCAAGGAGCTCCAGCTCCTCCTTGCTGAAGGCAGAGCCCAGACACCTGTTTTTGTCATGAAGTTATTTTAGCATCATTTGATGGGCATGTTATTTTAGCCATAGCCCTGCAGCTTGTGCCCTTTAGCCTAGTAATAATTCATTTCAATTCATTTTATTTTCTGAGAAGAAGCTTCATTCTGCGGGTGATGTTTCATTTCTTTTATCTATTATACTTTTAACCTAGAATTGTTTTACATTTCTTAGCACGACATCTACACTCTGTGCTTGGTCAAGGCTGTACACAATATTGTTGTCGGTACACCACAATCTGCCACTTCATGGAAACATACATGTTATTACCTTAGGGCAGTTTTCTTACAACACCAGCTGTTTTATTACAAAAATACCTCTCTGCCCCTGTAAGTTAGAGGGACTTTCCAGCTGGAAACTGCCACTGCATGCTGTTGCTTCATTGCTGATGTCTTCTGAGACTTGACATCTTTTCCGTCTGCTCTCAGTAGACCAACAGCCCTCTTTGCTACTACCATATTAAGGTATGGGGAATGGTGTCTTCTGCAGGGTCCTGAAGGGCTGATTAGGGCTAACACTGCTCTGCTCTAATATAGTGCTTTAGCAGCATAGGTAGGAATTCTTATATTTAGGATTGTGAAACTATGGTGGGGCTTTCTTATGGTTCACTTTTTTGTCACTGCCTTGCTATTATCATGTTTCATTATCCTCATTATTGCAGGACATACCTTTTTATCTAGGATGCAGTTGATTCAGTAAAATGTATTGAACCAATTCCTGCTTCTGAGAAAAGGTTAAGATCTGTTCCACCTCAATTTCCCTGAGAACTCAGAATGTCATGTGCACGGCTGCCACAAATCACCTTTACCCTTGGGTACTGGTGATACTGCTAGATGGCCAGAACGGTTAGGCCAGCAGGTCTCACATGGTCTCACATGGTGTGGGATTGGACTCAGTTACTCACAATCCGGTGGTGCTGAGGCACACATCCAGCAGTCACATTGTTATATCGAGAGCCCACACAACACTTTGCCCGGCATACTGGCTTTCAGAGGTCAGTAAAAGCAGCAAGAAATCAGGGAGGTATTGTTGCCTGCAGTGTTAGGAGGCAAGTGAGATTGTTCACAATGCATCATGGAAATACATTGCAGATGCAATCCGTGACAGAGATTGACACAGCCATTGGCTTTCCTGCATAGCCGTCACACACATTAGCTTACGTAGGGACAGTTGTGGAGGGTACCACCTATTACATGCTCAACTTCTGCCAACAGTCATTGGTTAGGCAATGTCCTGATGGCAGAGTCAGACAGCCACCATTTTAGAGTGTGAAGCTGTCCAGTTTTCAGTTGTTAGTGCTTCGTCAACACTCAAAATGGAGGCTAGTGTATTTCTAAATGCCTGATACAAACAACACTGTTCTTGGAAAGATATGACAAAATAAAATGTGAACCACAACTGTGTTTGAAACTGATATTGCTGCAGGGGAAGTACTACCTCTATTGACAGTATTTTAAAAAATTATGTACAAATAATACATTTCAGGTGTATTATTTGCACATAATGAATAAAGAAAATAATTTTGAGGACCAAAACTTTGATGTTAATGTGTGTTATGGCATGTTACCCAATTACATTTCTACTGTTACCAATAGTTCAGATGTGTGTTGAGATTAAGAGTAAGGTATGAACATTTCAGCTGACATTTTCTTTTCCATACAAAGAAAACAGCCATGGGTAGGCAGCTACTGCCTCAGGTGTTCTGCCCCTTTCCATACTTTACCACCAGGGAGGAAAGTGACGTCATCAAGAAATTTTGACTAAATAGGCAAACTATGGTGGATTTGTGTCAGCAGTTGGAGCCTGATCTCCTGCCTCATGATATGAAACCAGCAGCCATAACACCAATAGTGAAATTCACGGCAGTGCTGCATTTTGTTGCCACTGGCCCTTTTTAATACACTATGGCACTATCTGGGGCATGAACCAAGCATATTTCTTTGGTGTGCTACATGAAGTCCTTGCTCCATGGAGGAAACACCTCAACAGCTACATCCAATTCCCACATCCATAGCATTTTGACACCGTGAAGGGAAAATGTTATGCTTTGGGTGGACTACCACATGTGGTTGGAGCAATAGATGCCACACATATTGCCTTGGTGCCATCACATGCAAAGGAACAGGCCTACTGCAATCGGAAGAACTTCCACTCCATCAGTGTGCAAATTGCTTACCAGGCTTAAGTGTGTGTACCTGCTTTCCTCGGTCAACACATGATTCATTCATACTATGGAACAATACTATACCCATGCAGATGTCACAACTTGGACCGGAGAGGGCCTGGCTTGTTCGTAAGTACAATATGATTTAATGATCTTTTGCCTGAATCCTACTTTAGGAAGGGGCAATGGCTTGATATGTGAGTAATCCGTTGATGTGTTGCTTCGGTGTAGGTGACTCTGCATATCTTAACCAACAGTGTTAATTGAAACCGCTGAGGAATCCAACAACGTCAGGGGAAGTCTGTTTCAATGAGGCCCGTGGAAGAACACAGAGGCCAATGGAGTGGGTTTTTGGGCTCCTAAAGGCAAGGTTCAGGTGCCTGGACAAGACCAGTGAAACCTTCTTCTCACCCGATAAGGTGTGGTAAATCGAGATTATCTGCAGCATTCTCCAGAACATCACCCTGTGGAGGAACATTCCTGTAATTGCAGAGAGGAGAGACCAGGATTTTGGAATGTCCAATGAAGAAGACAGTGATGAAGAAGAAGGAGTTGACTTATGTCAAGATGTGATTGACCACTTCTTCACCTAAGGGTAAGTTTACAAATTGTAGCCTCCAATGCCAGAATAACTTGTGACATAGGGAATATATCTGTCTGCTATGGTAATTTGTTAGGAGTGGTCAGTGCAGGAAACTCCAAGGTAAAGAAGTTAGTAGAGCAGAGTTTCCCTACATTGAGTGCTATGGTCATTGACAGAGATTAACTGCGATTGTGCTAAGTATGTATGTCCTCATAACTTGTCAATTGAGTGAGATTTAATATGTGATAAAAATTATTTTTCCCCAGTTATTCAGTTTAAGGGTCCTTCATCTTCATTTGGACATTTCAAAGTTGTCACATTTTCAGTGCTATTTTGCAATTTGAAGGACAAAGTGAACATGTGTTGATCCTGGGACAAACACCCACTTGTGATGGACAAATCTTTCACAGAGACAACTTGCACTCTGAAGGTATGGAAGTTCAGAAGATTGTATCAGACTTGTTTTTTGTGTGATGCTGCCATCAAGGCAATATGTGTAACTTGACTTGCGCAAACCACATGTGTATGTCAAGCCCTAGCATACTGTCCTTCCTTCACATTGGCTAAATCTTTAATTTGTGGACAGTGTAGGTAGCTGTTGATGTGTCTTCTCATAGTTGAGAGAACTTTTTGTTGCACACCACTGAATGGTGAATGGGTCCTTGTAGCAGATACTGCCACAGCCTCCTACAATGGTCAAGTGGCTTCAAATGTTGTTACTGCCGTGATGTAGACTATTAGTGTTGGTGATCTAGGATTCACATTGTGATGGCAGGATGTATGGCTCCAACTGAGGTCATGCATCAGTGATGGTGTGCCTATTTAATTTGATCCCATTGCATAATCACTTTCCTTCATGGTGTCAAGGAGGTGAGCGTATTACCCTAAATGGTACAGACTATTGGGGTTAGGCCGGGTTATTGAAACCCAGATTTAATTTCTTCAGGGACTTGTTGCCACCATACGTAAGTTCCAAATACATTCTGATTTGAGTTTGTTTTCTTTGCATAAATAGGATACCACTTTACCTCTTTGTCATTTCTACATTGTTTTGGAAAATGAATGTTCAAACGATTTCACACCAAGATGGTGGAAGAAGGACATGACAAATGGAAGACCACAAATAATCCAACAAGAGTTTTGTAGGTTGTGCCCATTTCATGTATTTGTCTGACACAAAAGAACAAAAAGTCTGCCAGATGGTGGTCCACTGGGCTGGGTGGTTGGACCTGTGAAGGTTGCAGAGAATATCCAATTAATAAATAGTATGTGCATTTTATATGTCTTTGTCTACAAAAGGGCCAACCTAAAAACTAGCAAGAGAGTGATGGACTGATTAGGCATTTTTGTGATCTTCAGTATTTTACTCATGCAACCAGATTTACACAGATGACAACTCCAGTGCTAAACTTGCAGAGATATCCTGAAATGCAAAAGTGTTATTTCAGATTTGCAGTTTAGTTTACATGTGACAGACATTCAACCCTACACAGTGGTGAGTAGATTGGAGTACTGGACCATTGCAAGGCCTAGCAGGCTGCAATACATTGGATTCAAAGTGGTTCATATTACCATTAAACTGTAATTGGTAATCATATGCACAGTGCAAATTAACTTGTGCTTGGCTACTACTTTTATTCAGCATGCCACAACACATTTTTGGAAATCATGAATTCAAAAGAGATTGTATTATATAAGCATTTACATCACTTCAGTGTAGCTATGAGCAGGCGTCAACGTGGTTGAGATGCTCAAGAAGTGACATTTTAATCCGTAGAATGACATGGTGAACATCAAATATACTAGTTTTTTAAATGTAGGGGCTTATATGGAAGTAAAGGATGGTGGAAAAACATTAGATTGCCTTTTTTTAGATCCAAAAACAGAGCATCATGGTAGTTGCAGTCATCTGTTGACACCATAGACAATAGTTGTTTATAAAGTAAGTTACACATATGACTTTCAATGACTATATTGGATGTGAAGACACATTTGCAACATGTACACACATATGGGTATGATGTGAATAGGAGAAAGTACCACTTAGAATCACTATACTTTCCTTTGAAAATGGAAGTAGTTTTGGACCTGTTTTTGGAAGAAAATCAATAGACATTGATAGAAAGCAAGGGGCAGGACACACAATCTGACAATACATATTGCACATTGTTAAAAGGATAGCTACAACCATGATGCTAAAAATTGGTATCACAAAATGTATTTTGTTGAGTCCAGTTTAAATATATCTGTTTTTCTAAGGATGTTTCGCTATGGGTGTTGCAGCATTCTAAACATCAAACTTAAGGGCACGACTCCATCTGTGATTGTTGAGACATTGCTAAGTGTAACTTACCAAACTCCACTCCATTGGGGATTTCTGTCAAGCCTTCAAGATGTAGGATCTGCAAGGCCTTCTCCTCCCAGGGAAAGAGTTGTAATGAGGGACTGGAAGAACCACCACTAGCTATCTAGGCCTCCAGGTGACGCTTGGAGGCCAGTGAACGGACTTTCCCTGAACAGGTAATTTCCCCTTTTTCTAATCTCCTCCTTTGTGCACAGATTGTTAGCTACAGCACGCACTCCATCAACTATTCCGGACCACATTTGCAACTTCTGGGGTATGGTAATACTTTGGACTTGTGCTCCAAACAATTGTGGCTCTACTCATATGATTTCATCCAACATGACAGGCAACTCTCCCTCTGAAAAACGGGGATTTCTTCTCCCTAACATAGTGAATTGTTCTGAGAAACTAAACAAGTGCCCAAAAAGATTAAGGATAATCCACTAAATATGATATTAACAAAAACAAAACAGAGAGAAAGAAACACAGAAAAAACACTGTCTCCTGCCACTTCCTGCATCCAATGGTCTTCTGCAGTGTGATGGATCATGGTATAAAATGTATTGTGTTTTATAGTTTGTTTTTCAGGTGATCACAATTGTCCAATATATAACAGGCATGTGCTACTAGCATCCATACAATGGCCACGGCCTTAGTACTATACTGAACAGGTTCTGCAGCGGACTCCCGCCGTCATGGGACCACTGCTGACATACTGCCTGCACAACTGTGTGATTTAAATAGGCTTAGCCTGATGCCGCCATCAAGATGGTAATGGGGTGCCTACTCGCCCACATTGGAGACTGCCGTATCAGCTGCAGGATGCAGCTGGTGCGACGGAGTACACTCCATTGTGGCAGGCTTTGCTTAGCCGCAATACATATAAATACGGAGGGCAGAAGACCACCGACTTGACGGTCTTTTTGGGCCTGAAGCTGACACGGCTTGGTGGTAATACCACCAGGATCTAAATCAGACCCTCAAACTTTTTTGAGTTGCTCAGGTTCTGTAATTTCAGTTCAGTCTTCTTGAAGTTAGGGACTTTCAAAGAGGCTCTGGCAGTTCTTTGCGCCAATCAAGTCAGTCAGAAATTGGAAAATTCATAACTTGGCTCACATAATGGTGGTCATTACAACCCTGGCGGTCAGTGTTCAAGCGGCGGTAAAACCGCAGTAAAGAAAATGGAATTATGACCGTTGCGGAAACCGCCAACATAGACAGCCACTTTAGCACTCCGACCGCCACAACGTTACAAACAAACACCGCAGCGATAACCGCCAACAGACAGGTGGAGGACAATGTACCGCCCACACTATTACAACCCACCAATCCGCCACCTTTTCCGGGGTGGATTCACCGCGAACAAAAACACGACGGAAACAGGACTTCGAAGGGAAAACGCTCACTTCTACACACCCCACGAGGAATCAGGACGCCGTGGAACAGGAGCTCCAGATTCTGCCAACCTTTATCTTCCTGCTCCTCTACCAGGAGCACGAAGGCGGGCGTCGAAGACAACTGTGAGTACTGCACCTATGACACAGGGGAGGGGGAGGGGGAGGGAAAAAACAGTGACACACACACGCAACACCCCCACCCTCACCCACTACAACACACACGCTAATACATATTGATACATAACAGTTACGCCCCCCAACCCCCCTGGAAGAATGCAAGGACAAAAGGAAATGAGTCGAATAATTGTGATATATTCAATTACATACATCAAAAATATGTACAAATATATACATTTATACTATATACAATTATATGCGCCAAGAACACAAGTCCAAGGGATTCTACCATCATAGTCCGTGGATCACTGGGCCCAAAAGGCATGGGCGAGGCCCACACTCAATACCCAAACAAGACGGAGAGAACACAGCAGGGGCATCAGTGGGAAATAAAACAGGCACCTCAGGGGGAAGGGAAAGGGGGGGCACCTCAGCCGGTTGAGTGCGCGACGCCAGATCCACGAGGGGGCTCCATGCCCACTGTTCAATCCTGGGGAGTGCAAAGCCACAGTCTCACAAGTCTCTACAGTGGGTGGTTTGCCCACTGCTCAATCCTGGGGAGTGCAAAGCCACAGTCTCTCAAGTCTCTACAGTGGGTGGGTTGCCCACTGTTCAATCTTGGGGAGTGCAAAGCCACAGTCTCACAAGTCCCTACATTGGGTGGTTTTCCCACTGCTCAATCCTGGGGAGTGAAAAGCCACAGTCTCTCAAGTCTCTAAAGTAAGTGGTTTGCCCACTGTTCAATCCTGGGGAGTGCAAAGCCACAGTCTCACAAGTCTCTACAGTGGGTGGTTTTCCCACTGCTCAATCCTGGGGAGTTCAAAGCCACAGTCTCACAAGTCTCTACAGTGGGTGGTTTGCTCACTGTCCAATCCTGGGGAGTGCAAAGCCACAGTCTTTCAAGTGGATAACATTCTCCGCTGGTTCTGGAGGGGGCATTGTGCCCAGAGTGCTTCATCCTTCCAAGGACTGAGGTAGTGGATGCTTTTCTCCACTGGTTCTGGAGGGGGCTTGGTGCCCAGAGTGCTTCATCCTGCCAAGGACTGAGGTAGCGGATGTATCTCTCCACTGGTTCTGGAGGGGGCTTGGTGCCCAGAGCGCTTCATCCTGCCAAGGACTGAGGTAGTGGATGTATCTCTCCACTGGTTCTGGAGGGGGCATTGTGCCCAGAGCGCTTCATCCTGCCAAGGACTGAGGTAGTGGATGTATCTCTCCACTGGTTCTGGAGGGGGCATTGTGCCCAGAGTGCTTTATCCGGCCAAGGACTGAGGTAGTGGATGCTTTTCTCCACTGGTTCTGGAGGGGGCTTAGTGCCCAGAGTGCTTCATCCTGCCAAGGACTGAGGTAGTGGATGCCTTTCTCCACTGGTTCTGGAGGGGGGCTTGGTGCCCAGAGTGCTTCATCCTGCCAAGGACTGAGGTAGTGGATGTATCTCTCCACTGGTTCTGGAGCGGGCATTGTGCCCAGAGTGTTTCATCCTGCCAAGGACTGAGGTAGTGGATGTTTCATCCTGCTTGTGGTGGCCTCAGTAGCGTCAGAGCTTTTGGCGCTCATTGGCCTGCGGTGCTGGTGGCGGCGGTGTCCTGTTCAGCGGTGCTTGTGGCAGCGGTGTCCTTGGCAGCGGTGCTTGTGGCTGTCTTGTCCTGTTCAGCGGTGCTGATGGTGGCAGTGTCCTTGGCAGCGGTGCTTGTGGCGGCGGTGTCCTTGGCAGCGGTTCAGCTGGTGGTGGTCTTGTCCTGGCCTGCGGTGCTTGTGGCGGCGGTGTCCTTGGCAGCGGTTCAGCTGGTGGCGGTCTTGTCCTGGCCTGCGGTGCTTGTGGCGACGGTGTCCTTGGCAGCGGTTCAGCTGGTGGCGGTCTTGTCCAGGCCTGCGGGGCTGCTGCTGGTGGTGGCCTCCTGGGCAGGGGGGCTGCTGCTGGCGGTCCTGTCTGTGTCAGCGGGGTTGCTGGTGGTCACCTCCTGGGCAGCCGGGCTGCTACTGGCGGTCCTGTCAGTGGCATCAGGGCTGCTGGCGCCTGCCTCCTGGGCAGCGGGGCTGCTGCTGGCGGTCTTCTCCGGGGCAGTGTGGCTGTTGGCGGTCGCCTCCTGGGCAGTGTGGCTGCTGGCGGTCTTGTCCGCCGTGCTGATCTTCAGAGACTTGCCGGATTTACTGTGCCCTTTCCCCACCTTGGATGGTGTTGCAGCTGTCTCCACACTCCCAACTGTACCCCTGGGTGCGGCTTTGGTGGCTGGTTTCTTTCCCCTCTCCCGCCGGGCACTGGGCAACTTTTTATGCTTGACAGGTGGGGCACTGTCCGTGCTGTGGCTCCTTGCCACACTGCCTGCCCTGCTGCCTGGTGCACTCCATAATGTGGTGACTACTGGCACCATTGGTCCCGCTGATGTTGTGGCTGAGGTGCTGGGTTGGGACCTGGAGAGTCGGGCCCTAGGAGACTGATGGGGTGGGGGAGGTGAGGGAAAGAGGTCAAGGCTGGCCAGGAACAGTTTCTTAGGAACACTGGGACGGGTAGCTGGAGGGGGTTTGGGAGTGGAGGAAGAGGTTGTGTTTGTAGGAGGTGTACGTTTGGTGACTTTGGATGAAGGTGCATGGGCTGGAGGCTGTTGTGAGGTGGATGGCTGTTGGGTGAGTGTGTGGCTGCGTTTGTGTACCTTGGGAGGTGGCCTCACAGACACACTGGGAGAGGACACAGGGAGTGTGTGAATGGTAGTGGGGTTGGTGACTTCACGTGAGCGGGGTGTGGTGGTGGGTGTGCTGATGATGGACGTAGTGCCTGAGTGTTGGAAATGGCCCTTCTGCAGGGTTATCACCAGACTTTTTGCCTTCCTCCTTCTCTTTTTCTGACCTCATTTTTGCTGGTTTTTAGACTCTGCGCACTTTACCACTGCTAACCAGTGCTAAAGTGCATATGCTCTCTCTCTTTAAACATGGTAACATTGGATCATACCCAATTGGACTATTTAATTTACCTATAAGTCCCTAGTAAGGTGCACTGTATGTGCCCAGGGCCTGTAGATTAAATGCTACTAGTGGGCCTGCAGCACTGGTTGTGCCACCCACTCACGTAGCCCCTTTACCTTGTCTCAGGCCTGCCATTGCAAGGCCTGTGTGTACAGTTTCACTGTCACTTCGACTTGGCATTTAAAAGTACTTGCCAAGCCTAAAACTCCCCTTTTTCTACATATAACTCGCCCCTAATGTGTGCTCTAGGCAACCCCTAGAGCAGGGTGCTGTGTGGGTAAAAGGCAGGACGTGTACCTGTGTAGTTTACATGTCCTGGTAGTGTAAAACTCCCAAATTCGTTTTTACACTACTGTGAGGCCTGCTCCCTTCATAGGCTAAAATTGGGGCTGCCCTCATACATTGTTGAAGTGGTAGCTGCTGATCTGAAAGGAGTAGGACGGTCATATTTAGTATGGCTAGAATGGTAATACAAAATCCTGCTGACTGGTGAAGTTGGATTTAATATTACTATTTTAGAAATGCCACTTTTAGAAAGTGAGAATTTATCTGCGCTTAAATCTTTCTGTGCCTTACAATCCACGTCTGGCTGGGTTTAGTTGACAGCTCCTTGTGCATTCACTCAGACACACCCCAAACACAGGGTACTCAGCCTCACTTGCATACATCTGCATTTTGAATGGGTCTTCCTGGGCTGGGAGTGTGGAGGGCCTGCTCTCACACAAAGGACTGCCACACCCCCTACTGGGACCCTGGCAGACAGGATTGAAATGAAAGGGGACCTGGTGCACTTCTAAGCCACTCTTTGAAGTCTCCCCCACTTCAAAGGCACATTGGGTATAAAATAGGGCCTCGGCCCTACCACCTCAGACACTTCCTAGAGAAGAAACCTGAACCAGAACCTGCACCCTGACAAGAAGAACTGCCTGCCTGCCTAAAGGACTCACCTGACTGCTTTCTACAAAGGGCTGCTGCCTTGCTGTTGCCCTTCTGCCTTGCTGCCCCCTTGCTTTGCTGCAGAAGTGCTCTCCAAGGGCTTGGATAGAGCTTGCCTCCTGTTCCCTGAAGTCTCAGGACAAAAAAGACTTCTCTCTTGCAACTGGACTCCTTGTGCGGCGAAAAATGTGACGCACAGCTTGTTCCGCAGTAAAAAATTCACAGCACGCTGAACCGGAAAGACGCCGCTCGACATCGCGAGGAAAAGATCAACGCCTGCGGTGCGACCGGAACTTCGAAGCACGGCCCACCTGGACAACGCCGCCCGACTTCCAGAGGGGAAATCGACGCAGCACCTGCCGTGAAGGAGAAAATTCCACGAATCGCCCACGGGAACGACGCGCAGCTGGTCAACAAGCACAGGATTCCACGCACAGACACCAGGGCGTCTGAAAACCCTGCAACCCGAAGAGGAGACCCGTCCGCACGCTGGAAATCGACGTAACGTCTTCCCCGCGTGGAAAATAATGACGCAAGTCCATGTGTGAAGGGGCGAAACCGACACACACACCATTTTTGCACGCATCTCCTCCTCTGCGGCCCTTTGCGAAGATTTTTCACTCCAACCAGGTACTTTGTGCTTGAAAGAGACTTTGTTTGCTTTTTAAAGACTTAAGACACTTTATATCACTTTCCAGTGATATCTTACAATTTCTTATTGCATCTTTTATCGTTTTGACCTGCAAACATCCTGATAAATATTATATATTTTTCTAAACACTGTGTGGTGTATTTTTGTGGTGCTATATTGTGTTATTGTATGATTTATTGCACAAATACTTTACACATTGCCTTCTAAGTTAAGCCTGACTGCTCAGTGCCAAGCTACCAGAAGGGGGGCACAGGATAATTTGGATTGTGTGTAACTTACCCTGATGAGAGTGAGGGTCCTTGCTTGGACAGGGGGTAACCTGACTGCCAACCAAAGACCCCATTTCTAACACTGAGGATGTAGTGCATGCAGGTGTGAGTGGAGACGAGACAGGGAGGGAGGAGGGAGACGAGGAGGAGAGGGACACAGTGGAGGCAGTGGATGTTGGTGTGTCTGCATGTGTCTGATGCTTGCGTGAGTGCCTGTGGGATGTGTGGTGCTTATGTTTGCCAGAGCTTCCCTTGTGTGTTGAGGTGTGTGCATCCTGGTCTGATGGTGTGCTTGGGATAGGCTGAGGTACAGGGGTGTGGGTCTGGGTGGAGGAAGTTGGAGGGGGAGGCTAGAGACAGAGACAATGGCTGCCATCAGTGCTGAGGCCAGAGTATGAAAAGCTCACTGAAGGGCTGCCTGACCAGAGTGAATGCCCTCCAGGTATGCATTGGTTTGTTGCACCTGCCTCTCTACACCCTGGATGGCATTACAAATGGTAGACTGCCCAACAGTGAGGGACCTGAGGAGGTCAATGGCCTCCTCAGTGAGGGCAGCAGGGGTGACAGGGGCAGGGGCCGAGGTGCCTGGGGCGAAGGTGATGCCCACCCTCCTGGGTGAGCGGGCACAGGGCAAAGGCAGAGGGGCTGCTGGGAGGGCGGTGCTGGTTGGGGGGGTGGTGGCTGTACCTGTAGATGCGGGGGGATCAGATGGGGCCACCATCGCAAGGGAGCTCCCATCAGAGGAGGAGTCCGTCTCGCTAGTGTCAGCTCCTGTCCCCGCAGTGGAGCTCCCCTCGCCCTCCGTCCCACTGGTGAATTCGGAGTCCGTAGTCTCGCCCTCCAGGGCCATGTGGGATGCAGCTCCCTCCTGCTCCGGTGCCACTGCTCCTCTGCCTGATGATGCTTATGCACACAAGTACAGGGAGACCACAAAAAGGGGGGGGAGACAGAAGAAAGACATGTTCAGTGCATGCAATACCGCTACCGTTGGCGGACACGACAGACACAGAAGCCCCCTGCACTACGCCACGCACTTGGGGTCCACTATTCAATCCCTGGGACATGGCTTACAAGGCTATGGCCGATTTCTGCACACATGGATGTCACAGGAGCCTGACTAGGTGTAGTTGGCACTGTACACAGGTGGGGTGGGGTGCCACAGGGCCTGCCTGAAGAAGGGAACTTAACTAGCAAACTCGCCCTGGCCTAGGGGAACCCACTGCCCCCCTCCCCCACCCAGACACCCACAATGCACGCTGAATCAGCAGAATGAGAGTGTATTCACCCCCTTGTTGCTGCTGTGATGCCCTCAAGCGCCCATCCAACTCCGGGTACGCCACTGCCAGGATCCTGAACATCAGGGGGGTCATGGTGCGACGGGCGCCCCTCCCACGTTGGAAGGCCATCCCCACCTGGGCCTCCGCCGTCTTCTTGCTCCAGCGGCAAATGTCCTCCCATCTTTTCCGGCAGTGGGTGCTCCGTCTGTGGTAGACACCCAGGGTCCGCAATTCCTTGGCGATGGCACGCCAGATGTCCTTCTTTTGGTGGGTGCTGACCTACAGGAATTGCACAGGGGAAAAAGAGAAGTAATTACCAACTGCACCGTCACAGTCATTGGCCCTATCTTTCATCCACCCCACTCCACACAGGCATTGCCCATACAGCATGCTCACAGTGTACTTACCTGTTTGTCTGGAGGACCGTAGAGTAGCGTGTACTGGGGGAGGACCCCATTCACGAGTTTCTCCAACTCCTCTGTGCTGAAGACAGGGGCCCTTTCCCCAGACACACAAGCCATTGTCTCTTCCAGACTGAGGTCACAGCAGCACTTGCAGTGTAGGTCCTCTCCTGTCGAAGATCAGTTATCGAGTGACTGAACAGAGAGAAAATGATGGTCACGTCCGCGGTGGTGCGTACCGTCACCACTGGCATACATCGTCATTGGCTCCTGGGACCCATAGGTCCAATGTTAACCAATGCAGAATTGCGCCGCGGTCTTCGACTGCCTACCGCGACAGTGAACAGCGCCAGTGCAGTTACCTCATATCCCCTTGTCCCACCTTAAGGTCAGGCAGCCGCCATTTCAGGGGCCCACATGGCTTTATTTTTGACTGCGTCACACATACCTATGCCTTGCCTAAACACTCATACAGGCAAATTTGGATTTATGAATATTTTCAGAGTAAGCTGTGTTTATGTACCTCAGAGTTGGTTGACTCTGTGCTCGCTGTTCTCCTCCAAAGGCACCGTCTGCTGGGGCATGTGAGGAGATGGCGGCATCCTCCGGTGTACAGACTGCTAGTGGACCTATCGACAATGGAGGAAAGACATGTGATCATCACCTACAGGCTTGATCGTGCCACAATCCTGGAACTGTGTGCCCAGTTGGAGCCAGACCTGATGTCAGCTATCCGCCATCCCACAGGAATCCCCCCCCCTCAAGTGCAGGTGCTGTCAGTACTCCATTTCCTAGCAAGTGGGTCTTTTCAAACAACAGTGGCCATAGCATCAGGGATGTCCCAGCCTATGTTTTCCAACGTGTTGTCCAGAGTGTTGTCTGCCCTGCTGAAACACATGCGGAGTTACATCGTTTTCCCTCAGGTGGAGGATTTGCCTACAGTGAAAGGTAACTTCTATGCCCTTGGACATATCCCCAACATCATAGGTGCCATTGATGGGACACATGTGGCCTTGGTCCCCCCCGCAGGAGTGAACAGGTGTGCAGAAACCGGAAGAGTTACCATTCCATGAATGTGCAAATGGTGTGTTTGGCAGACCAGTATATCTCCCATGTTAATGCAAAATTCCCTGGCTCAGTGCATGACGTTTACATCCTGCGGAATAGCAGCATCCCTTATGTGATGGTGCAACTCCAGAGGCACCGTGTGTGGCTATTAGGTGAGCACCTGGACCCAAATCAGTGTGAATAGTTGTCTGGGTCTGTGGATGTCCCTATGAGTCAGTGTGTGTCTAACAGTTGTCCCTCGCCATTTGCAGGTGACTCTGGTTACCCCAACCTGTCATGGCTACTGACCCCAGTGAGGAATCCCAGGACAAGGGTAGAGGAACTCTACAATGAGGCCCATGGGCGAACTAGGAGGATTATAGAGCAGACCTTCGGCCTCCAGAAGGCCAGGTTCCCGTGCCTACATATGACAGGTGGTTCCCTATTCTACTCACCAAAGAAGGTGTGCCAGATCATCGTGGCCTGCTGTATGCTTCACAACTTGGCTTTGCGATGACAGGTGCCTTTTCTGCAGGAGGATGGTCCAGATGGAGGTGTTGTGGCAGCTGTGGAGCCTGTGGACAGTGAAGACGAGGAAGCAGAAGAAGAGGACATCGACAACAGGAACACAGTGATCCTGCAATACTTCCAGTGAGACACAGGTATGAAGACAACACTGCCTGCTTCATCTAATTTAAATCTACTACCTCTCTACTGTCTGTCATTTTCACCCAGTGTATGGTCACTGAGTTGGCACTTTTCCTTTCGATTTCACAGATGTGGGTCCCACTGTGTGACATCTGCTTTGTTTCCTCATGGACTAGAGCTGTGTGACATAGGTATGTTGACATTACATTTGAAAGAGCATTTTGGCACTGTAATTGTAATACACTATTTCGAAATCACAGACAGACTCCAGATTGTTTTGTGCTGTAAGGGTGTTTATTTAAGTGCTCAATATTGGAGGGGGTTGTAAAATGGTCAGGGGTGATGGTGGAGGAATGTCCATGGCAGAGTCCAGTCTATTAGTCTCACAGGTGCATTGTCCAAAGGGGCATAGGAAGTGGAGCTGGGGCAGTTTAAGTATGGACAGGGTGACAAGGTGGGACAAATGGATGACAATCAGGGTGGTCTCATTTCTTGGTGGGGGTCTTGGCATCGTTCTCTGTCTTTGTCCTGGATCTCAGGGACCGTTTGCAGGGTGGTTCTCCCTCTGAGGGGATGGGGTACTGGTGTGGTGGTCCTGTGGCGGTGCCTCCTGTCCACTAGTGCCGGCGGAGGTGGTGGGCAGTTCATCGTCCAGGCTAGTGTCAGGGGCCCCTCGTTGTGCCACAGTGTCCCGCCTGGTGTTGACGAGTTCCTTCAGCACCCCTACAATGGTGCCCAGGGTGGAATTGATGGATTTTAGTTCCTCCCTGAAGCCCAGATACAGTGCCTCCTGCAGCCGCTGGGTCCCCTGAAACTTGGCCAGTACCGTTGCCATCGTCTCCTGGGAATGGTGGTAGGCTCCCATGATGTTGGAGAGGGCCTCGTGGAGAGTGGGTTCCCTGGGCCTGTCCTCCCCCTGTTGCACAGCAGCCCTCCCAGTTCCCCTGTGTTCCTGGGCCTCTGTCCCCTGAACGGTGTGCCCACTGCCACTGCCCCCAGGCCCCTGTTGTTGTTGCGGTGGTGGGTTAGCCTGGGTTCCCCGTAGTGGTGGACACACTGCTGATTGACGTGTCCTGGGGACAGAGGTATGGGCCTGCTGGGTGGGTGCTGTGCTGGTGTTTCCAGAGGGAGGAAGGTCTGTAGTGGCTTGTGCCAGTGTGAGGGGAACCGACTGACCCCGAGGTCCCAGATGGTCATCTAGATCCAGTTGGACAGAGCTGGTGTCATCACTGTGGGCCTCTTCTGTGGGTGGAGTGGACATGTCTGGACCCTCCTGTCTGGTGACGTTGGGTAGCGGTCCTGCAGGGGGGTAAAATCATGATTATTGCATCTGTGTGCCATGGTGTGCAATGGGTGGGTGACCCTGTACCCCAGTGCTTGCATTCCTGTGTAGGACCTTGTGTGATGATGGTTTAGGGGGGTGTATGGGTATGTGCAGTGGCCATGCATTGGTGATGGGTGTGCATGCTTTGGTGTTGCGTGCAGGGCTTGGGTTTGGGATGGGTGGTTTGTGATATTGGGACATGTGTGAGGAGCAGGAGTGATGGGGGTGAGGGCGAGGGTGGGGGTATGTGATGGCATGCAGGTAGGGTGGGTTATATAGTAGTAAAGATTTGACTTACCAGAGTCCATTCCTCCAGCTACTCCTGCAAGGCCCTCAGGATGCAGAATAGCCAAGACCTGCTCCTCCCATGTTGTTAGTTGTGGGGGAGGAGGTGGGGGTCCGCCGCCAGTCCTCTGTACCATAATGTGGTGTCTTGAGACCACGGAACGCTCCTTCCCCCGTAGGTCGTTCCACCTCTTCCTGATGTCATCTCTATTTCTTGGGTGCTGTCCCACTGCGTTGACCCTGTCCACGATTCTTCGCCATAGCTCCATCTTCCTAGCTCTGGAGGTGTGCTGTGATCCGAATAGCTGTGGCTCTACCCGGATGATTTCCTCCACCATGACCCTGAGCTCCTCCTCAGAGAACCTGGGGTGTCTTTGCTGTGCCATGGGGTGGTGTGGGTGATGCGTGAGGTGGTGTGTGTTGTGATGTGTGGGGTGATATTTAGTGGTGTGTTGTGTGAGGTGCGTGGATGGTATGTGGGTGATGGTGTTGAGTGCCTGTGGATGCTCGTTTGTAGATGGTGGTGTATCTCTCAGTTCTTCGTTCTAAATTTTTGGTAGTAGGGGTTTGTGGGTGATGTGGGTGTGTGTTTTATATTGTATTGGGTGTGTGGGAGTGGTGTGTGTATGTGTATCAGGTGTGTGTATTTGGAATTGTCCAATGTGGATGTGTTTTGTAAAAGTGTGTGTATTTTTAGCGCAGCGGTGTGTACCGCCAATGGAATACCGCGTTTGAAAGACCGCCGCGTGGATTCGTGGGTCATGATAGTGTGGGCGTATTCCTGTTGGCGTGACGGAGGAGGATTTCTTATCACCACTTTATCACTGACCTTTGGTGTGGCGGACTTGTGTGGGTGTCTAGATTTTGGCGGATTCCGGGCTTTGGGTCATAATGATCGTGGCGGAATTCCGTGGCCGCGGCGGTGTGTTGGCGGTCTTCTGCATGGCGGTAGGCGGCTTTTACCGCCAATGTTGTAATGACCCCCAATATGTCCATTCAGGTGATGAGTATCTTTGACAAGGTAATCTAGATCTTTTTGATCTCCTGAGTGTGTTTGGTTTTCCTTCTGTATCACTTATACCACTGGACTCTGTTTCTTCTCTGATTGTTGGTGGTCTTCATATAATTGACACACTCTGGGCCTCATTGAGACCTTGGCGGATGGGATGCTCTGTCCCAAATGTGACGGATATCCAGACCGCCGTATTCAAGTTCCATTATATTCTATAGAACTTGTAAAACAGCGGGTGGGATATCTGTCACTTTTGGGATGGAGTAAACCCCTCCGCCACGGTCGTAATCAGGCTCTCAGTCTTGTTTTCTTTCCTTCTGTAAGCTTTTGGCCATTTTTCGTTGTGGATATCAATTCTTGTCTCTAGTCCAGAACTCGTCCCTTCTCTTGACTCATCAAACTTCTGAAGCAGATCCTGAAGTTTCTTCCTTAGATTGTGATACCAGGTCTTTTCCAATGCCACTCTGTGAGATGTCTGACAGTTGGACCTCTTCAATCAATTATTAATCAAGTTGCATTTGTAAACCGCTGCTTGTCACCCATGAGGGTATCCAGGCGCTTACTGCAGGACTCATTATTCAAACAGCCAAGACTTTAACCTCATTCTGAAGTTTATCAGCTTGGTTGTGGTGTGGAGGTAGAGGGGAAGTGGGAGGGGGAGAGGGAGGGAGTTGCAGGTCTTGGTGGAGAGATGGAAGAAAGAGCGTCCTCCAGTGTGGGAATGGCATGCATGGGGGATTTGTGCAAGAGGGAAGTGTGCAGAGCAGGGATTCCTGGTGGGGAGGTGGAATTGTAGTCGGTGGTTGAGGTAGGCAGGTCCCTGGCCATGGAGGGCTTTGTAGGCATGGGTTAAGTGCTTGAATTGACATCCTTTCTGGACAGGGAGCCAGTGGAGGTATTTCAGGTGCTGTGTGATGTGTGCTATTTTGGTGCGTCTCCACATGAGTTCTTTCACGGTGCCTACATATAATGTGTTTTCGTAGTCTAACCTGTTGGTGATGAGGGTATGCAGCACTATTTCCTTGTGTTGATGGGAAGCCACTTGAAGATTTTTCGTAGAATGCATTTCATGGAGAGTTCACTGTCAAGGATGATGCAGAGGTTGTGGGCATGGTCTTTGGTTGGGGCGTGGGTCTCAGTTCCGCCGCCCACCAGGAGTCATTCCAGAGGGCTGAGTGATTGCAGAAAATGGGGACTTTGGTCTTGTCAGTGTTGAGTATTAGGCAGTTGTCTCTCATCCATGTTGAGATGTCCTTCATGCAGTTGTGAAAGTTTACCTTTGATGTGGCGGGGTCAGAGAAGAGCGATAGCTTAAACTGGGTGTTGTCAGTGTAGGAGACAATGTTCATGTCGGGAGCACTGACAGTGTCTGTGAGTGGAGACATGTTGGTGTTGAAGAGTGTGGGGCTAATGGTGGATCCTTGGGGTATGCCACAAATGGTGTGCTTGGCTTGCGAGGTGAAGAGGGGAAGGTGGACTATCTGGGTGGATCCTGTGAAGAAGGATGTTATCCAGCTGAGTACATTGTCTGTTATTCCAATCCGGAGTATGCAATTGATGAGCATGTGGTATGAGACAGTGTCAAAAGCGGTGGAGAGGTCAAGCAGGATCAGTGAGGCTGATTCTCCTCTGTTCAGAAGGGTAAGGATTACATCAGTTGCGGTGACCAGAGCTGTCTCTGTGCTGTGATTGGTTCTGAATCCGGATAGGGAGCAGTCCAGCAGGTTGCTTCTTTCCAGTACCTTGGTGAGGAAGGGTAGGAGCAAGATGGGATGATAGTTCTGCAGTTTGGTGGAGTCTGCTGAAGGTTTCTTGAGAAGGGGTCTGACCTCTGCATGTTTCCAGGCATTGGGGAAAGTGGCGGTGGTTAGTGAGACACTGAAGATGGTGGTGAGTTGGGGGCTGAAATTAAGTTTAAGAGACAGTGTGGGCAGTGGTCGGTGGGTGCTCCTGAGTGGATGGAGTTCATGAGGGTGGCTGTGTCTTGTGCAGTGAGCTGTTTCCATAAGTTGAGCATGATGTCAGTGGCGGTGCATGTTCTTCTTACTGTCTCTAATAACAATCTCTTTCTTGAGTTTCTTCTTGTACAGCGTGTGGTGGTACATATGCCAGTGCTCTTGGTACTGGCTCATAGAACACTATGGGGGTCATTAAGACCCCGGCGGTGGGTGATAATATGGCGGTAGTTCCACCAACAGGTTGGCGGTACATGCCGCCACATTATGGCTGTAGCCAACCCGCCAATTTACCATTCCGACCGCCATGGCGGTATCAGCCACCAGGCCGGAGATACGAATCTCCAGCCTGGCGGCCGCTAATGTGCTGCCAGCAGCATCATGACCCTGCCTACTGCCATGGTTTTCATGGCGTTCACCACCCCAAACACTTCCCAGATGCCCCCACCCTCCCTCCATCCACACCCTCCCCCTTCCGATCACCCAAGCCCCCATTCACGCACACTCGCAGACACGCACCACCCATACACACACTCACTCACACAGGCATACATGCATTCATTCACGCATGCATCCATTCTTTCTCGCACACATCCGTTCACACATTCACACTGACACGCAGACACGCATTCACATTTCCATTCATACACACATTCTGACATGCATACATACTCGCAAACAACACTACACACACATTCACGCACACACTCACACATTAATGCACACAACCCCCCCCCCACACACACACATACACACCACCCCCCATTCCCCTCCCCTGTCAGAAACCCAACTTACCTGCATCCAGGGTGTCTTCTGACAGGGAACGGGACAGGGCGCTGCTACCCCCAGCAGCGCCCACCAGCAGAACACCGCCAGGCTGTATAATTTTTCATAATATGGCTGGCAGCGGTCTACTTGCGTAGCGCTGCTGGTGGTAGCAACGCCACCTTAACACCATCCGCCAGTAGGGCCACAGCCAGATTTCCGCCCTTCTTGTGGCAAAAATCCAGCTGTGGTCATAATTCAGCGGATGGATGTCAGCCGCGGCAACGGTATTTTGGTGGTCATCGCCGCAGTGGTAGGGGGCACTTACCACCAATATCTTAATGAGGGCCTATTTTTTCATAAGGATCTCTTCTTGTCTCGGTGAATGACGTGTACCTAATTTGGGATCCCAGCACATTTAACACAAGTATTTGTGATCAGAATTACCTGATAGGGGCCTTTCCAGTGTGGCTCTAAACAGGACTTTCTCACATGGTTTTTAATCAGGAGTCTGTCACCAGGACCGAGGTCATGGTACTATTTCTGGCTCGGATTTGTGATAGAAGATTCAACATGTTGAGAGACAGAACTCACTACATCAGTCAGTCCCTTACAGTAATCAGGTATCATGTCATTGTTAATATTCACAAGTGCATTTGCTGAAACTGCATGTCATCTCATCACTCTCCCCATTAGGATTTTGTGGGACAACAAACCAGTCTTTCTTTCAGGTGCACTTTGCAGACTCATCAATACTAAAAGTAAAGCATCAGGTCATTGCAGAGAAGTGGAAGCACACACTTTTTCCAGTCTCTGATTTTATATTTCCATTCAACTGCTCCACTATGCTACAGTAAGGATATCATTTCTTCTGGTTGGATAAGTCCCTACCCACCTAGAGAACATACAGACAATTGCCAAAACATATTCTATCCCGGTGCAAATGGTCATTTCAATTAAATCCATTTGCATCTGGTTAAAAGGTCCTCCTGATCTTCCTACATGACTCAGTGTAACTTGTGTTCATTTGCCTATATTCATTAGTTTTCATGTCACACAATTTTTCTGCTTGTGCTTTGAATCTAGGATTAAACCAAAACTTTTTTATGTGTGTTTCATTGCATTGTCATTGGAGATAGCAGATTCTCTGGCAATACTGGTCTTTCATCCACTCAAACCCAAACTTCATTTTACACCACTCCACATCCTGCTCTGATTCAACCCTGCTTTTCTGGTCCTGGTGCATTCTCTTGCATTCATCTCAATTCATCCCAAATGTCAGCCATTCTCAGCACCATGGAAAGGACATTTTCACTTTGTTTTTTATTTGTGAATGAGTTATTGAATGTACAGGCAACAATTGCACAATAGCCATTCTCAGCATCATGGAAAGGACATTTTCATTTGTATTTGTGAATGAGTTATTGAACGTACAGGTCACAATTGCACAATAGCGGGCCACTTCATCATTATACCTGTTGCCAACTGTGACATAACTATTGTCACTCCTGTGTTCTTCACACTTGATCATAGCAATTTCAATTGGAAGTTGTAGTGCTTCCAAAAGGTTCTTAACTTGTTGATCATTCCCGATGGGTGAGCAAGATGAGGTCATAAAATCTCTTTCGGACTACAATTGCCCAAAATCATGGACAAGACCAAATCCATATTAACTATCTGTGAATATAGTCACTTCATTTGTGCTGTCAATCCACAAGCTCTAGTAAGGGCAATCAATTCTGCAGCTTGTGCTGAGGAAAGCCATGAAGCTTCTATCACTTCTTGATTTGTGTAGACTGCATAAGCTGCCTCAAGGAACTCTTGTTTGTTCTTATGCATGAGACATCCACAAACAGGATGTAATCAGGACCTGATGTAATCAGGACCAACTAAAGGCTCATCTTTTTTATCTGGTCTGAGTTTGGTGCATAAGTCTGTGACATCCAGGCAGTCATGTTCAAGACACTTAGGGGCAGATTTATGGAAAGTGGCGCTGCACCAAATGCAACACCGCTTTCCCTGCACCCCTTAGCACCCTCCTACCGCCACCATGTGTGCACCGTATTTAAAATACGGTGCACCATGGCGCAGGGCAGGGGGCAATAGCGTCATTACTTATGACGCTGTTGATGTACTCTGCCAACATATTGGTGCTACTCCTGCAGAGTACATAAAGCCCCATTCTAAAGAATGGAAGCCCCCTTTTAATGCCTGCTCCTGAGCAGGCGTTAAACGTGCAGTAAAAAATTGAGCAAGAAAATCTCATAGATTTTCTTACACCATTTTTCCAGCTCCCCTAATGGGATAATACCCCCTTTGCATACATTGTGCCTGGCTCAGGCACAACATAGTGCAAAGGGTTACAGAGTGGTGCAATGCATGCATTGCACCACCCTGTAAATAGGGCGTGGGGAGCTTTGGCCCCTTTGGGCCACATTAACGTCAAAAATGACGTTAATGTGGAACAAGGTGGTGCTAGGACATTATAAATATGCCCCATAGATTGTTCTTCTTCAGGGATGGGCAACAGTGTGCGAGGAATCAGCACTTGACATCTTTTCAGCACACTGTTGCTTCCTGCTAGTATTTGGTGCTCATAACGAGTCAACCTGTAACTGGTTAGTGTTATAAATGGGGCCTCTCTTTTTGGCAGTCAGTTTTCAAGCATGGATCCTCACTCAAGTCAGGGTAAGGGAGATACACACCTAGGATAACCCCTGCTCACTCCTGGTAGTTTGGCACAAGCAGTCAGGCTTATCTCAGAAGCAAAGTGTAAATTATTTGTACCAACACACACAGTAATACAGTGAGAACACCACAAAAGGACTCCACACCAGTTTAGAAAATTAGCCAATATTTATTGAAAATTAAAGACCAAAAGAACAAAAATCCTCCATACACAAGCAAAGATATACATTTTTTAAGTAAAAAGAGTCGTAATTCATAGAAATCAATGGATGATTTGTTTTAGCACAAAGTACCTGGTATGCTTGAAAAATAAAGCCGCACTGGTAAGCGTGTGTCGGAAGAGCAAGCAGTGAATCGATTCCTTACTCGCAAGTGAGGCCGCGCGTCGATTCTTTCTCTGCCGGGCAAGTGATGCGTTAATTCTTTCCTCGCAGGGAAGAGTTGTGTTGATTTCCGGACATGCAGCCTCAGGCCAGTGTAGTGATTCTGCAGGTTTTGATGCCCAGGGAGGATGTGTGGAAAAGCCAGACACACAACAGCGATTAATCCACGCTGAGATGGCAATATGTCAATTTTACCAGTGATGCGTTGATTTTTCAGACGGGGTGCAGGAGCTGCGTTGAATTTTCTGCTGATCGGCTCCAGTGCGTGGAGTTTCACCCGGGGTTCACCAGCTTCTCCTTTCAAGGGCCCAGGAACTGGATGTGGCACCCCTTGGCAGGGTAGGGGTCTCAGCAAGAGAGCCCAGGTGCTGGCAGATGAATTCTTTGATGGTCCTGAAACTTCAGAACAGGGGGCATGCTCAGTCCAAGCCCTTGGAGGGGTTCACAAACAGGATACACAGCAAAGTCCAGTCTTTGTTCTCTTTAAGGCAGAAGCAGCAACTGTAGGCCAGCCCAGCAAAGAACACACAGCAAGGGGCAGTACTCCTCCTCCAGCTCTTCAGCTCTTCTCCTTGGCAGAGGTTCCTCTTGATCCAGAAATATTCTAAAAGTTTGGGGTTTTGGGTCCACTACTTATACTCATTACTGCATTTGAAGTAGGCAGAATCAAAGGAAAGTCTCTGTTGCTCACAAGATCCTACCTTGCCCAGGCCTGACCCCAGACACACACCAGAGGGTTGGAGACTGCATTGTGTGTGGACAGGCACAGCCTTTTCAGGTGCAAGTATCAGATCTTCCCTTCCCACTCTCGCCCAGGAGACTCATCAGGGTATGAAGGACATTCCTCAGCTCCCTTTGGCCCATATTTATACTTTTTGACGCACAACTGTGCCAACGCAGTTGTGCGTCAAAACTTTTAACGCCGGCTAACGCCATTCCAAAGCGCCATGCGGGTGCCTTATTTATTGGATGACGTTAGCCGGCGCTGCGGACTGGTGTGGGGGAAAATGGAGCTTGGGCGTCAAAAAATGGGGCAAGTCAGGTCTGAGGCAAAATTTTGGCCTCAACCCGATTTGCGCCATTTTTTTTTACGCCCAACCCCCATTGAAATGACTCCTGTCTTAGCAAAGACAGGAGTCATGCCCCCTTGCCCAATGGCCATGCCCAGGGGACATATGTCCCCTGGGCATGGTCATTGGGCATAGTGGCATGTAGGGGGGCACAAATCAGGCCCCCCTATGCCACAAAAAAAAAATCGAAAAAATATACTTACCTGAACTTACCTTAACTTCCCTGGGATGGGTCCCTCCATCCTTTGGTGTCCTCCTGGGGTGGGCAAGGGTGGCAGGGGGTGTTCCTGGGGGCATGGGAGGGCACCTCTGGGCTCCTTCTGAGCCCACAGGTCCCTTAATGCCTGCCCTGACCCAGGCGTTAAAAAACGGCACCCATCAGGCTGGGCGCCGTTTTTTAAGGCCTGCCCCCTCCTGTGCGTCAAAATGACGTCACAGTATAAATATGGGGCACAGGCCTTAAAGTCATTTTTTAGAAGGGAACGCCTACCTTGCATATAATTAGCGCAAGGCTGGTTCACCCTTCTAAAAAATTACGCACATGGTGGAACTTTGACGCCCGCGGGGTCGGACGTCAAAGTATAAATATGAGGCAGTGTTTGCGCCGAATGTGCGTCAAAAATTTTGACGCACATTTGGCGCAAACAGAGTATAAATATGCCCCTTTGTGTCTTTGTCTAGTGGGAGTTCACAAATAACCCAGATGTGGATTCCAGAGGCAGGCAGAGGCACAGAATGGGTTGGCGGTGTCTGACTCTTAGGCACCACCAAATGGATGACAGCAAGCCACCTCAAACTAAACTCCAACAAAACCGAAATCATCATCTTCGGCCCCAACAAAACAATATGGGATGACTCCTGGTGGACCACCGCCCTAGGATCACCCCCAACACCCGCCACGCACGCAACCTCAGCGTCATCTTAGATTCTTCTCTCTCCATGACCCAGCAAATCAACTCCATCACCTCCTTCTGTTTCAACACCCTCCGCATGCTGCAAAAAACCTTCAAATGGATACCCATAGAAACCAGAAAGACCATCATCCATGCACTCATCAGCAGCAGGCTAGACTGCGGAAACGCCCTGTATGCTGGCACCACAGCCAAGCTTCAGCAGAAACTCCAAAGGATCCAGAATGCAGCCACACGCCTCATCTTGAATCTACCACGCCATGAACACATCTCCGCCCACCTCAGATCCCTTCACTGGCTTCCTATCGACAAAAGGGTCATCTTCAAAGTCCTCATCCACGCACACAAATCCCTCCACAACACTGGACCAGCCTACCTCAACGAAAGAGTGAACTTCCACATTCCCACTCGCCACCTCCGCTCCGCCGACCTTGCCCTCGCCACAGTCCCCCGCATCCAACGCACCACCTCTGGAGGCAGATCCTTCTCCTACCTCGCCCCCAAAACCTGGAACTCCCTCCCCACCAAACTCTGCAAGACCCAGGACCTCCTGTCATTCAGAAAACACCTCAAGACATGGCTTTTCAAACAGTAAAACGGCAGGCCCCCCCTCTATATTTCTCCACCCAGCGCCTTGAGACCCTTACGGGTGAGTAGCGCGCTCTATACATTTTTTAATTGATTGATTGATTGATTGAATGGTTAAGCAAGAAAATATTTTTTTTAAGTGGCATTTTCAAACAGACAATCTAAAAACCAACTCTACCAAAAGATGTATTTTAAAATTGTGAGTTCAGAGACCTCAAACTTTAGATCTGCTCCCAATGGGAAACTGAACTTAAAAGATATTTAAAGCAGTCCCCATTTTTACCTATGGAAGAGATAGGCCTTGCAATAGTGAAAAGTGAATTTGGCAGTACTTCACTATCAGGACATGTAAAACACACCAGTACATGTCCTACCTTTTGAATACATTGAGCCCAGCCCATGAGGCTACCTAGAGCTTACCTTAGGGGTGACTTACAAGTTCTAGTAAGAAATACCTCAAATGAGTGAGGGACCATAACAGTAAAGGATATGCCATCACAATTTTTTCACTGTTCTCAAGACTCACACCTACCGCAGCTACCACTTTCGGCCAGCCAAGCAAAACAGTGGCTACAGGATCAAGAGTTAATGAGAAAAACATTACTGGCTTTTTGGCGTCTCCGTTAATTTGAGAAGGCACTGAGAAAGCACAGCCCTCCCTCACTGCAAAACA
Organism: Pleurodeles waltl; assembly: GCF_031143425.1. Lineage (NCBI taxonomy): Eukaryota > Metazoa > Chordata > Amphibia > Caudata > Salamandridae > Pleurodeles > Pleurodeles waltl. The sequence goes on along the minus strand of NC_090442.1, from coordinate 361,974,400 downwards.
GTATGAAATCTTTGGTGTAATCTGGCATTCCCAGGGCTGGGGCATGACCGAGAGTTTCTTTCAGCTCTAGGAATGCTTTCATGTTTTGTTGCCCCATGGAATAGGATCTGGTACATTTGTGTTGGTTTCAGCAAGGGAGTTTCAACAAGGGATTTGCCACCAGGAAAAAGTTAGGTATCAACTGTCTACAGTCGCCAACCATTCCCAAAATGATCCTGTCTTCTCCCTGTGTTTTAGGTGGACGCACTTTCAAGATTCTTTTGACTCTCTCTCTTAATACCTTTCTAGTTGTTTTCTCATTAAGATGTCCCAAATACTGGACTTCTTTTTGATAATATTGCCATTTATTCGGTGACACTTTGGGGGTCATTACGAGCCTGGCAGACTTCAGACCGCCAGGGTCATGGTGGTGGTCTGACTGCCAACAAAGTGGTGGTCCGACCGCTCTGGTGCTGGTCTGATTGCCACATTACGACCATAGCGGTTTCGCCACGGTTGGACCACCAGCACCACCAGTTTTCCTCCACAGGAGGGAGTGGCAGTGTTGGCGGTCCTAATCCACCAGGGCGGTGCTGCAAGCAGCGCCGCCCTGGGATTCACACCCTCCTCTCCACCAACTTTTACATGGCAGTAGCACCGCCATGTAAAGGCTGGCAGAAACAGGGTGCAGGGGGCCCCAGGTGGGCCCCTGCACTTCCCATGCACTTGGCCAGGGCAGTGCAGGGGCCCTCATGGCCAGCCCCATCGCGCTGTTCACTGTTTGCACCCTATTCACTGCAGCATTGGCGCCGGCTCAATTATGAGCCAGTGTCAATGTTGTAGGCTGTTTCCCGTGGTGCCAGCGGGCGGAAACACTGTTTCTGCACACTGACCCAGTGTGAAACTCCTAATGGGGCCCATGGGAAGGTGGCTGCACTGGCGGCAACCTGAAAGCGGTAGTTTGCAGATAGCCTTTTCTGTGCATCTTACTCATAATGACCCACTTTATGTCCATTTTCTGCTAAATGATTCAGTAATGCAATGGTGTAAACGTTACAATAATAGTTTGTCCTTGATGCATCAACTGGTCATCTTGATTGGACCAAAACTCAAATTTGCAGTAAACTCAATGATTTCAAATTCTTTTTCAAAATGTGATTGAAAATGGAGGGACTACCAGTGTAACCCTGTGGGACACAACACCATGCTAATACTTTCTTTCTGAACACAAAAGAAAACAGATACTGACTGTCTTCGTGCAATGGAATTGAGAAGAAAGCTTGGCAGGGATCAGTCACTGAAAACCATTCTGCTGTACATAGAATGTGATAAAGTATGGTGGCTTGATTCAGCACCACAGGACAACATGGGATTACAATATCATTCACCTTCCCCAAATCTTGGACTATCTTAAATTTCCCATTGGGTTTTCATAATCCCATAATATGTGAGTTGCATGGACTCCCTCAAGATGTCCTTCTCTAAGTTATCATTGATTAAAGGTATCATTATCTCTATCATGTCATGTGTCAAGATGGTTTTCTGGGAAAAACGGCATCTAGCCTTACATTTATTTTTACAGGTTCAACTTCATTTCATTAAACCATAATATATTTCAGTGAAATCCCATGCTTCTGGGTTCAGTCTCTCAATTTAATCTGCTCCTGTGTTGAAATGAAACAACACTTGGTGGCCATTTATCTCACCCTCCCCACTCTGGTCTACATCTAAGACTGTGCCAAACATGCAATCTGTCTCCACTCTCAGGTATCGCCATTGTGACATGCCAACATTTACATTTTTGAGAACATCAAGCATTGGGAATTGCCGGAATGTATCCTGATTTTGAACCTGCATTACCTTTCAATTCATTTTAGGTAACTGATTCTGATTTAATCTAGTATTGTTTATAGTTGGTTGTACCATGGTTGTAGCATGGGTACTTGTGGAAGAGATAACATTTGAGCTTGATTTTGCATCAGCAGCAGTACTTGTCTCCTTGCTGCATATGGCAATTACATTTGGTTCACTCACTGCATTTGATTATTGGCAATCCTATCTGGATTCAGCCTACACTCGTGCCTTCAATGCTCCTCCTTATTGCACATGTGACAAGGTGTCATTTTCTTTAGCGTTGCAACATCAACCCTTGCACTGGGATTAATCAGAGCACCTCTTCCCCTACATTGAGTCATCATCACTCCTCCCTGCACAGCATGCGTCACTGCAAGATATTCTCTACTCTAAGGGACATGTTCAAAGCCTCTACCTGCTATTTCCTTTAAAGGGAAGGCTGTTGTCACTTTCGTTTCTGAATGAGCTGCTTCTTCCTTTTCTCTTCAGCCTTTTTAGCCTGTTTCTTTTACTTTTCATATTTTTGGGACCATATGACCATTTGTTCTCAAATTTGTCTAATTCACTCCACTTACGCACACATTTGATCAATTCTGTTAAGGTAAATTTGAATACCTGAAGGACACATGATTGCCATTTCATTTAATTGTACTTGAACACTTCTTTGTGAAGGTACGCTTTTTGTAATATCAACCTCATATTTATTTTCCAATTCAGTTAATCTGTCATAGATTATGACAGCTTTCCTTGTGATGTCCTTTCATAAGCAGAGCATTTATTTTTCTTGATACTATTCTATATGATCAAGATCTAAAAAACCTCTAATTATTTCTTCCAATTTAACTTTCAATTAAGGCACATTTAAAGGTTTCTCCTTTACAAAAGCTGGATTAACTTCTGGACTTGAACTAGTATACGGTCTTTCTACATCTTCAACTTTAATACAGTCTCTTCAAACAAGGAAGATATAAAGACCCTTCCAAATTGTTTTCACCTGGCACTGATTGGGTTGTAAAAACAAATCCCCTTCCCTCTCCTAATGCTTGAATAGTCTGCTGTTTTGTCCATACAACAATTTGTGAACTCTTTGATGTCAGTATAAATCAATTTATTGATCTACTCTCAGTTGGTTGCTGAACCACAATAGTTGGAATATTCTGTGCAGGCATTGCTTGCAGTGTACCCAACCCAGTAACCTGTGCTGTTGTAACCATAGTAACTGGAGGACCTCTGTAAGTTATCATTTGAGCTGTACTCATTTGTACTGGAGCCCTGACAACTCCTTACTGTGATACATGCTGTACAACAATCGGTTGAGTGATTACTGGCTGTGGTACAATTGGCAATACTGGTTGTACATTTACTGGTTGTATTGCTTGCATCTGTCTAGTAATTTGTGAAATGCCTGGATCAATTGGAAATGTCACTATAGTCCCATTATTTGTTTACAGACTGTGCAGAATCTTTAGTTTTGAATTTTCTTCATTTGTAAGTACAGGTTACAACCTGGTTCCTTCCACTATACTTTTTCTCCATACTTGTGTTCTTTCATCCAATACTGCGTCTGCATAGTTTCTCATTGCCCTTTCAGTTTGTCTTTGAAATGTTTCTTTATCATTCTTTCATGCGACTTTTACAATGCACTAAGTACCTCAAATTGTGTAGGTCTAGGAGTTAGCATCATTTCATATAATGCCTCTCGTAATTTGCCTATTATCCCTAAATTAAATGTTCCCCATCTAGGAAAACTCAATGACCCTTCTTTTCAGTGATCTTGCACCACTGACAGAGCAAAACATATGTATGTGACCTTTCTCATCTCATTAGACACTGTATAGTCTTGAAAACTTTGTTATTTCAGACTTAGGCCCTCATTACAACCCTGGCGGTCAGTGATAATGTGACGGTAATACTGCCAACAGGCCGGTGGTAAAAAAATTGGAATTATGACCACGGCGGAAACAGCCAACACAGACAGCCACTTTAACACTCTGACCACCACGGCGGTTGCAACAAACACTGCAGCGGTAACCGCCAACAGCCAGATGGAAGACAATGTAACACCCACAGTAATATGACACACCTATTCGCCAGCTTTTCTGGGGCGGTATCAACGCCATGAAAAGCTCGGCAGAAACAGTACTCTGAAGGGAAAAGACTCACCTCTCGACACTCAAGGAAGAACCAGGACGCCCTGAAGCCCGAGCTGCACATTATTCCAATGCTGGTGTACCTCCTCATACACCAGGAACACGAACGCTGGCGAAGACGATCACGGTGAGTACTACACCTAGCACACAAGGGAGGGGGGGAGGAAAAAGAGAGTGACACACACGCAAAACCCCCACCCCCACCCTCACCCCCAACACCATACACACAAACATATGCAACAACATTACATATACACCCCGAAACCCTCAGGAATAACTCGAGGACAAAAGGAATTGATTGAAATGAGCGTAATAGTACAATTTTAAATAAATACATACTTAAATCAATAAACAGTATGTACAATATACAAAAAAGGAGGGACAATGCCTACTTCAAAAAGTCCGTGGCCCACGGGGCCATAACACATAGGCCAAGGCCCCACTTGACTCCTTCCTCAATATGGAGAGAACAGTGCAGGGGCATCAGGTTGTAAAAACACAGGCACCTCAGGGGGACAGGGAATGGGGGGGGCACCTCAGCCAGAAGATGGTACAACGTCACGGGCCTGGAGAGGGCTCCATGCCCACTGCTTGGTCCTGGGGAGTGCAAAGCCACAGCCTGTCAAGTGGGTAGTATGTCCACTGCTTGGTCCTGGGGAGTGCAAAGCCACAGTCTCTCAAGTGGGTGGTTTGCCCACTGCTTGGTCCTGGGAAGTGCAAGGCCACTGTCTCTCAAGTGGGTGGTTTGCCCACTGCTTGGTCCTGGGGAGTGCAAGGCCACAGTCTCTCAAGTGGGTAGTTTGACCACTTCCTGGTCCTGGGGAGTGCAAAACCACAGTCTCTCAAGTGGGTGGTTTGCCCACTGCTTGGTCCTGGGGAATTCAAAGCCACAGTCTCTCAAGTGGGTGGCTTCTCCACTGGTTCTGGAGGGGGCTTTGTGCCCAGTGTGCTTCTTCCTGTCAAGGAGGGGGTGAGTGGACGCCTTCTTACACTGGTTCTGGATGGGCTTTGTGCCCAGTGTGCTTCATCCTGCCAAGGAGGGGGTGAGTGGATGCCTTCTAACACTGGTTCTGGAGGGGGCTTTGTGCCCAGTGTGCTTCATCCCGCCAAGGAGGGGGTGAGTGGATGACTTCTTCCACTGGTTCTGGAGGGGGTTTTGTGCCCAGTGTGCTTCATCCCGCCAAGGAGGGGGTGAGTGGATGCCTTCTTCCAATGGTTCTGGAGGGGGCTTTGTGCCCAGTGTGCTTCATCCTGGATGGTGCAAGGTCACAGTCTCTCACCAGGTGTTGCAGGGGCCAGGACGCACTGCAGCCCATGTAGTCACGACTAAACACTGTTCGCCGGCGGTGACATCTGCTCAGTGGATGGCAGTTGCCCTGCAGGTGGCGGTGCTGGCAGTGGTGGGGGGAGGCTCCAGCTCTTCCCCTGCAGCCTCGGACGGCTGCCCACTGGGGCTGCTGCTGCTGGCAGTGGTGCTGCTGCCCGTGGTGCAGATGGTGGCGCTGGCAGTGGTGGGGGGAGGCTCCAGCCCTTCCCCTGCAGCCTCGGACAGCTGCCCACTGGGGCTGCTGCTGCTGCCAGTGGTGCTGCTGGCGGCGGGGCAGGTGGCGGTGCTGGCAGTGGTGGGGGGAGGCTCCAGCCCTTCCCCTGCAGCCTCGGACGGCTGCCCACTGGGGCTGCTGCTGCTGGTTGTGGTGCAGGTGGTGGTGCTGGCAGTGGTGGGGGGAGGCTCCAGCCCTTCCCCTGCAGCCTCGGACAGCTGCCCACTGGGGCTGCTGCTGCTGCCAGTGGTACTTCTGGCGGCAGGGCAGGTGGAGGTGTTGGCAGCAGGGCAGGTGGCAGTGCTGGCCGCGGAGCAGGTGGTGGTGAAGGTGGTAGTGCTGGCAGTGGTGGGGGGAGGCTCGAGCCCTTTCCCTGCAGCCTTGGATGGCTGCAGTGCCATGGCTGCTGTTGTGTGCCCCTTCCTGACCTTGGCAGATGGTGGTGCCTCCTTGCTTCTGCCAGCTGGTGCTCCTTTCCTGCCCTTGCTGGCTGGTGGTGCCTCCTTCCTCTTGCTGGCTGGTGGTGCGTCCTTCCCCTTGCTGGCTGGTGTCCCCTTCTTGCCCTTGCTAGGTGGCAGCCCCTTCTTGGCCTTGGCAGGTGGTGCTGGCACACTGGCTGTGCTGACGGGTTCCTCCTTGGAGCCTCTCAGACCTGCAGTAGCTGCAGAAACCACAGTGGCTGTGGACTTGGTGGCTGGATGTAGTGCATGCAGGTGTGAGTGGAGACGCAACTGGGAGGAAGGAGGAGGGGACACAGTGGAGGCAGTAGATGTTGGTGTGTCTGCATCTGGATGGTGCTTGTGTGAGTGCCTGTGGGATGAAGTGTGGTGCTTGTGTTTGCCTGAGACACTTCTGTGTGTTGATTTGGGTGCATGCAGGTCTGAAGGTGTGCTTGGGATAGGCTGGGGTTGAGAGGATTGGGACTGGGTAGAGGAGTTGGAGGGGGGAGGCTGGAGACAGGGACAATGGCTGCCATCAGTGAGTCAGCCAGAGCCTGGAATGCTCTCTGTTAGGCCACCACGCCAGAGTGAATGCCCTCCAAGTATGCATTTGTTTGTTGCATATGCCCTGCTAGACCCTGGATAGCATTCAGTATGGTTGACTGCCCAACAGAGAGGGATCTCAGTAGGTCAAAAGCCTCCTCACTGAGGGCAGCAGGGCTAACTGGGGCAGGGCCTGAGGTGCCTGGGGCGAAGGAGATGCCCATCCTCCTGGGTGAGCGGGCACGGGAAACGCGCTGAGGGGCGGCTGGGAGGTCAGTGCTGGTACCGGGGTGGAGGTTGTACCTGTAGTTGGGGTGGGCACAGAGGTGTCCGCCAACGGCAGGGAGCTTCCATGGCAAGAGGAGTTGCTGTCGGTACCGTCCCCTCCTGTCTCCGTCGTGGTGCTCCCCTCGCCCTCCGTCCCACTGATGCCCTCACCGTTGGTGGATTTGGCCTCCAGGCCCATGTGGAATGCAGCTCCCTCCGTCGCCGGTGCCTCTGCTCCTCCGCCAGATGATGCTGATGCACACAAGGACAGGGTGACAGAACAAAAGGGGGGGGGAGACAGAGGAGACACTTGGTCAAAGCCAGCAACAACACTACCGTTGGCATACACAACTCACAGGGAACAGCCCTTTGCACTAGGCCATACACTACCAGTTACAATGGTAGTCAGCAGCCCATGGGGTGCAATGCCTAACAACATTAGCTGAGGACCTGACACCCACAGGACCCTGCCCAGTACTAGATGCCTACTAACATAATTGGGGCTGGAGTACATCTGAGCTTTCCCACCATGGAACCTAACCTCCCATGTTCACCTTGGCCTAGGTGCACCCACAGCCCACATCTCCAACCCAGGTAATACCATAACACGTGCAAAGTTATGATTCTGAATCTGTACTCACCCCCTTGTGGCTGCTGTGATGCCTTCAAGCACCCATCCATCTCTGGATAGGCCACCGCCAGGGTGCGGAACATGAGGGGGGTCAGAGTACGATGGGCACCCCTTCCTCGTTGGGAAACCAGACCCAGCTGGGCCTCCGCCATCTTCCTTGACCAGCGGCACAGGTCCTCCCACCGTTTGCGTCAGTGGGTGCTCCGCCTGTCAAAGACCCCCAGGGTCCGCTCTTCCTTGGCGATGGCACACCAAATACAGTTTTTCTGATGAGCACTGACCTGCAGAAAAAGATATATAACAAAAGGTATTAGTCATACCGTCCGGACTGTTTCACTCATGGCCCATCATATCCCTCACATCCCCTTATGCACATACATTGACCACCATACGTGCAGCACTCTGCCCAGGACCCCTCAGGCCCCCCTACACGAGGCTTACACACACAGCACTCCATACATTCACGCCCCACGCATCATGCTCACAGTGTACTCACCGGTTTGTCTGGAGAACCATGAAGGAATGGGTACCAATGTGGTCTTGCACGGCCAGCAGAATTACCTCAATTCCACTTGTCCCTCCTCACAGGTCAGGCAGCCGTCATTTCAGGGGGGCACAGGCCATGGCACCTAACTACGTCACAGGAGACATAGGCACATCAACTGACTTAAAAAATTCACATACTGTTTCTGTAAAGCAAAATTTGCATATTAATCTGGGATTATGTTAATTATGACCTTCTGCTCACCGTTTTTAACCCTAGAGTTCAACCACTGAGGATGAATAGGAGATGGAGACATCCCCCGTATACAGACCCCTGGTGGACCTGGCGACAATGGAGGACAGGCACATTATACTAACCTACAGACTTGATACGGCCACAATCCAAGAACTGTGTGCCCAATTGGAGCTAGACCTGATTTCAGCCATCCACCACCCCACAGGTATCCCCCATCTAGTGCAGGTCCTGTCAGTGCTCCATTTCCTGGCAAGTGATTCCTTCCAAGTGAGAGTGGCCATGGCCACAGGGATGTCACAGCCTATGTTATCAAACGTGCTGACCAGAGTGTTGTCTGCCCTGATGAAACACATGCGCAGCTACATCGTTTTGCCGGTGGAGGATTTGGCCACAGTGAAGGCTGACTTCTATGCACTGGGACATTTCTTGGGGCCATTGATGGTACACATATTGCCTTTGACCCTCCCCCCGGAGAAATGAACAGGTGTTCAGAAATCTAAAAAGCTTTCACTCTCTGAATGTGCAGATGGTGGTGTGTTTGGTGGACCAGTATATCTCCCATGTCAATGCAAAGTATCCTGGCTTTGTGCATGATGTCTTTATCTTGAGGAATAGCAGCATCCCATATGTGATGGCTCAACTCCAGAGGCACCGGGTGTGCCCATGGTCCCCACCCAGTTGATGTAGGTATATGGATGTGGTGTTGACCCTAACGGTGGGTGTGTGGCTAACAGGTATCCCTTGATATTTACAGGTGACTCTGGTTACCCCAACCTCTCATGGCTACTGACCCCAGTGAGGAATACCGGGACAAGGGCAGAGGAATGTTACAATGAGGCACATGGGCAAACAAGTAAGATCATTGATCACACCTTTGGCCTCCTGAAGACCAGATTCCAGTGTCTCCGTCTGACAGGTGGATCCCTTTACTACTCACCCAAGAAGGTGTGCCAGATCATCATTGCATGTTGCATGTTGCACAACCTGGCCTTGAGGCGCCAGGTTCCTTTTCTGCAGGAGGATGAGCCTGGGGATGGTTGTGTGGCAGCAGTGGAGTCTGTGGACAGTGACGAAGAGGAGGCATAGGAAGAGGATGTGGACAACAGAACTACAATAATTCAACAGTACTTCCAGTGACACACAGGTAAGACACTGTAACTTCAGCTTCCATTGCAGTTTTGTGTTGGACATTGAACATGGCAGCCTGATTTCCCTATTTCTGTGGCCACTTACTGTACCCTTTGGCATTTCTATTTTCAGATATCTGTGGCCCACTCTGGCTCCTGGTGTGTTTACTGCTGCCCACATCAGGTCATACCTATGTAAATATTATAGTACATTTGAATTGCTATATTTACAGCTCGTTTAAGTCATACATATTTCAATTAATTAACAGACCCCATACTTGTATTAGTTCCAAAGGTGTTTTTTCAGTGCTGAGAAGTAAATTGGGATGTGCAATGGGCTGGGTCGGTGGTGGAGAACTGTCCAGGACGGAGTCTAGTCTAGTGGTATCACAGATGCCTTGTCCAAGGGGGCATAGGAAATGGAGCAATGTCAGTTAAAGGTGGAGAGGGTGGGACACAAGGGTGACAATCAAGGGAGTCCTATTTCCTGGCGGGGTCTTGGCAATGTTCTCTGGCTTTTGCCTGGATCGCAAGGACCTTTTGCATGGTGGTTCTCCTTCTGCAGGGAGTGGGGTGCTGGTGGCTTGTTGTCCTGTGGTTGAGCCTCCTGTCCACTAGCGTCGGCGGAGGTGGAGTGCTGTTCTTCGATGTGGCTAGTGTCGGGGCCCGTTGGTGTGCCACTGCCTCCCTCATGGTATTGGACATGTCAGCCAGCACCCCTGCAATGTTGACCAGGGTGGTCTGGATGTCCCTCAGGTCCTCCCTGATCCCCAGGTACTGTCCCTCCTGCAGCTTGGCCAGTATCTGGCCGATGGTCTCCTGGGAAGGGTAGTATGCTCCCAGGATGTTGGTGAGTGCCTCGTGAAGGGTCGGTTCCCTGGGCCTGTCCCCCCCTGTCGCACAGCATTCATCCCAGCTTCCCTGTTGTCCTGTGCCTCTGTCCCCTGAACCGTGTGCCCACTGCCACTGACCTCAGGTCCCTGATCATCCTGTGTTATTGGGTTTGCCTGGGGTCCCTGTAGTGGTGGACACACTGCTGATTGACATGTCCTGGGGACAGAGGGATGGGCCCCCTGGGTGGGTGCTGTGCTGGTGTTTCCTGAGGGGGGAGGCTCTGTGGTGGTTTGGGAATGTGGCTGGGTCTCCAACTGTCCAGAGGTCCCTGATGGGCCAGGTTGGTCATCCTGATCCAGGCGTGCAGAGCTGCTGTCATCACTGTGGGCCTCTTTTGGGGGGGGACTTGATGTTGCTGGCACCTCTTCTCCGGTGAAGTTGTGTGGAGGTCGTGTGGGGATGTAAATGCAGTGTTATTGTTTCTGGGTGTGTCATCTTGTGCACGGGTATGTTTTCCTCTATGGTTGTTAGTGGCAAGGCAGCTTTGGCTTGTGTGAGTTGTGATTTGGTTGGAAAAGTGATTGTCACTAGTGTGCATGCTGTGGTGATGGGTGTCCATGCAGGTCTGTGATGGGTGTCCATGCATTGGTGTTGCATGCAGGGCTTGGTATTTGGATGGGTGGGTTGTGATGGTGGGGTAGATGTGAGGTGGTGGAGTGATGGGATGAAGGCAGGGGTATGTGATGGCATGCAGGTAGGGGGGTAGTGAAAGTAGTAAAGATTTGACTTCAGAGTCCAGTCCTCCTCCTACTCCTGCCAGGCCCTCAGGATGCATGATCGCCAAGACTTGCTCTTCCCATGTTGTTAGTTGTGGGGGAGGAGGTGGGGGTCCACTGCCAGTCCTCTGTACAGCTATCTGGTGTCTTTCTACCACAGAACGCACCTTCCCCCACAGGTTGTTCCACCTCTTCCTGATGTCATTCCTTGTTCTGGGTGCTGTCCCACGGTGTTGACCCTGTCCACGACTCTCCACCATAGCTCCATCTTCCTTGCTATAGATGGCTGCTGCACCTGTGATCCGAATAACTGTGGCTCTACCCGGATGATTTCCTCCACCATGACCCTTAGCTCCTCTTCTGAGAACCTGGGGTTTCTTTGTGGTGCCATGGGTGTAGTGTGAGTGTTGTGTGTGAGGGTGTGTGGGGTGCTGTGTTTGGGTGTGTGCTGTGAGGTACATGGATGGTGTATGAGTGATGGTGTTCTGTGGCTCTGGTTCTATGGGTGCTCTTGGTGTCTCTCTCTCTCTGTTGTGGGTTGTGTGGGTGGGTGTTTTATAGTGGTGTGGGTGTGGTGTGTGTATGTGTGTAGTTTGAATTGTCCAATGTGATGTTGTTTTTTTTAGTGTGTGTGTATTTTGAGTGCAGCAGGATGTACCGCCAATGGTTTACCGTGGTTGAATGTCCGCCGCGGTGATTCGTGGGTCATGATGCTGTGGAAGTATTTCAGTTGGCGTAACGGTGTGGGTTTTGGTACCGCCATTTTAGCACTGACCTTTGGTCTGGCGAACTTGTGTGTGTGTCTGTATAGTGGCGGATTTCTATGTGTGGGTCATAATACCCGTAGCGGTATGCCGCAGCGGTCGCAGTATGTTGGCGGCAGTCAGCATGGCGGTAAGCAGCACTTACCGCAATGTCATAATGAGGGCCTTAGTTTACCAAATTTTAAAATCAAAATCACAGCCTCTTATAAGTTTTGAACCCGTTCCATATATGTCAAGACAGAAAACTGTTTTGCCAAAATTACAGTGCAGTTTGGAAATACAATAAACCAATAACATCACGTCTCTTGCTGAAATGCAACCAATCAAAGCACAACTTTAAACCAAATGACTAATACTAATATGGCACAATATGACATCACAACTCCCTCCTTGCAGCAGTTCACTGTCCTTTACAATTCTCCGTTCACAGCGGACAAAAGACAATCTAATAACAAAATAATAGAAAAGGACATCAATCTTTGCTTTTTCTCAAAAGAAACTTAAAAGTACAAATCAATAACCAGAATACAGTTTTACATTTCCTGATTTACAATAAAAAATAAATCAGCTTTCACAATTATGAGTTCTCGAACTGCAGAAAATCACCTAATCAGTGCTGTGTCACCTTTGTACATCAGGTTTTACAACAACAATTAATATTAGTACAATCACAACAATTTTATTACTTCCCTATCTTTGTGTAAAGTCAACTACATCTCCTGACTTACAGTTCTTCAAGCAGACAAGAATACTTTAATTTTTCCATATCTACCCTTGGATCTTAGACTACTTCTTAGTCCAATAACTTCTTTATTTCTTTAACAAAGCACCTGCAACATAAACATAACAATGGCAATTCAATATAAAACTATTTTACTAAACATCAAAAATCACCATGTGTTTTTTTCAGGGCATCAACCCTATTGATACTCACACCCGTCAAATTCTTAACAACTCTGCAACTGCAATATGCAACCGCCTCAGAAACTGCACCTCATCAGTCTTCGCTGTCTGTTTTTGGGCACTCAGGCCTTCATTACGACCCTGGCGGTTTGTAACCGCCAGGGCCGCGGGACGCGGTGGCACCGCCGACAGGCCGGTGGTGCCCCGAGGGGCATTCTGACCGCGGCGGCTTAGCCGCGGTCAGAGAAGGGAAACCGGCGGTCTCCCGCCGGTTTCCCGCTGCCCCCAAGGAATCCTCCAAGCCGGCGCAGCTTGCTGCGCCGGCTTGGGGATTCCGACTCCCCCTCCCGCCATCCAGTTCCTGGCGGTTCTCCCGCCGGGAACCGGATGGCGGGAGGGGGAGTCGCGGGGCCCCTGGGGGCCCCTGCAGTGCCCATGCCAACGGCATGGGCACTGCAGGGGCCCCCGTAAGAGGGCCCCAAAATGTATTTCACTGTCTGCCTTGCAGACACTGAAATACGCGACGGGTGCAACAGCACCTCGCACCTTCCCACTCCGCCGGCTCTATTACGAGCTGGCATCCTCGTGGGAAGGGAGTTTTTCCCTGGGCTGGCGGGCGGTCTTTTGGAGACCGCCCGCCAGCCCAGGGAAAAACTCATAATACCCTCCGCGGTCTTCTGACCGCGGAGCGGTATTATGGAGGGCGGAATTCTGGCGGGTGGCCTCCGCCGCCCGCCCGAATCGTAATGAGGGCCTCAGTCTTTTTATCAACTTTTTGGGCTCCTTTTTAACTTTTGCAGCTTATTTCCATAACCATAGCTCTCCTATTAACTTTTGCAGCAGTGTGGATAGTTCTAAATTTCATAGGTTTATATGTAAGTTTTAAAGTTTTATTTTTCTCATAAAGTTCTCAAGTTTTACTAGACAATCAAGAATACAGAACCTCACCTTGGGAGTATGTACCAATTTCCATGCTGCAGCCCTCCCCAAGGCCATTATTATACTCTCATACTATGTGAAAGAAATCTGCAGAAGCAGCATCGCAGTGCGGAAAGCGAGGGGATCGCATACAATATATATGCTGAAGAATGTTCGGGCCAGGTATATTTGATGATTATAGTTATATTGTATAAGTTTAAACCTGGCTTTTGAACTGGTGGTTTTAGCTCCTCCATACACATGTTTCCATTCTGCATTCGAGACCTCCACTTCTGGCACTGCCCCCCACTTACGCTGCACCGACGGAGAAGCACTTGGGCATCCTCCCTCACTGATTTATGAAGGCGTGAAACCAGTCTTTGCTACCCTCCCAGTGACAATAATGCATCTAAGGTGGCAGAAGTCAGGGGTTCACCTGGAAATCCAGGTCACTGACCATGTGCCATAGCTGCCATCTTTGCACATTGTAAATGTCCTCCCCTCAACTGAAATGCATCCACCGCTTCTAGCTGGGTAATGAATTTCCCTCCAAGATAGCGATCTCCCACTTCCTCACATCCCCCATCTTTCCCTCGCTTCATCGAGTTGTCCCAAGCGATGCCCGCAAAAGCCTGTATATCCCAGATGGGTACATCCATAGAGTAAGGGTAGACACACAATACAGAGGACACCACACGGGCCCATACATTACTGACCTGCTTCACTATGTAGTGGGCCCCTTCCCTCAGCACACGGTTCCCCAGGAGTAGAGCTGAGCAGGCATGTGGTCTGCACCCATCTTGCACCAGTCTCTTCTCCCAGTTATCTTCAGGGTCAAACCAGCTAAAAGGGAAAATAATAAAGTTCTATATGTGGGAGTTCAATGCCCCTGCGTTCCCATGTTTGTTGCAGCACATTCATTCCCACCCTTTTCCTCCTACTTGCCCACAACCATTCTAAAATTAGACTATCTATTCATGAAAAGTGAGATCTAGGTACCTCGTATAGTGTATTCTGCAAGCAATATAAGCAACGTGGCAGGGTGACCATCTTAGTAATAGCCGCTCTGCCCATCAGGGAAAACGGTAGCTCCTTCCGAAATCTGACTGAGGTCCTCAGGCCCTCTAGTATTCTGCCATGGTTACGGTCATACTATTCATCAGCTGTATGCGCCAATCTCAAGGTATCAAATGCCCCCAGCTCGCCGCGGTAATCCCACCATTGGGAGAGCATTGGTTCGGTCCCCTGCCAGAGCACCCATTCAGAACAGGTAGGATTTACGAAAACTCACGCAGAGTCCAGAGCACTCCCCAAGTTCTCCCAATGCCTTTAGAAGTACAGGAATCAATGATTCTGGGTGCCGCACGTAGACTAGCACATTGTCTGTGTAGAGGGAAACTACATGAGTTTTCCCTCCAACCTGCAGGCCCCATGGGTTCAACAGGTCCTGCAGATGAGGCGCTAATGGCTCCATAGCCATAGCAAACAGGAGTTGGGACATCGGCCAGCCCTGCCGCGTCGCTCTCCTCAACTGGACACTCCCCTAGACGTCTTCCTCAGTCCACATGCGAGCAACTGGGCTCCGGTCCAAGAGTTGGATCCAGGCAATATATTTCGGGCTGAACCCCATCATGGCCATAACCTGCCAAAGATAGCCCCACTCCACAGAGTAAAAAGCCTGCTCAGTATCTAGGAGAGCAAACACTACCGGCTTGTTCAGCTGTAAATACGTGTAATATATGTGGGTAAGGCAACGAAAATTAAACATAGTGCTGCGATGAGATATAAAGCCCCATTGACCCTAATGGATAAGGGAGGCCAAATGCGGCAGCAGACGTGCCGCCAGAATGCTGCTTAGTATTTTAAAATCTACATTCAAATGGAACAACTGTTTATATGCAGCAGGGTCCGTCGGATCCCTATCTGGTTTGGGGATAAAGGTCACCCAAGCCTCCCTCATTGAGTCCTGTAGTCTACCACAGGCTGACACCTCCTGATATACCGCAAATAGCGTGTCAGCAAGGATACCAACATATTTTTGGTAGAAATTTGCCAGAGGGCCATGAGAGCCAGGTGTTTTTGACGTTTTTAACTGTTTTATGGCCTATTGTATTTCTCCCCAGTCAATGGGGTCCTTCAATAGGGCCTTGGTGTCCTGCGTCAGCTGTGGGAGTGTGACTCCATTTAGGAAGGTCGTCCCCACCTCCGGTGGTCCATCCCCAGGCAGAGCATAAAGTCTGCCCAAGTGGTCGCGGAACACCGTATTTATTGCTACCTGCATACATATGCTTCGGCCTGTTCCATCCACTAGTGCGGTAACAGGCGTATGGTCAGCATGCTGTTTAAGCAGACGTGCCAAGAGTGCACCCGCTTTGTTGCCCTCAGCATGTAGACGCTGGCGGTATGCCTTATAGACATATATTTTCAGACGTCGCCAATCCTCTAGTAGCACGCGCCTAGCCTGCTGCCAGTCTTCCATTTTCTGTGGCTGCTTCAGAAGGCATTTCTCCAAGTCCGAGAGCCTAGCCTCATGGTTGAGTACATCTTTTTTTAGTTGACATTTAACTCCATAAGTTGTCTGCACGCAAAGACCCCTGATCTCAAACTTCATTGCTTCCCAGTCACAACCCTTAGTCGTGGAAGTTCCCCAATTTGCTTTAAAGTATTGCGTTAGTCCGTCTCGGACTGTCTTGGCAAACGGGGCATCCATCGATGCCTCCGGCCATAGCAGCCATGTCGGAACAGTGGGTCATTTATAACCTTTATTCAAATGTATTAAGAGAGGGTAATGATCCGATATGAGTTGTGGGCCAAATATGCAATAGATTGTATCTACGGGGATAGGGTCTCGGAGACTAAACAATAGTCTAGTCTGCTATAAGTGTTTTCCGTCAGGGTATAGCAGAAGAACTCCCTAATAGTAGAGTCCCTATGGAGCCAGAGGTCCTGTAACTACAGTTCTCACTTTGTATCTAACAATTGTCTAGTGAGGTGGGGTTTTGTGCATTGTCGAGGAGGATCCCGGTCCAGTGAACCGTCCAGGACACAGTTCCAGTCTCCTGCTAATATAATCTCTGCCGTTAGATATGGGGAGGCAGCCCGTGCTACTTCACCAAACTAGGTTCCACTATCTACATTTGGGGCATACACATTTATCAAGCATAAATCCCAGCAGTCCAGGGTCCCAAACAATACCACATATCTCCCCTCCAGATCCAATACATGACCTGTGTGTTGGAAGGGGACCCCATGGGCTATCCAGATTAATACCCCCCTTGCAAAGCCAGAATAGGAGGTCTCATATAGCTGGCCCCTCCATCGTTTCGGGAGACTAGGGATACAGCTCCCCCATGTATGCGTCTCCTTCAGCATGGCTATCGAGACACAATATAGTCAGAGGTTAGCATGTACCTGGTGCCACTTAGCAAGATGAGTCAAACCTCGCACATTTCATGACATTAATGTTTATGCATCTGCCATGAGTGCAACCTAGGGCATGTGTCAAAGACAGTTATTCTGCAAATCAGAACCAAGAGATCAACTTTCCCAATGACCATCACAAGCAGTAAGACCCTTTGATAAAGAACCAAAAAACAAACAGTCCCCAACTCCCCACCTCCCAGAGGCAGTGACCCAACCGAATCCTGTGTGAACCATAATGGGTTAGAGGCCATCGGGCCCGCCTCATGTCACAGTTAAGCAATAAAAACAGATTAGTAACTTATTTATCAATTATATATAGCATTAGTTTTCTTTAGAGGACATCACCAAGCCTAACCACGAGGCTAACCTCCAGTGGCCAGAACTTCGCATGCACCCCTGTGGGGGTAATGAGCCAACCGTCCCCTCAAAGTGGCATGGAGATCTCACATTTCTCAGCAATATACACATCATTATAGAGGACTAGTCTAAGTTTGGCCAACAGCAATCAGTCTCATAGGCTGCAATTCTCTCAGTCACCCATGAATTTTAGGTCAATTACCCGTCTCCCCCAGGACCTCCTCGCCGTAGGTAGTTCAATCATTCAACAGTGTCAGAGCTGGTCATCCCCTGTAGCATTCGTATCTGGGTCAGTATGTCTTTGCGAGTCTTCAAGTGTGCTTTGTCCACACAATTCATCTCTGTCTGCAGCCAGAGTGCCATCCAGTTGCACAGTAACCCTGCCCGTTGGGGCCAGGGAAGAGGCTCCACTCTGCAATGATTTCTGGGTGTGCTGCCTTGCTCGCCAGCTCTCATGAGGTCCCTGTTTGTATGTACCGGGGGCCTGACGAGGTCCCCCACGCGGAAATACCATGTCCACCCAGTCACTTTCCTCCTGCGGGTCTGTAAAAAAAATTACTTCATTGTTGTGATTGATTCTAGGTTTCACCAGAAATACCAAACTGTAGAGTAAATTTAAATCACTCATCTTTTTCTTGACATCCATAAAGAATTTCCTAAGGTTCTGCACCTTCTGGGTGTAGTCTGAGAACATTAATATTTGGTGGCCATTGTGTAGTGGCTGTTCATCAATCCTCACGTGATCATGTCATATTATGGGCTCTGTAGTGGAAGAAACAAGCAGTAATAGCACGCAGCGGCACCCCCGGTGGAGGGGGAGGCATCAAGGCCCTGTGGGCACGTTCAACATTGAAGAAGGGGGTACATCTCTCCGGGCGGGCTATTTTTACCAGCCAGTGTTCCAAGACGTCTTCCACGTTTCGCCCTTCCACCCCTCCGGGAAACCCACAAAACGCAAATTGTTCTGGCGGGATCTACCCTCCCTGTCGCCTGCTCTTCCAATCGCACCGTAAGTTTCCGAACAGAGAAGCAAGTCTCTTTCAGGGCATCCACCTCCTGGTTAAGCACTCAATAATGTCTTCCACTTCTGTAACTCTGTCGTCCACTTTACGGAGGTCTGCCACAGTAGTGTAACACCCACGCCGACCGTGTTAATTTTGGTGACCAGTTCAGTGCGTGTGACCTTGACTTTGTGCAGGATATCAGACATGGGTGGTACCTGGGAGTCGCCGCTCTCCACAGCACCCTGAGATACCTCTAGAGTGTTGGTGCCCATCTTGCCCTTGCCGTAGGTGACCTATGCATAGTTAACAATCTTATTTACCTGAGACTGCCGTTCCCCTTTGTCTTTGCCTATATCTTCCAATTGTGCCAGTGACCTTCTATACAGGGACGGAATTGGCACAATACAACGTCACAGGTCTTCCCAATGATGCTCTTAAGACGCTAGATATGTCCTGTCTACCTTGTACTCCACAATCGCACGGTTCAAGTGTTTCCCCCACTTGGCACATTAGTTAGGTAGCCGCAGAGATCTGTTATGCCGTGTCCTCACTTGCCACCAACCAACAGCACTGCCGGTTTCCATGCTCAGCATTTTATCGACTCCCCAGCTGGCCCTGAAGTTTCAGGGTTCCTGTCGCTGCCCACGTAGGCTGTTTATGTTGCACAAGCTACCCCCATAGGGCCTCGTCGTTTCGTGCTCCGGGCCAACACCATTCACGGGGAGGGACCCTGCCAGGTTTCAGCCTGCCCCCCCCCCAGGCTCATCCATCACCCACGCTGCCACCAGGGCCAACAATCAGCCTCCCCAATGCCTTGTCCTCCTTTCTCGGAGTGGCTGCTCACCGCTGTGAAGGCCGCACCACATTGCGCCTCATCCACCGTATTCTGTTAGAGACCGTGTGTACAAAGAAGTTACCTTACACAGAGCCACTGAAAGGGTCAATAATTTGAAAAGGGAAGATATACTGTTTAGAACAGATAAAAATAACAAACATGTCTAAAACCGATTCCCATACACATAGGTTTATAACAACTCACAGTAAAGAACATAAGTCTTTAAGAACCATATAACACAAATACTGGCCTGCTCTGAAATCTGATCTGTATTAGGAGATATAATAACAAATAAACCGGCAGTAACCTTTTAAAGACCACCCTCGATGCGGGATGTGTTGGTGTATAGTGACTTGAGAGATAAAGAAATAGGTGGCTGGCTAAAGCATAAGAAGGGACTTTTTCAAATGCATGAAGTGCAAAGCGTGCAAACAGGGAAAAAGTAAAAAGGTTGGTTGACAACCCTTTATTATGAACAGCTAAACGTCACCATAGCTGTAGAGATGATTTTGTAGCGTACATGCTGGAATTCCCTTGTCAGGAGAGGTACATAGGCACTACAGAGCTATCCGTACACAAAGGAATACTGCAACATTTGAGAGTAATTGATAATTAGGATAATAGTTATCCGGTGGCAAGACACTTTAGACAGGTACAACAAGGCAATAGTGAACACATCACTTACAGCGTAATAGATGGTGTACACAGTAACATTTAGGGAAAATATACTTCCTGGCTGCACACTCTGTAGTGCAGCCACGAAGAATAATACAATAACTACATATGAAACAAAGCAGTTCAAGCAGTATGCGGAGCATGAATATAATAAACATGCAACAAAATTGTCTGATTACACGTTCTTGTGGGGGTTGATCAATTTGAACTGCTTAGACAAACAAGCACTTAAATGCAGAACAGGTCACCAATCTACACATGAGAGCTAAATCTTTGGGGTCCAGATCAACTACTATCCCAAAACAAGATATCCTAATTTTCGAAAAAAATTCAAAGATCCATACTGCTCAGTGCTTCTCTTAACTTTTGTATTTAATTAACTCTTGAATGATAACATAATTACTTAGATTTGAAGAGGTGCCACATGGTGGCATTTTTGAACAAAGGTAATTCTACCAACCCAGGTGATTGCAGATTATTTTGTATACTTAACCCATCTTCCAAACCTTTTGGCAAAACCAGTCTTTTGGAGTTACAATACTTGATTAAGCCTAAAAACATTAACGAATAAGGCAGCTGTGAATTAGAATAAGACTTTCAACTCTTTATTGAGGCATGATGCCTTAGGTGTACTACCAACATTTTTTCACATCTACATAGAAAAACATGGAATCCAGAATATCAACTATGTTCATCAGGTAAATCTAAATTTGTAAATATAGATTTATTTTGCCTAACTATTTTTAACTTTGCATGTGTGTACCTTGACGATATGTATAGCTACATTCCTTGAAAAGATGGATATTTTCAAAGTATGTGGATATAACGTGCATTAGGAACATTACGCCTTCATGTGTAAGCATGAAATACAACATGGAGCAGTGTAGTATTCTGTTTCCCAGAACATGCAGGTATGTAGAGGCCAATGAGTTATGTGAACGGTCTGAAATAGGCGCTGCTTACACTGTGATTTGGCACCGGGTGCTCATTCGATGCTGAGAAATCAGTACGATTGGCACTAGCTTCTTGAGTTGATTTTGCTGCCCCTCAAGCAGATTTTCTACTGCAGTGGCAGCTTTCTCACCCCGAACGGTCAAGACCTTCTGTGACCACCCACATTAGAGACTTCTCACCAGGTACCCTCTTTGCTACTAAGATGTGCGCTAGTGGACGCCGCATTTAGCTTGCCAACTTACCGTTAGTGAGCCACGCACAAAAAAACAGTCTGCCACGTGGCAAATGGCGCAATTTGGCCAACACTCTACCTTACTAGCATAACGCAGAGTGGCCATAACGCGGCAGAATATTTCACCGATCTACAACAACAAATTAAAAAAAGGTTGTCAGGGACAATGACAAAACACTAGTATTAACTTATGAATTTCTACATGGAGAGGCTGCCTGTATCGGGACACTGAGGTAGGACACACATCAATGATGTGTTCGCAAAGGCTATGGTGTTGTGAATAGGGTATTGAGATAAAAATGGGGTGGACTAGACCGAAATGGAAATACTCCTGCAGTGCGACAGTCGCACTCACTGATAATAGGGTAGCCGTTGCAAATGGGCTACGACCATAACAAACGTCTAGAATCAAGGATGCCGTTGACCTGCCTGAGCTCAGGGCTTTACTATCATTGCATATTTTTTCTGGAATGTCACAGTGATGTAAATGTGCTTACACCCCGGACTTGTGATGCTGTAGACCATCCAATAAGGGCATATTATTATTTTTTTCCAATGGCACTGCCATTTCCAGGTATGGCCTCAGAGGCCATCCACTTTAAGCAAAAATATGATACACTGCTCTTTCTGAATGAACCATATCGTTAAATTATACAATTGCTCAAGACTGAACTTGGTGAGATCTTATGTACCATGTATTATATCCCTAAACTCTTCAAAAGAGCATTTACCTGAGTTCACTCTTTTGGGTTTCATGATCAAAGAATGCTGATTGATAGCTTTCACCCCATCCTTCTTGACTCTAATAAACATTGTCTTTTTTATTGTTTTGCCTCGCTATTTCTATGAACATCAGTGGTGTAATGAAAAATGTCCACCGCCGAGAACGTGATGAGGGCCTCTCAGTCTCTCAGATCTCACAGATTCCTAAGGGTTATGTGCCTGTACTTCTCCACTGATATAGATAGACAAAAAGTTCCACAATGACAAACAGCAAGGAAGAAAACATTTAAATAAATAAAAGTGGTATTTTAAAACATAGAAGCCTAGTTCCACACTGCATTATGTACTTTGAAATCCATCACACACACATAAACACACACACACACACACACACATATATGTATATAGTTATAGTTAGGACCTAGTTACCATATATATATATATATATATATATATATATATATATATATATATATATATATATTGTAAAAACCAAAAGGTTACAGCGACATTAAAGTTAGCTTCTGAATTTACGCGTACAAAAACATAGAAATTCAGCAGTTATAGTTAGAGTTATTTCTTGTAACTGTAACTCACACCCTAAGGTAACCATAACTCGCGCCCTGCAATGCAGAGTTTTTTCTTCAATATTTTGATGTGCAATATTTCATATATATTTGTAATGACATTATAGAAGTTATCATGAGTTCTGTAATATCTGGGGTAATTAGCATTGCATGGTTGAGGGTGCGGGTTATAGTCTGCAGAAACCTATGCTTCAATGAAGGGAGAGTTGTTTGTGTATATATATATATATATATATATATATATATATATATATATATATATATATACATACATTCCCTAGTGGCGGTCGCCACTAGGTAGTTATAGCTAGGATCTACTTTCAATTGAAAAAACCTTTTTGTTTTGCTACCAACTTTGGCACCGTTTGTTGAATCTTCACAAAATTTTCAAAGAAAATACAATGCTAGTTGCCACTAGGGAGTTATAGCTAGGATCTACTTTCTATTGAAAAAAGGTTTTTTGTTTTGCTACCAACTTTGGCACCGTTTGTTGAATCTTCACAAAATTTTTCCAAGAAAATACAATGCTCACTTCAGCTGGAAAGTTTCAGGGTGATCAGCCAAGTGGGGGCTGAGAAAAAGGGGGGGGTCCCAAAACACTTTTGACCCATTCATTTTTCTATGTGGATTTTGAACAGCAATATCACCCAAATTGCCAGTCGGAATTACACCAAATTTGTCAGAAAGGTAGCTCTTTGTCCAGAAAGCACCCTTTTTGTGATTTGGTGTAAATCCTTGCAATATGTTTAGAGAAAATAAAGAAAATCCAAATTTGCATATATAGGGATGTGAAGGATTCGCGACCCATCCCGATCTGGTGCTGAGATCTGATTGGCTGCCAGCACTTCAACAAGGAAGTGTTTGCAGCCATGTTGGGACTCAGTTTTAACCGAGTACCAAAAGAAGACTAAAAATAAATAAAATGGCCAGAGTGCGGACACCGTGCCCCCTTAGCTCTGGTGGTGGGATTCTAGAGCACTTAAAAAAAAAGATTGCTGCGAATTTGCAACAAGGTCATGAATCCTGGCAATTAAAAAAAAAAAAAACAAGCACAGCCTCTTGCACTTGTTTTCTATCATGCCCCGGGGGCATTTAATATTTCAATGTGGGGGCTCTCCTGCTCCTGCCCCACAGCCCTGCGGACTGCCACCTTCCGGGGCCCTAATTACATTAGATGCGGGGGCCACCTAGTCATTTCTTACATTTTTTGCAAGGGGCTGTGTAGCCCTCCCCCACAGCCTTGGGGACCACCACCTCTCAAGGGCATTCTGCAGCCCTGAGGACCACCACCTCTCTGAAGCAAAAGTAAGAAAAGGTGGTCTCTTTTGGACCCCCACAGCACAGGGGACCACCACCTCCCTGGGGCTTCTTTTGTTGGAGGGGGATTGCGTGGCCCCGCTCGTTGAGCCACTGATGGCCCTGGGGACCACCACCCCCTAGGGACAAATCCTGATATATCCTGAAGTGCCAACCCCCAGACCTAGCTGCTTGCTGTGGCTTGGCTGCAAACAGCCCTCCCCTGCTGTGAGCAGAAGTTTCCGCAAAGATGCAGGAAGGGAGACAGAGGAAACTATTGCTTTCACAGAGAGGGAGCTGCTCTAGCAATGCTGGCTCCCACAGGAGGTGGGGATCCAGCTGGGACCATGAGGGCCTTCGGGCTCCCACCTTGGCACCCAACATTGTGACTGGGTGCCCTGGGAGGCACCGAGGTCACATGGCTGGGCCCCAGGGCATGGTGTCCCTGAGGCTGAGATTGGCCCTGGGAAGGGGGCCATGCACCCCCTCCCATAAATCAGAATAAATAATTAGGATGGGCCCTGGGGGATGGGGTCCTCAGGGCCGAGATTGGCATTGGGAGGGTGGCTGCATGGTGGACCCCTCCCAAAAAAGTAATGGTTAGGCCAGGCCCTATGGGATGGAGTACTCAGGCTGATAACAGCCTGGGGAGGGGTGGTCGCGTGGCACCCCACCTCAAGAAAAATTAATGTTTTGGCCTGTCCCTGGGAGATGGGGTCCCTGGGGGGGCACACAACCCCCTCCCCCAAATAAAAATTATAACGAGACTGGGCCACAAGAGGTGGGGTCCCAGGGAGGAGGTCAGCCTGGGGATGGGGGGCGGGGAGCTGCACCCCCACAAACATTAAATGTTTGGGCTGGACCCTGGGGGATGGGGTCCGCTGGGCCAAGATCGGCCTGGGCAAGGGGGGGTTTTGCAGGGTGTGGCTGGTTTAGGGGTTGGCCAACCACAGCTATGCTGGCCAAAGGCTGTGTGCTGTGATGGTTGGATTAACGTATAGTAATGAAAGTTACTTTACATTAGATTTATCTCAAGTAACTATAAAACTTGCCCTAAGGTAACCAAAACTCGCACTGCTAATTACCCCACGAATTACGGCACTCAGGACATCTTTGATAACATCATTGATAATATCAATGTAATATTTGCAGTAACATTTTTGCCAAAAAAAACTGTGCATGGTGAGGGTGCAAGTTATAGTTACCTTGGGCATGAGTTATAGTTACTCGAGATAACTCTAACTATAACTGGTGAATTTCTGTGGTTTCATACATTTAAAATGTGAGCCTAACTAAAACATCCCTGTAACCTTTGATTTTTTAAGTGACACAAGTTGGTCTTTTTTTCAAAAACTGTAATAAGGTTCTCAGTATTGGAGAGCAAGTTATGTCCAACATAAGGGACACTATCAACATGCACATATGTTGATTTCTTTTCCCTCTGGGTTTCTCTGTTTTTCTAGAAATATGATGTTGTTCCAGTTGCTGTTGCAACAAATGTTCTTTTTATATAGCTAAAACAACGCAAAAACAAATCAAAATTAGTTCAAAAAACACAAAAAATCTAAAAACAGTCCTCGTTAGCGCAACATACTTCTTTTAACAAAACAAATATATTGATATGTTTGAAGAGTGACAGAGTGTATGTGTGGATCTATAGGTGAGTGAAAGCATGTGTGCATGTCTATATACGTCAGAGACTGCATGTGTAATTAACGGTATGGTTTAGTGACTTGGTGAGTGAGTTAGTGTATGAGAGAGTTAATGGATGATTGTCTAAATTTGTGAGTCTCTATGTGTGTTAGTGGCTATGCAGATGACAGGGTGACTGTGTCAGTGTCTAGATCAGTAAGTACATGAATATATCAGTGCTGTGTAGTTCAGTGAGTAGATGTATGCATTATTGTGTAGATAAGTAACTTCATGTATAAGTGCTGAATAGTGAGTGTCTGGATGCAGAAGTGTCTGCATGGGTAAGTGACTGGATGTGTGAGTGCCTGCATTGGTGTCAGACTGGATATGCTAAAGGCTGTACAGGTGAGTCACTGAGTACATAATGGTTGTTTGGGTGAGTGAGTGGATGCAACAGTGGCTGTATGGGTAAGTTACTGGGTGCATGAGTGTCTGTTTGGTGCATGGGTGAGTGTCTCTGTACATGACTGGCTCTATGAGTGAGTGACAGAGTGTGTCAGTAGGAGCATGGGTCACTTACTAAGTGCATATGTGTCTTTAGGACAAGTGACTGGATGTGAAGTGGGTTTATGATTGAGTTACTTGGTCCATCCGGTGCTGTATGAGTGAGTGAATGAGTATGTATGTGAATAAATGGTTGCATACATGCCTGTATGGTTTAGTGACTGACTGCATGAGTGTCTGCATGGGTCAGTGGCTGTATCTGTGACTGGCTGAATGGTTAAATGTCTGGGTGCAAACATCCCTGTATAGGTGATTGATTGCATGCATCTGTCAAAGAATAGGTGTTTAAGTGGATATCTAACTGATTTTCCATTTGAGTGTCTCAATGTATTAGTAACTGTATTGGTGAACAACTAACTACGTATAGAGGTGTATCAGTGAGTAACTGAGTGCATGACTGCCTGTATGGCTGAGTAAGTAAGTGTATAAGTAGTTGTGTGAGCGAGTTACTGGCTCTGTCCATGCCTGTATAGGTGAGTGATGGTTGCATAAGTAGCTGCAGAGCTAAGTGATTGCATGTCTCATTGTTTGAATAGATGAGTGTCTGAGTACATAAGTGCTGAAATCAGTAAGAGATTGGGTGTGTGAGTTGATGTACAAGTTAATGAGTGGGTGTGTGAGTGCATATATAGTTGAGTAACAGATTGCGCATCTATGGGTAACTGCCAGCATGTATTAATATCTCCTTAAGTGAGTGACTGCATAAGCAACTGCATGTATACATGAATGATTTGGTGTATAAGTGACTGTATCAGTGAGTGGAAGGGTGCATGAGTGGCTGAATGGGTGAGTGTATGGGTGTCTGAATAGCAGTGTAGGTGAGTAAGTGACCGCATAAGTAGCTGTATAGGTAAGTGACTGGATCCATAAGTGGCTACATGGTTGAGTAACTAGGTGTCTATAGATGAGCAACTGCATGGGTGAGTGCCTGAATAGTCGAGTAACTGGCACCATGTATAGCTGTAATACTGTGTGACTGTGTGCATGAGTGCATCTATGGGTGAGTGACTAGGTGTATATCTATGACTTTATAGCTGACTGACTGTGTGCACGAGCACGTAAATAGGTAACTCACTGGGAGACTTTGTGCCTGTATTTGTGAGTGGTTGGGTGCATAAGTAAGTGAATAGGTCACTAACTGGGTGCACAAGTCTGCATATGAGTAACTGACTGGGTGTAATAGTGTTTGCATAGGTGAGTGAGTGGTTGCATAAGTATCTGTATGGGTGAGTGACTGCAGCTGTGAGTTACTGTATGCATGGTACTGTGTATGTATGAGTGGCTGAATGTATGAGTATCTTGGTGCGTAACTGCCTGCACAGGTTTCTAAATGGATAGATGAGTGTCTTTATAGTCAATTGACTGACAGTGTGAAAGCTTAAATAGATGAGTATCTCTGTGCATAATTCTCTATATGGGTGCATTAGTGGCTGCATAGGTGACTGCCTGGGTGTGTCAGTACATCTACAAGTAAGTTAAAGGGCCAGATTTACAAGGCCCTATGCCTCTTAGCGCCACACTAACGCCGTATGTGGCGTTAAGGAGGCCACTCTCCTTTGCCATGTTTCTGAATTGGTGCAATGCCTGTATTGCACCCCTTTGCGACCCCTTGTGCCACATTATGCCTGCGCCAGGCATAATGTATGCTAGGGGGGCATTCCGACGGTTGGCGGCCCATTAAAATGGTGCAGTGAAATTTGCAACCTTTCACTGCACCAATTTTAATGTCATTTTTAATGACTACTCTCAGCAGGTGCTAAAATGATGCACCTATTACTTTCAATGGGCCTCCCTTTACTTTGCAGGATTAGTACCACTATTTATGGCGCTAATCCTGCAAAGTAACACAATAGTGTGATAAATTATGACACTATTGTCCTAACGTGCTCCATGGTGCACTGTATTGTAAATACGTCGCTACTATGGTGTCGTTAGGTGCCTGTAGGAGGGGGCACAAGAAAAGTGACGCATCACAGCTGATGTGACAATTTCTTGTAAATCTGGCCCACAGTGTGTTTAACTGGATTTATGGGAAAATCACTGGATGCATAAGTGCTTTGGTAGGTAACTGACTGGGTGAATAATGTATTGTATATCTTAGTGTTACAGTGTATAAGCTGATGTAGACATGATTGATTGGGTACATGCGGATGTGAATGATGAGTGAATGAGTGGATAACTGACTCTAAGGGGGTCATTCCGACCCTGGCGGTTGACTACCGCCAGGGCCGGGGACCGCGGATGCACCGCCAACAGGCTGGCGGTGCATCCATGGGCATTCTGACCGCGGCGGTACAGCCGCGGTCAGAAACAGAAAACCGGCGGTGTCCCGCCGGTTTCCCGCTGCCCTGGGGAATCCTCCATGGCGGCGCTGCAGGCAGCGCCGCCATGGGGATTCCAACCCGCTTACCGCCAGCCTGGTTCTGGCGGTTTTGACCGCCAGAACCTGGCTGGCGGTAACGGGTGTCGTGGGGCCCCCTAACAGGGCCCCACCAAGATTTTCAGTGTCTGGCAAGCAGACACTGAAAATCGCGACGGGTGCAACTGCACCCGTCGCACCCCTTCCACTCCGCCGGCTCCATTCGGAGCCGGCATCCTCATGGAAGGGGGTTTCCCGCTGGGCTGGCGGGCGGCCTTCTGGCGGTCGCACGCCAGCCCAGTGGGAAACTCAGAATTACCGCGGCGGTCTTTTGACCGCGCAGCGGTATTCTGACGGTGGGACTTTGGCGGGCCTCCGCCGCCCGCCAAAGTCAGAATGACTCCCTAAAACTGAGTGAATGGGTGAATAACTATATGTATGGTTAATGGAATAATAAGGCAACAAGTAATTCCTTACGTGTATTTATCATACAAAATTGTCCTTCCGTCTGTATTAAAGATAAAAATTCACAAATAATAGTTAAAATTGTATATACTGTTTATATCTATTACAACTTGGTAACCTGAAATCTAAATTATAATATTATCAAGAAAGTAGAAGCATCTTTTAAATTTTAACACAGTAATTACATACTTTATTGACATATTATATTTCGTTCTCCACTATTCTCAACTCCTAAACTATTACACTATAAAATACGTTTATATAGCTGCTCATCACTGAACTGTGGGTGAGAACAGTCATGTGGACTTGAAAAATAACCCATAAGAGCCTAGTATGTTACTGAAAATGAACTATACCATGCATAATAATTCTAAACTCTCCATATGCTTCTTTAAATAACTATAATTTTTTCTCAGTATAAATTCTGAATACAATTTAACTTATCTTATAATTCCTGCAATAAAATAACCCTCACATCCTACAAAGATGTTGATAATAATTATACGTGGTACAAAAGTATTTTTTCATAGAAACAGTATCAACAGTGCCACCCTGGGGATTGCATCCCCCTTCTCAGCCAGCGATTTCATGGTGGTAACTTGAGACGGGCAGTGCAGAGGTACCCCTGGCCAGCCCCATCGCAATGTTCACCTTACGCACTACAGCGTTGCTGCTGACTCTATTATGAGCTGGAGACAATGCTGTAGGCTGTTTCTCGCTGGGCCAGCTGGAAACTCATAATTGGCCTGGGGGGATGGCTGTCGCACTGGAGGTAACCTACCCATCAGGACTGCGGCAGACAGGCTTTTCTGTCCACCAAAGTCATAATAAGGCCCAAAGTCTCATCATCCTCATCATTATTTTCAACATCATTCTCAACATCAACATTTTTATATCGACATTATTTTGTTCCAGTTATAATGTGGCTTGTTTAACTTTATTAACATCAACCAACTCTTATTCTTAGTAGGTACACTGTTTACCAAACTAATAAGTGGTTCTTCATTATCTTTCTCAACTCCTGTAGTTTCAACATTTTTTTACAGTCTAATGGCAAATACACTACTCTTCCTTAAGACAGTTCAAAAACTCTGTGGGATGCAATTTTCTTGTCGTTCGTTCTGTTTTATATGGGGTCTTTGGTAGGCCATCAGGTTACCCCCCTGTCCAAGCAAGGACCCTCACGCTAGTCAGGATAAAGGAGAATCACACTCAGTTAACCCCCTTGGTAGCCAGGCAGGCTTAACTCAGCGACAAAGTGTTAAGTATTTATACAAACGCACACAGAAATACAGTGATCCACTACAAAATGGACACCACAGCAGTTTAGAAAAATAGGTATTATTTATCTAAATCAAACAAGACCAAAACAATTAGGAGTATTAATCCTTAAAAAAACAGTGAGAATGCTGTTGTTACACAAAGTACCTGGTTAGCATTAAAAATAAAGCTGCACAGGTGTTCTTGTGTTCGAAAAGGCCAGTGATGCATCGATTCCTTCATCGCAAGGGAGACTGTGCTTTGTGTTCTTCTCCTGTCGGGTCGGTGTTGCGCCATTTCTTCTCCCTCGCAAGATAGCGATGCATCGATTTCTGCATGGGGCACCTCGGATCCGCGCAGAGTCGGGTTGCCTTTGACACCCAGGAAAAGATGCGTGGAAAATCCTGTTGCACAGTTTTAGAAAACCATGCTGTGTCATTATTGCGTCATTATCAGCAGCCACAAGCGGGCGTTGCGCCGATCTCCCAGCCGCAATACAGTTGGAGTGTCCATTTCAGCCACAAAGCGAGTGGCGCGTTGTTTATCAGCTGCGTTGCAGATGGTGCATCATAAATTTCTCCGCATAGCATTCTGTCCATGGATTTTCAGCTCTTGTCTGCCAACTTCACCTCTCTAGGACCCAGGGACTGTATAGGGCACCACTTGGCAGGGCAGGAGTCTCAGTAGAGAGTCCAGATTTTAGCAGAGGAAGTCTTTGATGGCCCTGAGACTTAAAAACAGGAGGCAAGCTCAACTCAAGCCCATGGAGATTCTTCACAAGTAAGAATTCTCATCAAAGTCGTCTTTGTCCCCTTTTACAGGCAGAAGCAGCAACTGTAGGATAGCCCAACAAACCACAGTCAAGGAAGGAGCAGCACTTCTTCTCAGCTCTTCTCCTTGGCAGAGGTTCCTCTTGAATTCAGAAGTTATCTAATTTTCAGGGGTTTTGAGTCGAATACTTAAACCCCTTTCTGCCTTTGAAGTAGACTTACTTCAAAGGAAAGTCTCTGTTGTTCAAAAGATCCTGCCTTGCCCAGGCCAGGCCCCAGATACACACCAGGGGGTTGGAGACTGCATGTGTGAGGGAAGGCACTGCCCTTTTAGGTGTAAGTGTCCACTCCTCTCTCCTTTTAGCACAGATGGCTCATCAGATATGCAGACTACAACCCAGCTCCTTTGTGTCACTGTCACTTTGCATCTGCTGCCCTGCCCAGCTTCTCTGGCTGCTGCTGCTGCTGCATCTGCCTTCTGACTGGGATGAACTGAGAGCCTCCTGACTCTCAGTTCGAGGCTCTCCTCCACCCACAGGCTTGTCCCTGCACCTCATCCCTGCTGGTCTAGTGGCCATCGCAAGTAAATATTTCTCTCTGTTGCCCTTTTTTCACTTGTTTTTCCTTTTTCTTTTCCTTTCTCCCCTCCTTTCCTCTGCCCATGCCCCTTGTGAAGCTCCTTTTCCCACCCTCCTGCCTTCCAGCTGACCTCTCCCCCACCCTCCTCCCCTTCTAAATGGCAGTTGCAGCTCTGTGAGAGGGCAATTGCTGCCCACCCCAGCTCCTCTGGCTGCTGCTTCTGCCTTCTGACTGGGATGAACTGAGAGCCTCCTGACTCTCAGTTCGAGGCCCTCCTCCACCCACTGGCTTGTCCCTGTGCCTCATCCCTGGTGGTATAGTGGCCATCACAAGGAAGTATTTCTCTCTGTCACTCTTTCACTCTTGCTTTTTCTGCCTTTTTTCACTTGTTTTTCCTCTTCTTTTTCACTCATTTTTCCTTTTCCTTTTTCTTTTCCTTTCTCCTCTCCTTTCCTCTGATCCCCACACCGCCAGCGAAGCTCTTTTTCCTGCCTTCCAGCTGACCGCTCCCCCACCCCTCTTTCTTACTGGTGGCCGCTCACAGCGGGTGTGCCGCTGACACGTCAAAGGCAAGCCCATCTGCACCCGTCTGCATCCAGACCACACCCAGTGCCGGGAAGCCTGGATCTTTGTTAAACCACTCCGTGATCCGTTACGACGTCGAGACCCTCCTCTGCCTCAACACCGGATGTATCTGCAACTGCTGCATCATCTTCCCCAATGACACCCATGGACCTTTCACCTGCAGGAACTGCAACTTCAGCACCAGCCTCTACAATCTGAACGTATTCTCCGCACACAGAGATACCAACAACCTCCACAACCCCATGAAATGTTTACTCCTGAACATCCGCCACCTGCACAAGCCTGCCACTGAACTCTGGGATTTGATCAACCATGCCCGTACATTGCCTTCTTACGAGACATGGACCAACCTCACCTTTGGACCAGACATCGCCATTGTCATTCCTGAGAGATACAGCATCCTAAGGAGGGACCTGCCCTCCTGGCCGAGCAGAGAAATTGCCATCGTACACAAGTCCTCACTACGTGTCAAGGCTGTCCCAAAACAACAATGCACCACCATGGAACACCTTCACTTCCTGGTCTTCTCCAACCATAACTCCTCCATCCATGGAACCCTGACGTACTGGCCACCCGGCCCCCGCCCAGCTTTCATAGATGATGTTGTAGACATTGCTACCCCCTAGCCCCGACATCAGATGACTATCTCCTCCTCCACGACCTGAAATTCCACCTTGAGGACCATGCTAATCCAAACACCACCCTCTACTCAAGAACCTCACCATCCTCAGGCTCAGACAGCTGTTCTCCACACCCACACACATCGCAGGACATACACTGGACCCCATCTTTACCTCAAGCAACCGGATCACCATCAAGACCATCTCCACCCCAGACTGGACCGACCACCGCTGTAGACACTTCACAATCACCACACCCAGCAGCCGCAGCCTCACCCCAGGGCCCCTCACAGGAACTAGAACTAAATCACCAATGAGCAACTAACTTCATTGCTGGCCAAATCCCTCCCTCCTCCTTCCAATTATGTCAGCACAGCAGCGCACAATCTCAATGCATGGATCACCGAATGCGATGACACTCTAGCCTCCCTCCAGTTGACATTGGCCAAACGCATACCTAAGAAAACCGGCTGCTTCACCACTGAACTCCAAGAATCAAAGCGTACCCGCAGACATTTAGAGAACAAATTGAGGAACAGCCAAACCACCGAAGACCTCACCTCATTCAGAGCCACCACCGCAGCCCACTGCCGAAAAATCAAGAATGCGAGGAAGGACACACTCCGGAAGCGCATCGAATTCTCCTCACACCACTCTAAGGAACTCTTCTCAGTCACCAACCAGTATCCCTTGTCACAGGACCTCTACGACAAACTTGCCATCTTTTTCCACTGCAAGATCCAGGACATCTACGACAGCTTCCTCCCAGAAAAGCCTGGCACTGGAACCTGTGACCGAGCCTCCCCCTAGAACCCACCCAGACCATCCACAGCTGGTCCATGCTTTCCACAGAGGAAACAGTCAGCATCATGAACAGCACCCACTCCAGAGCCCCAACAGACTCCTGCCCGCACCACATATACATCAGAGCCAGCGCATCCACCTCCCCAGAGCTTTGGAAAACAATCAACTGCTCCATCAACACTGGCACCTTTCCTGAGGATTGGAAACATGCCAAAATAGCCCTCCCCTGAAGAAACCTTCGGCCAACCCATCAGAACTAAAGAATTTCCGGTCCATCTCACTACTACCCGACACCGCCAAAGTACAGGAGAAAGCAATCAATGTATAACTACGGAATTTCGTCAAGGCCAACAACTTCCTGGACAGCTCCCTGTCTGGCTTCCGCAGCAACCACAGCACGGAGACAGCCCTCCTGGCAGCCACTGACAATATCCGATTACTCTAGACCGTGGCCACACCGCACCACTCATACTCCTTAACCTCTCAGCAGTTTTGACATGGTCTCCCAAAGCACCCTGAGTACCAGACTCCACGAGATAGGAATCCGCGGAACAGCCCTGGAATGGATCCATCCCTTCCTCTCCGGGCGGATGCAGAGGGTCAGACTCCTACCCTACAGATCCAGACCCACAGGAATCAACTGTGGAGTCCCCCAAGGATCCTCACTGTGCCCCCACACTGTTCATTGTATACATAGCCCCTTTTGCAGCCATCGTCAGAAGCCACAGTATGAACATCGTGTCATATGCCGATGGCACACAACTCATCATTTTTCTCACCTAAGACCCGGACACTCCCAAAAGGAACTTCCATTCAGGAAAGGAAGCCGTTGCCACCTGGATGAAAGAAAGCTGCCTCAAGCTCAACTCCGACAAGGCTGAGATCATCATCTTCAGAAACGCCATTTCAGCTTGGGATGATTCTTGGTGGCCCAAATCCCTCAGCGCATCCCCTGCACCGACTAAGCACGCCCACAACCTAGGCATGGTCCTCAACTCCTCCCTATCAATGACCCAATCAATGAGGAGGTAAACTCAGTCACCTCTTCCTACTGGCACATACTCCGCAAACTTCGGAAGATCTTCAGATGGATCCCAGCAGACTGTTGCAGGATAGTCACCCAGGCCTTAGTCACAAGCAAGCTCAACTACGGCAACCCCCTCTATGCCGGCACCTAAAGTAGAAACATAAAAAAGCTACAACTCATCCAAAACA
Source organism: Pleurodeles waltl (assembly GCF_031143425.1). Classification (NCBI taxonomy): domain Eukaryota; kingdom Metazoa; phylum Chordata; class Amphibia; order Caudata; family Salamandridae; genus Pleurodeles; species Pleurodeles waltl. The sequence goes on along the minus strand of NC_090442.1, from coordinate 361,939,995 downwards.
CTGCCAGACTCATTCTGGACCTACCACGCAGAGAACACAACTCCCAACACCTGAAGACCCTCCACTGGCTACCAGCCGAGAGGCGAATGGTCTTAAGCTACTCACCCACACGTACAAGGCCACACACAATGCAGGACTAGCCTACCTGAACCACTGCGTCTCCTTCCACACCCCGCCAGATCCCTCCGCTTTTCCCAGATGGCACTGGCTATCATCCCTCGCATCCGTAAATCCACCGTGGAGGACGATCCTTCACCTACATTGAAGCAAAGAGCTGGAGCAACGTCCCCCTGCACCTCAGACAACGACTGTTGCTCACCATCTTCAGGAAGAACCTCAAGACGTGACTCTTCGGATCAGGCCCCTTCCCTCCCCCCACACCTTTAGCCCCTCACAGGTGAGTAGCCACGCTTTACAAAAACTGATTGATTGATAAAGAGGAGATTCATAAACAGCCCAACTGTCAAACCGACCCATACAGACAATCCACAAACAGGAAGAGTCACAGAATGTTTTAAGCAAAAAAAGCCTACTTCTAAAAGTGGCATTTTCAAACTAACAATCTAAAAACTAACTTCACTAAAAGATGAATTTTTAAATTGTGAGCTCAGAGACCCTAAACTCCAAATTTATATATGCGCTCAAAGGGAATCTTCAATTTAAAGATATTTAAAGGCAGCCTATGTGTTAACCTATGAGAGAGAGAGGCTGTGCGAAAGTGAGGACTGAATTTAGCAGTATTTCACTGTTAGGGCATGTAATTCACATCAGTACATGTCCCACCATTAACATACACTGCACCCAACCCATGGGGCAACCTAGGGCCTACCTTAGGGGTGCCTTACATGTATAAAAAGGGAAGATTTAGGCCTGGCACTTGCCATGTTGAATTGGCAGTTTAGCAGTGGCAGGTCTGAGCCATGTTTACAGGGTTACACATGTTGGTGGCACAACCAGTGCTGCAGGCCCACTAGTGACATTTGCTTTACAGGCCCTGGGCACCTCTAGTGCACTTTACTAGGGACTTACTGGTAAATCAAATATACCAATCATAGATAAGCCAATTTACACATACATTTTACATAGGAGTACTTGCATTTTAGCACTGGTTATCAGTGGTAAAGTGCCCAGAATATCAAAAAAAGCAAAAACAGAGACCAGTGCACATCAACAACCTGGAAAAATGAGGCAAAAAGTTAGGGGAGACCACGCAAAGGAAGACAAGTCTAACAGGTTCCAAACGTATAATTGCTTGAAATGGATGCACAGATTGTATAACAATAGATTCATATAAATTGAAATCTTGTAGTTGTTTTGGAATAGTTTTAAGGTCTAGCCCATTATGCACTGCTCCAACTGGTGTTCTCTCATCCTCTAACTTGTCATAGAAGTACTTACAAATAACTTGTCGAATTGACAAGTCAAAACGTTCTTCTACAAGCAAATAGCCAGCAAGTTCTTTCCACTTTTCCTTCTTTTCCACTTCAGTTTTTGAAAATTCATCAACATTTTGTGTTTGTATCTTATAGTGAGTGTGCTACAGCAAATGCAAACATAGCTTGCCTTCTCAGAACTAGTTCTATTGAATTTTGTAATCTCTTCCTGGAAGTTGTTACTGCCAGTTCCTGAACTCTCTTCTACAATATCTGCACCTACAAATTCCTCATTCACATTACAATCCTCTTTAGAGCCAAAAAACCTAAACTGGACATTGTCACAAACATTTTCTACCTCTTGCACAATACCTTGCAAAAGTACTTTTTTCATCTCTCCTAAACCTACTGCTGGTGCCATCACATAGTAAATTCTCCTAGCTAAACTTCTTATCTTTGAATGGTGAAGTGCTAACATTCTAAGGTGCTTTGGCACACCTACCCAGATAAACATGCAAGAGAATGTCCTTTTAAATGTGCTACCTTTCTTACTTTGCAAGGATCTAAGCCCTGCAATTTTTTTTTCTCTTAAGAGATCTACTTGGAAATTCACATTCAAAAGCTTATAATAAATCAGTAGATTGTTGCTGAATGGTACAAATACTACCACTTCAACCCCACTGGTAAACAGGCCACTGTGTATGTCTCCCCTGAACATCTTCAGCTATCAATCTTTCCTTATCTCTAGAAACAATCTTTTCTTTTTTAATTGGAGTCCTTTCTTGATTTCATAACATCGGCCAGTTGAATCCATTGCATGTACTAATGCATTTTCTTGCAAATATGCTTCTTTATTAAAGTAAGATTCTGTGCTGGATATATGTTTCCATTCTCCACTAATTTCTTTACAAATATTACATTGATTAATAAGTCTTTTCCTTTGGCTGCATCTTTTCAGATTCAAAACCATTTTGTCCATTGCTCTCATCCTATTATCAAAATGAAAAGTGTCCTCTTCAACTCAAATGCCTTCCAAACTATGGCCCTCATTATGACATTGGCGTTAAGTCCCGCTTACGGCCATGCCGACTGCCACCAACATACTGGGGCGGATTACTGCTACCCATTTTATGACACACACATACCAATCCATCACTATACAGACACACACACAAGTCAGCCAGCCCAAAGATCAGTGATAAATTGGTAGTACCAAAACCCACACAGTTACGCCAACAGAACTACGCCCACAGCATTATGACCCACGAATCACCGTGGAGGACATTCAACCGCGGTAAACCATTGGCGTACATACTGCTGCGCTCAAAATACACACAACCTAACAAAACAACAGCACATTGGACAATTCAAACTACACACACCTGACACACATGCACACAGCACACCCACAACACTATAAAACAAACACAAACAATACCCACAACCCCTTATGATGAACAAATATTGCCAACTGATAGAGACAGACCAAGAGCACCCACAGAACTAGATCCACTAAACACCATCACCCATACACCATCCACGCACCTTACAGTACACACCCCAACACATCACCCCACACACCCTCACACACACCACAAACACTACACCCATGGCACCACAACGACACCCCAGGTTTCCAGAGGAGGACCTAGGGTTCATTGTGGAGGAAATCATTGGGGTAGAGCCCCATCTATTAGGATCACAGGTTCAGCAGGCATCCATGGCTAGGAAGATGGAGCTATGGCGAAGAATCGTGGACAGTGTCAATGCTGTGGGACAGCACCCAAAAAAAGGGATGACATTAGGAAGAGGTGGAACGACCTACGGGGGAAGATGTGTTCCGTGGCAGCAAGACACCAGATAGCAGTACAGAGGACTGGCAGTGGACCCCCACACCCTCCCCCACGACTAACAACATGGGAGGAGCAAGTCTTTGCAATCATGCATCCTGAGGGCCTGGCAGGAGTAGCAGGAGGAGTGGACTCTGGTAAGTCAACTCTCTATTACTATCACCCCCATAACTGCATGCCATCACATACCCCTGCCCTATCCTCACCCCATCCCCCCACCACCTCACATACACCCCACCATCACAACCCACTCATCCCAATGCCAAGCCCTGCATGTAACTCCAATGCACAGGCCCCCATCACAGACCTGCATGGACACACATCACTAAAGCATGCACACTAGAGACAATCACCTAGCCCACCAAATCACTACTCACACAAGGCTAAGCTGCCAGGGCAATAATAACCATGGAGGGCAACACGATCATGCAGAAGACGGCACACACAGAAACTATAACACTGCGGCCCATATTTATACTTTTTGACGCTAAACTGCGCTAACACAGTTTAGCGTAAAAAAATTTAGCGCCGTCTAACGCCATTCTGAAGCGCCATGCGGGCGCCGTATTTATGGAATGGCGTTAGCCGGCGCTAGCAGACCGGCGCTGCCTGGTGTGCGTGGAAAAAAACCACGTAGACCAGGCAGCGCCGGCGTAGGGGGAAAATGGCGTTAGGGCGTCTTAAAATGGGGCAAGTCAGGTTGAGGCAAAAAAATCGCCTCAACCCGATTTGCGCCATTTTTTTCGACGCCCAGACGCCATTTAAATGACTCCTGTCTTAGTAAAGACAGGAGTCATGCCCCCTTGCCCAATGGCCATGCCCAGGGGACTTATGTCCCCTGGACATGGTCATTGGGCATAGTGGCATGTAGGGGGGCACAAATAAGGCCCCCCTATGCCACCAAAAAAAATTAACAAATATAAAAAATTATACTTACCTGAACTTACCTGAATGTCCCTGGGGTGGGTCCCTCCATCCTTGGGTGTCCTCCTGGGGTGGGCAGGGGTGGCAGGGGGGGTCCCTGGGGGCAGGGGAGGGCACCTGTGGGCTCATTTTGAGCCCACAGGCCCCTTAACGCCTACCCTGACCCAGGCGTTAAATAGTGGCGCAAATGCGGGGTTTTTTGACCCGCCAACTCCCGGGCGTGATTTTTGCCCGGGAGTATAAATACGACGCATTTGCGTCGCCGTCATTTTTTTAGACGGGAACGCCTTCCTTGCATCTCATTAACGCAAGGAAGGCGTTCACGCAAAAAAATGACGCTATTTGCCCATACTTTGGCGCTAGATGCGCCTAACGCCAAAGTATAAATATGGCGTAAGTTTTGCGCCGAATTTGCGTCGAAAAAAACGACGCTAATTCGGCGCAAACGGAGTATAAATACGGGCCTGCATTTACATCCCCACAGGTCCCCCAGCCAACGTCACCAGAGAGGTGGTGCCAGCAACATCTAATCTCCCCCCAGAAGAGGCCCACAGTGATGACAGCAGCTCTGGACGCCTGGATCAGGATGATCAACCTGGCCCATCAGGGATCTCCAGACAGTCGGTAGCCCAGGCACAGTCCCATACCACCACAGAGCCTCTCCCCTCAGGAAACGCCACCACAGCACCCACCCAGCGGGCTGATACCACTGTCCCCAGGACACGTCAATCAGCAGTATGTCCACCACTACAGGGACCCCAGGCCATCCCACAAACACAGGACGATCAGGGACCTGGGGTCAGTGGCAGTGGGCACACGGTTCAGGGGACAGAGGCACAGGACAACAGGGAAGCTGGGAGGACTGCTGTGCGACAGGGGGAGGAGAGGCCCAGGGAACCAACTCTCCAGGAGGCACTCACCAACATCCTGGGAGCATACCACCATTCCCAGGAGACGATGGGCCAGATACTGGACAAGTTGTAGGAGACCCAGCGGCTGCAGGAGGGACAGTACCTGGGGATCAGGGAGGACTTGAGGGGCATCCACACCACCGTGGTCACCATCGCAGGGGTTCTGGCAGACATGGCTAACACCATGAGGGAGGCCGTGGCACACCAACTGACCCCTGACACTAGACAAAATGATGAACAGCCTTCCACCTCTGCTGCCGCTAGTGGACAGGAGGCCCTGCCACGTGAACAACAGGCCACCATCACCCCTCCCCCTGCAGAAGGAGAACCACTCTTCAAACGGTCCCTGCGATCCAGGCAATAGCCAGAGAACATTGCCAAGACCCCACCAGGAAATAAGACTCTCCTGAATGTCACCCTTGTGTCCCACTCAGTCACCCTGTCCACAGACTGTACTCTACCCTCCACTTTCCTCCATTAGCAACCCAGCCCATTGCAATACCCCCTCCACTTATTAGCACCTAAATAAACACCCTTGGAACCCTTGGAACGCATTCAAGTATGGAGTCTGTCAATTGATTGAAATATGTATTTGTTTAACAAGCTGTAAACATTGCAATTCAACTGTACAGTAATTTATACATAGGTAAGACCTGTAGTTGGCAGCAGTCAACACACCAGGAGCCAGAGTGCGGCATAGATATCTGAAAATAGAGATGCCAAAGGGTACAGTAAGTGGCTATAGTAGTTGGAAAATCAGCCTGCCATGTACAATGTCCAACACAAAACTGTCAATGGAAGGTGAAGTTACAGTGTCTTACCTGTGTGTCATTGGAAGTACTGTCGTATGATTGATGTTCTGTTGTCCTCATCCTCATCCCCTGCCTCCTCTTCGTCACTATCCCCAGGGTCCACTGCTGCCACATGTCCATCTCCAGCCTCATCCTCCTGCAGAAAAAGCACCTGGCGTCTCAAGGCAAGGTTATGCAACATACAGCATGCCACGATGATCAGGCACACCTTCTTGGGTGAGTAGCACAGGGAACCACCTGTTAGATGGAGGCAACGAAATCTGACCTTCAGGAGGCTGAATGTCCTCTCGATTATGCTTCTTGTTCACCCATGTGCCTCATTGTAAAATTCCTCTGCCCTTGTCCTGGGATTCCTCACTGGGATCAGTAGCCATCCATGAGAGTTTGGGGTAACCAGAGTCATCTGCAAATATCGGTGGATACCTGTTAGCCAAACAGTAACCATTAGGGCCAACATTATACCCATACACCAACATATACTGGGTTGGAACCATTTGCTCACCTACTAGCCACACCCGGTGCCTCTGGAGTTGAGCCATCACATATGGGATGCTGCTATGCCTCGGGATAAAGGCATCATACACAGACCCAGGATACTTAGCATTGACATGGGAGATGTACTGGTCCACCAGGCATACTATCTGCACATTCATGGAGTGAAAGCTCTTTTGATTTCTGAACACCTGTTCATTTCTCTGGGGTGGGGAGGACAAATGCAATGCGTATACCATCAATAGCCCCAATCCAATAATGTTGGGGATATGTCCATTGCATAGAAATCAGCTTTCACTGTGGCCAAATCCTCCACCTGCTGGAAACGATGTAGCTGCGCATGCGTTTAATCAGGGCAGACAACACTCTGGTCAGCACTACTGAGAACATTGGCTTAGACATTCCTGCTGCCAAGCCCACTGTCACTTGGAAAGAACCAGCTGCCAAGAAATGGAGCACAGATAGGACTTGCGCAAGATGGGGGATCCCAGTGGGGTGACGGATAGCAGATATCAGGTCTGGCTCCAATTGGGGACACAGCTCTTTGATTGTGGCCCTGTCCAGCCTATAGGTGAGGATAATGTGCCTGTCCTCCATTGCTGCCAAGCCCACCAGTGGTCTGTACACGGGGGTTGTCTCCATCTCCTGTTCATCTTCATTACTCTAGGGGGCAAAAGAGTGAGCAGCTGGTCAGTATTCCACATTTCCAAACTGTACACTGCATTGCATATTGTGACAGTAACAGTATGGTTTTGGATAGGCCCAAATGGTGCCTATGTGTACTGTGATGCAGTTAGGTGCCATGGCCTGCCTCCCCTGAAATGGCGCCCACCTGTCCTGTGTGGATGGACATGTGGAAATTAGGTAATGCCGCTGACGTAGTGCGCCGTTGCGGGAGGTGGTCGAGTACCACCATGCAACTCCTCATTGGTTGGCATTGGGCCCTATGGCTTACAGTGGCCAATGGTAAAGTAAGTCGGAGGTGACGGTATGCACCGCCGCACACGTGACCGCCATTGTCTATCTGTTCTCTCACTTGCTACCTGACATTCAACACGAGAGGACCTACACTGCAAGTGCTGCTGTGACCTGTGTGTGGAACCGACCATTGCTCGAGTCACTGGGGAAAGGGCCCCTGCCTTCACCGCTGCAGAGTTGGAGAGACTGATGGATGGGTCCTACCCCAGTACCGAATGCTGTATGGGCCTCCAGACCAACAGGTGAGTACAGTGTGCGCACAATGCATGGGGCATGAATGAATGTAGTGCTGTGTGTGAGGGCCTTGTCTAAGGGGGTGGTTGGTGTAGGGTCCTGGGCACCGTGCAGCATGTATGGTGGGCAATGTCTGTACGTAAGGGGATGGATATGGTGGGCCATGAGTGTAACAGGCCGGACGGACCTTCTTCTATGTGTATTTTTCTGCAGGTCAGCGTCCATCAGAAAAAGGGTATATGGCGTGCCATCACCAAGGACATGCGGACCCTGGGGGTCTACAGCAGGTGGAGCATCCACTGTTGCAAACGGTGGGAGGACCTGAGACACTGGGCATGGAAGATGGGGGAGGCCCAGCTGGGGATGGCCTCCCAACGAGGAAAGGGTGCACCTCGAACCCTGACCCCCCTGATGTTCCGCATACAGGCGGTGGCCTATCCGGAGCTGGATGGGCACTTGAGGCGATCACAGCAGCCACAAGGGTGTGCGTACAGTTTCCAAATCTACTACTTGCGTGTGGTGGGGTGGTCTACAGGTGGGGGTTGTGGGCCTGTGGGTGCCCCTAGGCCAGGCCCGACATTGCAGGGTAGGTCCCATGTTAGGCAGGGGCTGATGAACACCACCTCCTACAAAGCTGGTAGGCATCCACTACTGGGCAGGGGTCAGTGGGTGTCAGGTATGCAGCTATTGGCGTTAGGTATTCCTGTCCTTTGGCTGGTGACTAGGATTGTGACTGGTAATGTGTTGCAGAATGCGTAGGCCTGTTCCCTGTGTGAGGGTGCTGTGTACACCAACTGTGTTGTTGGGGCTGCCATTGACCAAGTGTTTCCTTTGTCTCTTCCCCTCCTTTTTGTTTTGTCACCCTGTCCTTATGTGCATTAGTATCATCTAGTAGAGGAGAAGTGGCACTGGCGACGGAAGGAGCTGCATCCCACATGGCACATGAGGCTGAATCTACCGATGTTGAGGGCACCAGTGGGACGGAGGGCGAGGGGAGCACCATGGCGGATACAGGAGGGGACAGTTCTAACAGTGATACCTCCTCCGATGGAAGCTCCCTGCTGGTGGCAGACACCTCTGTGCCCACCCCAACTACAGGTACAGCCGCCACCCCCTGTACCAGTACTGCCTTCCCAGCAGCCCCTCAGCGAGTTTCCCATGCCCGCTCACCCAGGATTGTGGGCATCTCCTTTGCCCCAGGCCCCTCAGGCCCTGCCCCAGTCAGCCCTGCTGCCCTGAGTGAGGAGGCTATTGACCTCCTGCGATCCATCTCTATTGGGCAGTCAACCATAGTGAATGCCATCCAGGGTCTGGCAGGCCATTTGCAACAAACAAATGCATTCCTGGAGGGCATTCACTCTGTCATGGCAGCCCAAGAGACATCAATCCAGGGTCTGCCCTCCTCCCTGATGGCTGTCATTGTCCCTGTCTCTAGACTTCCCCCTCCAACTTCCTCTATCCAGTCCCAATCCCCTCAACCCCAACCTATCCCAAGCACACATTCAGACAAGCATGCACCCAAGACAACACACAGGAGTGGCTCAGGCAAACACAAGCACCACACATCACCCCACAGGCACTCACACAAACATCATCCAGATGCAGACAGACCAACATCCACTGCCTCCACTGTGTCCCCCTCCTCCTCGTTGTCCACCACCCCCCCATAGCGTCTCCACTCACACCTGCAGGCACTACATCCTCATTCACTACCCCATCACCATCACGAGTATCACTACACACCCCTCACTGGCAGTCACCACCCCCACATCCATGCACACGTCCCCTGTGTCCTCTCCCACTGTGTCTGTGCCCCCTCCTCCCAAAGTACACAAACGCAAGCACTCAGACACCCAACAGCCATCCACCTCACAACAGCATCCAGCCCATGGACCTGCACCCAAACACAGCAGACATATACCTCCTACAACCACTCCCTCTTCCTCCACTCCCAAACCTTCACCCTCTTCCTGCCCCAGTGTCCCTGAGAAGCTTTTCCGCTCCGCCGTTTACCTCTTTCCTACCCCTCCCCCACCTCCTTCACGCCAGGGTGGTCAGAACCCAGCTGAGCACCTCAGCCACCCAATCCACAGCCACAGTAGTGTCGGCAGCTACTGCAGGTGTGAGAGGCTCCAGGTAACCAGCCATCAGCACTGACAGTGTGCCTGTACCAGCTGCCAAGGGGAAAGGCAAGGAGGCACCAACAGCTGCCAAGGGGACAGGCAAGGAGGCACCACCAGCTGGCAAGGAGGCAACACCAGCTGCAAAGGGGAATGGTAAGGAGGCACCATCAGCTGCCAAGGGCAAGGGCAAGGGGCATGCCCGTGCAGGTAGGAAGGACAGGAGGCCTGGTGCTGGGACTGATTCTGAGCCCCCAAAATCAACCATGGTGGTTCAGTCGTCCGAGACTGCAGGGGAAGGGCTGGAGCCTCCCCCCACCACTGGCATTCCCGACACCAGTACAGCCACCAGCACCACTGCCAACAGCAGCAGCCCAGTGGGCAGCCGTCTGAGGCTGCAGGGGAAGGGCTGGAGCCTCCCACCATCACTGCCAGCACCGACACCAGCACCACCACTGCCACCACTGAGTAGCCATCACCACCGGTGGGCAGTGTGTAGTCCTGCCTCCATGGACTGTAGTGCGTCCTCGACCCGGCAAATCCTGTGGGTGTGACACCCAGTTGAGAGACTGTTACCTTGCACTCCCCAAGTGCTCCATCACAGAGCATCAGGCCCCCTCCAGAACCAGTGGAAGAAGCCATCCACTCACCTCATCCTTACCAGGATGAAGCATACTGGGCACCAGACCCCCTCCAGAACCAGTGGACGAAGCCATCCACTCACCCCATTCTTGCCAGGATGAAGCACACTGGGCACTAGACCCCCTCCAGAACCAGTGAAAGAAGCCATCCACTCACCCCATCCTTGGTCCCCCTCCATAACCAGTGGAAGAAGCCATCTACTCACCCCATCCTTGCCAGAATGAAGAACACTTGGCACCAGGCCCCCTCCAGAACCAGTGGAGAAGCCATCCACTTGAGAGACTGTGGCCTTGCACTCCCCAGGACCAAGCAGGGGCAAACCACCCACTTGAGAGACTGTGGCTTTGCACTCCCCAGGACCAAGCAGTGGGAAAAGCTCCCACTTGAGAGACTGTGGCCTTTCACTCCCCAGGACCAAGCAGAGAGCAAACCACCCACTTGAGAGACTGTGGCCTTGCACTCCCTAGGGCCAAGCAGTGGGCAAACCACCCACTTGAGAGACTGTGGCTTCGCACTCCCCAGGACTAAGCAGTGGGCAAACCACCCACCTGAGAGACTGTGGCCTTGCACTCCCCAGGACCAAGTAGTGGGCAAACCACCCACTTGAAAGACTGGGGCCTTGCACTCCCCAGGACATCGCACAGGGCATGTAGCCCCCACCAGGACCAGTGGTGTTGTACCATCTTCCGGCTAAGGTGCCCCCTGTTCCCTGTCCCCCTGAGGTGCCTGTGTATTTTCGACCTGATCCCCTGCGGTGTTCTCTTCGGGTTGTTGCAGGAATCAAGTGGGGCCTTGGCCTATGTGATGTAACCCTGTGGCCCACGGACATTGTGGACTGGGCAGTGTCCCTCCATTCGTATATATGTATATACTGTTTTGATTTTGGAGCACGATTTTCTAGTATTTTATCTTATTACACTCACTTTAATCAATTCCTTTTATCCTTGCATTATTCCTCAGGCGTACGCGGTGAATATGTAATGTTACTGCATCTGATAATGTGTATGATGTTAGGGGTGGGGGTGTTGTGTTTTGCCTGTGTGTGTCACTCTTGTTTTCCTCCCCCCTCCCCTGCGTGCTAGGTGGCAGTACTCACCATGGTCGTCTTCGCCGGCATTGGTGTTCATAGTGAAGAAGGAGATAAACGAGCATGGGGAACACCTGCAACTCATGCTCCATGGCAGCTTGGTTCTTCCTTGTGTCTCCAGGAGTGAGTCCTTTGCTTTCTGTGTACTGTTTCCACCATGCTTTTGATGTCTTTGGTAGCGCCCCGGAAAAGGTGGCGGATAGGCCTGTCATAATAGAGTGGGAGGTACATTGTCTTCCGCCTGGCTGTTGGCAGTTACCGCAGCGGTGCTTGTTGCTACTGCTGTGGCGGTCAGTGTGTTAAAGTGGCTGTCTGTCTGAGCGGTTTCCGTCGTGGTCAAAATTCCTTTTTTTTTACAGCCAGCCTGTTGGCGGTGTTACTGCTGCTTTTTCACTGACTGCCAGGGATGTAATGAGTGCCTATACCTTCAACATCTGTTTTTGTTTCATAACCTTTATTCTCCTTCTGCATTTCTTCATATTTTTAATAAGATTCTGAATTACTCCAGCACAAAACATCCTCACTCTAATTTCCTTGAACTGTTGCTGCCTGCAGGTTGATCTTTTGCCTTTCTTGTTTGACGTCTTCCCATCTTTTACTTTCTACAACTGATTTAGAACTTTTCTGTTTCTTTTTTTCATCTTGCAAATATTTCAGTTTCCACATACAGTTTTAAAAAAATGTGGTTGGCTTACCAGCAACTTGTGTCTGTTTACTGACATTCTCCACATGTTGTTTTTGTTTTTCATGATTTGCAAGTAGATAATATAATTTGCGCACTTTCTTTTTCTGTTGCGTTTTATTTGTCATTTTTCAAATATCTTCTACTGCAGGAATAGAGCTGTGCAAAGAAAAAAACATTTCAGAATTGCTTTTTTCTACAGTTGTCTCCTTTTTTCCATAAGAAAACCATTCTTTTATACAACTCAACAACACATGTACCATGGTGAAATATTCTCTGCATTACACCTACCTACAAATCTCTACATCATCACAACAGGAAACACACCAAATTCATCTTAATATTACAAACAGTCAAATTTTTTCACATATTAAAATAGAGTTGCACAACAATACACATTAGTATCTGGACCTATATATCTTTTATTATAATCACATACAATATGCACAGCCACAGTAAATACGCAATTGTGACTCCATGGCAATTTTTGCATAATTACACATTTGCCACATTCTCCACATAATGCATCATCTGCCAAATAATCTGCACATTGTAAGAAAAATGAAAAATATTGCCACTCAGAGTAAGACCCTTTGTATAGTTTTATCGTTGTTGCTATATTGCTATGTTTGGGTGTTGAACTAGTACTAATAAATAGTCAAACAATACACACAAAATGTTCACAAGTTTCAAAACAACAAAATCATTTAGTAATAGTATCAGAAAATCTTTCTAAATTATTCCACATAATTTTCATTAACTTCCTACATAATTTACTCAGGGCTGCCACATAATTTGGGCCATCCCTCCCACATAATTCCAATGGCCCTCATGGTCCTCATGGTACCTCCTGTATCTCATAAACCTCAAATTTCAACCATAACCTATAACAAGAAAAAATTGAAACTATAATGCTTCAGATGCCTTTCCACATAAGAAGCAAATTCCATTTCTCAAACATTGACCCAAAATGTCTTGTACATCATATGAACATTTTTTTAAAATAATCAACATCTATGCCAGTAGCCCTTACTTATTGTACGTTTTTGCATGTAACATACAGTTTTTTAAAAACTTTTATTAATGGACAGACCTTATTCTAAAAATAATGGTTGAATTTACATACCTTTTGAAGATAGATAAATCACATTCACAATGTCAGTTCTTTTTTTTTATAAAGTGAATAAAAACTCTGACTAAGAATGGTAACTCTCACTCCAAGGAACCAGTAATGGCAACTTATTCACCTTGGCTGTCTGTAATGCTGTGATAGTTATCAAATCACCAGCTCCTTTCCATGTTTTATTTATGTTACACTTGTTTTCAAAGGTTATTGTGTGTTAACCCTATATTGTGCTCCAAGTCAGATGCCCGATTTCCTACTGTGTGCTGCAGGAGTCACGACCCCTTTGCGTGCCCCTGTGCGCACCCCTGTGAAACTTTGTGACAGAGCCGCAAATCCAGTCAGGGATACAAAAACATATTACTCATTATTTTATTCAACATTTTTAACTACTTTATAAAAATACGCATTTGTTTATCCGGGAAAACCTTTTGTTTCCAAACCTACTACATCATATTCTCTATTTGACTAGTAAATGTTTGTTTCCTTTAAGAGCTGCCCTTCCCCCTACACTGAATGTCCACAGGTGCCATAGCAACCTCCTCTAGACCACTGTATTGTATCAAGAGTTCAAAAGTTCACTACATATAGTGCTAGCAGCAGTCAAGCTTTACGGTATGCTGCAGCAGGTGTGATTTATAACCACTCAATATAACCATATAAAAAACTAAATTACTGGTGTTAAAAAAATAAGAACCAATCACATCCAATCAAATATGTGCATTTTTAAAAAGTGAAAGTCCCTCCATTTTACCCACCTCACATTATCAGACTCCCTTCATTCAGCTGCAGCCTTCTGCTGTGTGCAACAGCTCCTTTCCTTCATAATATTTAGAGTGTGGATTGTAGGCCACAGCTATGTTTTTGGGCTGAGTATGCAAGAAAGAGTGACAATGACAGGGCCCTGTGTTTGCCTAGTGTAGATATTACTTAGGCTGGACAGAGAGAATTAAGGTGGCAGCAATTGCTTCCATTGGTTAAAAACATTAGAAGTACCCAACCTCCTCACCTCATCATTGCACACTGTGGTGGTAATGACCTGGGCATGGTGACTGAAGTAGGACTGGAAATACTTATGAAGCAAACCTTTGTTAAATGAATGCATTTTTCCCTCACACTGCCTTTCTATTCTCTAATATATGCCAGAGGCAGAAATGGCAGTGGTCAACTCAATTCTGTCTACAAATAGACAAAGCCAGGAAATATGTTAATAAGACTGTTTTAGCATTTCTCAGGGACAATAACATGGGCTCAGTGTTCGATAATAAACTCCACTTTGACAAGGAAGGCATATACATAACTAATGGTGTGCACTTCACAGGTGAGGGCAACAGAGTATTTCTCAGTTACTTAAAACTGTGCCTTTGCTCATATATGCAGTGAACATATACATTGAAGAAATTTGAAGCCATCTTACATTCCAAACACATTTTAAATTTCAAAGGAACTTTAAGAAAAAATTAGATTTGAAACTCCCTTGCGGATTCGCAAACCAAAGGCACAATTCAATGCACAATAACCAACATATTTATCATATATTTTCATTTTTTAAACATATCTAACAGTACATTTTAGAATACATCACAGGAGTAAAAATGACCTATTATTACTCAATAGAAAAGATTCTGACTGGGTTCATGAGCAGGTGGAAGAGTCTGTGAGCGGGTGCATGAGTGTCTCGGCAGGTCTGCAAGTGAATATATGAGTGTTTGAGTGGGTCTGTGATTGGCTGCATGAGGCTCTTAGTGAATCAGTCAGTGGGTGTATGACACTGAGTAGTCTGTGAGTGGGTGTGTGAGTCTCTGACCGGGTTTGTGAGTGGGTGCATGAGTGTCACAGTGGGCCAGGGACTGCCTACGTCACTATCTTAGGGGGTATGTGAGTGGGTGCATGAGTCTCCAAGTGGGTCTGTGAGTGTTTTTGTGGGTCTCTGAGTAGATGCATGATGCTCTGAGAGGATCTGTCACTGAGAGTATGAGTCTCCAAGTGGGTCTGTAAGTGGGTGTGTTGAGTTTCTTCCTGGGTCTGTGAGTGGCTGCATGAGTGTTTCAATGGGTCTGTGAGTGACTACATGACTATCTGACTGGGTATGTGAGTGGCTGCTTGAGTCTGGGAGAAGGTCTGTGAATCAGTGTGTAAGTGTTTGAGTGGGTCTGTGAGTGGGTGCATGAGCCTCTGACTAGATCTCTGAGTGAGTGCATGAGTCTTTCAGTGGGTCTGTGAGTGACTATATGAGTGTTTGAGTGCGTCTGTCAGTGGGTGTATGAGTCCCTGAGTGGGTGTGTGAGCCTCTAAGTGGTACTGTGGGTGGGTGTGTGAGTGTCTCCGTGAACCTTATGAGTGCCTACATGACTATCTGAGTGTGTTTGTGAGTGGGTGATTAAGTATCTGACTTGGTCTGTGAGTGAGTGTGTGAGTGTGTCTGTGAGTCCATGCATGAGGCTCAACTGGATATGTGACTAGGTGCTTGAGGCTCTGAGCAGTCTGTAAGTGGGTGCATGAGTCTTTGAGTGGATCTGTAAGTGAGTGCATGAGTGTCTCAGTGAGCCTTATGAGTGCCTATACAACTATCTGAGTGTGTATGGAAGTGTGTGCACAACTTCTTGAGTAGGTCTGTGAGTGAGTGTGAGTATTTGAGTGGGTTTGTGAGTGGGTGCATGAGACTCTGAGTAGATCTATGACTGAGTGTGTGAGTCTGTGAGTGGGTGTGTGACTGGCTGCCTGAGTGTCTCAGTGGGCCTATGAGTGCCTAAGCACCTATCTGAGTTGGTATGTGAGTGGGTGCATGAGTCTCTGAGTAGGTTTGTCAATGAGTGTGTGAGTGTTTAAGTGGGTCTGTGAGTGGGTGTGTGAGGCTCTGAGTGGATCTCTAAGTGGCTGCACTAGTCTCTCAGTGGGTCTGTGAGTGGGTGCATGAGTGTCTGAGTGGGTCTGTGAGTAGGTGTGTGAGTGTCTGAGTGGACCCATGAGTGAGTGTGTAACTCTCTGAGTGGGTCTATGACTGGGTGTCTTAGTGCCTGGCTGGGTCTGTCAGTGGGTGTGTGAGTGTCTGAGTGTGTCTGTGACTGGGTACATACGTTTCTCTGAGTAGGTGCATAAAGCTCTGAGTAGATATGTGATTAGGTGCATGAGTACCTCAGTAGGTCTGTGACTGGGTGTATGAGTTTCTCAGTAGGCCTGTGACTGCCTTCATGTGGGTACGTGAACAGGTGCATGAGTCTCTGATTGGGTTTGTGAGTGTGTGCGTGAGTGTCTGAGTGGGCCCCTGATTGAGTATATGAGCCTCTGAGTGGGTCTGTAAGTGGATGTGTTTGTGCCTCAGTAGGTCTGTGAGAGGGTGTGTGAGTATTTGTTTTTTTTCTGTGACTGGGTACATGAGGGTCTGAGTGGGTCTGTGAATGGATGTGTGATGCACTGAGTGGCTCTGGGAGTGGGTGCATCAGTCTCTGAGTGGGTATGTCACTGACTGGTTCTGAGAGAGGGTTTGACAGTGTGTGCAGCAATATCTGCTGAAATATATACATATTTTTTCATTGGCAGGTTCGTGACTCTGCCACAGCATTACACAGGGGACCGCACTGAGAACCGTGACGGAGTTACGGATTCACGAATACATTAAAAAAATGTTTTTAGCATTTGAAACTCATAATATATGCCTTACAAACCCCTACATTATCCCCACGGGGTCAGAGTACCTCTACCCTGACCCCTTCTACACATTTCTCAAACAAAATCCATCCCCCAGGACTGTTGCCGGTTGAAAAAATGGCGGATGCAACTTTTTGGAGAGCTTGCACCCAGTCAGTCAAACTCCTCTCCGTGGCCTGTGGATTCGCAGCGCTCCGTGGCTGGATATGCAACGGATCAGTGTTTTATATACACAAATTTGTTTTTCCCTTAATTTCTCAAAAACTACAGAGTGTAATTACACCAAAACAAAGGAAACACTCTTTCAGGACCTACCTTTCTGCCAAATTTGGTGTACTGATATACACAGTCAGATATGTATCAAATACTAACACAAACAACTCACCTATCCAAACAAGTACTATTTAAGACATGACTCAGGTCTACCCCTGTAGTCCGTGAGTATGCAGTTTTAGTGTCAGCTAGAATTGCCACTAAAAAGGCTGCATGTCAGTCCTTAAGTTGATATTTTAGTGGTCAAAATTCTCTCCTCAGGTAGGCTGTAGGTAGGGCATAGGCCACGCAGCTTTATATTTAAAAGATGACACGGTCTTCTAAGAGTCACTGAGTTAGAAACGCATTTTCAGAGACTTACACTCACTTATATATGCATTGTCTAACTCATACTGCAACTCATTTAGGTAATCACAAAAGGATAGAGCCACTGACAAATCCAGAGGGCTGCCTATATATGCATGCACATGCCCAGAAACCTTAAATGTTCCCAATAGTCCTGAAGCCAGTTGCACACAGTTACATACCTATGTGGGAAGCATATTTACTTAAACATCTCAGGGCAAAGCCATTGGGGGACTCATAAACTCACTCAGAAATGTAGCCAGATACTGCCCCAACCTACTCACACATACACATAACTTTTCCTTTAAAAATGGCTCAGGAGTACTACTGCAGATTGTAAAAGTGCATCTTTACTGTCAGCTGAACTTCTTATTAAAAAACTTGCTCCTCAGTCATTAGACTGTCATTTCCGTACTGAAAGTTAAGTACTCAGCTAGGGTGTAGCTAGATCATAGTGCATGGTGCTTTGTGATTAAACCATGAAACATCTCCTTCTAAGTTTCAATGATTTAGAAATGCACTTGCAGACTCATGGTCAGTTATATATGCAATGTCTCACCCATACTATAACTAGTATACCTACTAAGGAAACGTTTGAGCTAATGACGCATGCAGTCAGATAGTGACAGTCGTCTCTATACATTCATGACACACCCACACAGCAGTTATCTTTCCAGCCGTATTTGAGACTGTTTTACACAGAGTTACATATGCTTGCAGTTACCATATTTAATTAAAGATCTGGTGGGGCACTCACAGAGGTACTGATACAGTCTGGCAGATATGTTCCCAAGTACTGATATAAACTACAATCACATTCAGAGAAGGAGTCCTTTAAACACAGATCTTGAGTTGCCATTTAAAGTCCATTTTTCCAAGCCCTAAAGCCTTCTTCTACTACTAATATTTCACCCTGAATTACACAATCACCAAAACATATGTAGTTCACAGTGTACATACAGAGACAACTAATTATTTGTGGTATGTAATATAGGCCCTCATTACAACCATGGTGGTCGGTGTTAAAGCAGTGGTAATACCGCCAACAGGCCGGCGGTAACAAAAATGGAATCATGAGCACGGCGGAAATGGCCAACAGATACAGACACTTTAACACTCTGACCGCCATTGCGGTAGCAACAAACACCACGGCGGTAACCGCCAACAGCCAGTCGGAAGACAATGTACCGCCCACCCCATTGCAACCCCCCCATCCACCAGCTTCTCTGGGGCGGTATAAACACCATCAAAAGCACGGCGGAAGCAGTACTTTGAAGGGAAACCACTCACCTCTCGACACTCAAGGAAGAACCAGGATGCCATGGAGCCCGAGCTGCAGGTCGTCTCCATGCTGGTGTTTCTGCTCATATACCAGGAGTACCAACGGCGGTGGCGACGACCACGGTGAGTACTGCACCTAGCACATGGGGGGGAGAAGAGAGTGACACACACACGCAACACCCCCACCCTCACCCCCAACACCATATACACAAACACATGCAACAATATTACATATACACCCCGTAACCCTCTGGAATAACGCAAGAACAAAAGTAATTGAGTCAAATGAGCGTTATATTAGAAATAGTTAGAAATACGTAAATAATTCAAAAACAGTATTTTCAAAATATACAATATGTACAAAAGGCGGGACAATCTCCACTCCCACTGGGCCAGAACACATAGGCTGGCCGATGTCCTGGGGAGTGCAAAGCCACAGTCTCTCAAGTGGGTGGTTTGCCCACTGCTTGGGCCTGGGAAGTGCAAAGCCACAGTCTCTCAAGTGGGTGGTTTGCCCACTGCTTAGTCCTGGGGAGTGCAAGGCCACAGTCTCTCAAGCGGGTGGTTTGCCCACTGCTTGGTCCTGGGGAGTGCAAGGCCACAGTCTCTCTAGTGGGTGCCGGTTTTCCACTGGTTCTGGAGGGAGCTTGGTGCCAGTGTGCTTCATCCTGCCAAGGATAGGGTGCGTGGATGACTGCTTCCACTGGTTCTGGAGGGGACTTGATGCCCAGTGATGCAGCACATGGGGTGTGCAAGGTCACAGTCACTCACCTGGGTGTCAGATCCACACTATTTTCTGTGGGCAGGATGCATGACACACCATGGATGCATGACTACAGTCCATCTGCTGACGGGCACGGCTGTACAGTGGTTGCAGTGCCGGTGCAGATGGCAGTGGTGGGGGGAGGCTCCAGCCCTTCCCCTGCAGCCTCGGACAGCTACCCATTGGGGCTGCTGCTGCTAGTGGCTGTGCTGCTTGCGACGGGGCAGGTGGCAGTGCTGGCCATGGTGCAGCTGGCTGTGGTGTCCGCAGTGAAGCTGGCGGTGCTGCCAGTGGTGGGGGGAGGCTCCAGCCGTTCCCCTGCAGCCTCGGACGGCTGCCCACTGGGGCTGCTGCTGCTGGTGGCGGTGCTGCTGTCCACAGTGCAGGTGGCGGTGCTGGCCACGGTGCAGGAGGCAGTGCAGGAAGCGGTGCTGCTAGTGGAGGCGGGAGGCTCCAGCCCTTACCCTGCAGCCTCGGATGGCTGAAGTGCCCTGGCTGCTGTTCTGTGCCCCTTCCTGCCCTTGGCAGATGGTGGTGCCTCCTTGCTTCTTCCAGCTGGAGTCTTTGCCCTGGCCTTGCTAGCTGTTTGTGCCTCCTTCTCCATGCTGGATGCTCTCCCCTTTTTGCCCTTTCCTGGTGGCAGAACCTTCTTGTCCTTGGCAGGTGTTGGTGGCACACTGGCTGGGCTGACGGGTGCCTCCTTACAGCCTCTCAGAGCTCCAGAAAACACAGCGGACGTGGACTTGGTGGCTGAGGTGTTGGGCTGTGGTCTGGCCACCCTAGCCCGAGGTGAAGGACGTGGAGGGGAGGGGTAGGGAATATGTCAGTGCTGGCGAGGAAAAGCTTCTTAGGGACACTGGGGCGGGAAGAGGGTGAAGGTTTGGGAGTGGAGGAAGAGGGAGTGGTTGTAGGAGGTGTCAGTCTGCTGTGTTTGGGTGCAGGTGCATGAGCTGGATGCTGTTGTGAGGTGGATGGCTGTTGGGTGTGTGTGTGTTTGCGTTTGTGTACTTTGGGAGGAGGCGTCACAGACACAGTGGGAGAGGACACAGGGGACATGTGCATGGATGTGGGGGTGGTGACTGCTAGTGAGGGGTATGTGGTGATAGGCGTGCTGGTGATGGAGGTAGTGGATGAGGATGTAGTGCATGCAGGTGTGAGTGGAGACGGTGCTGGGAGGGAGGTGGACGAGGAGGAGGAGGGGGACACAGTGGAGGCAGTGGATGTTGGAGTGTCGGCTTCTGGATGGTGCTTGTGCGAGTGCCTGTAGGATGATGCTTGGTGCTTGTGTTTGCTTGAGCCACTTCTGTGTGTTGATTTGGGTGAATGCTAGTCTGAAGGTGTGCTTGGGATTGGTTGGGGTTGAGGGGATTGGGACTGGGTAGAGGAAGTTGGACGGGGGAGGCTGGAGACAGGGACAATGGCTGCCATCAGTGCGGAGGCCAAACCCTGAAATGCTCTCTGTTGGGCCGCCACACCAGAGTGAATACCCTCCAGGTATGCATTTGTTTGTTACAAATGCCTCTCGACACCCTGGATGGCATTCAGAATGGTTGACTGCCCAACAGTGAGGGATCTCAGGAGGCCAATAGCCTCCTCACTCAGGGAAGCAGGGCTGATTGGGGCACCGCCTGAGGTGCCTGAGGCTAAGGAGATGCCCACCCTCCTGGGTGAGCGGGCACGTGAAACAAGCTGAGGGACTGCTGGGAGGGCGGTGCTGGTGTTGGGGTGGCGGCTGTACCTGTTGTTGGGGTGGGCACAGAGGTGTCCGCCACTGCCAGGGAGCTTCCATCGGAGGAGGAGTCGCTGTCTCTAGTGTCCCCTCCTGTCTCCATCGTGGTGCTTCCCTCGCCCTCCGTCCCACTGGTGCCCTCACCGTCAGTGGGTTCTGCCTCCAGGCCCATGTGGGATGCAGCTTCCTCCGTCGCCGGTGCCTGTGCTCCTCTGCCAGATGATGCTAATGCATACAAGGAAAGGGTGACAAAACAATAAGGGGGGGGAGACAGAGGGTACACTTGGTCAATGTCAGGAACACCACTACCGTTGACATACACAACACACAGGGAGCTGCCCTATGCAGTAGGCCATGCACTACCAGTTACACAGCTAGTCACCAGCCCATGGGGTACAATGCCTAACGCCATGAGCTGCCACCTGAAACCCACAGGACCCTGCCCAGTAGTAGATGACCACTAACACTATCGGATCTGGAGTGATTCAGAGCCTGCCCAACAAGGGACCTACCCTGCCAGTTCGCCATGGCTTAGAGGCACCCACAGCCCACATCACCCATCCAGGTAAACCTTAACACGTGCAAAGTCATGATTCTGAATCTGTACTCACCCCCTTGTGGCTGCTGTGATGCCTTCAAACACCCATCCAACTCCGGATAGGCCACCGCCAAAATACGGAACATCAGGGGGGTCAGGGTACGTTGGGCACCCTTTCCTCGTTGGGAGTCCAGCCCCAGCTGGGCCTCTGCCATCTTCCTTGCCCAGCGGCGCAGGTCCTCCCACCTTCTGCGGCAGTGTGTGCTCCACCTGTCAAAGACCCCCAGGGTCAGCACCTCCTTGGCGATGGCACGTCAAATACCCTTTTTCTGATGGGCACTGACCTGCAGGGAAATATGCATAGAAAAAAGTGATTAGTAATACTGTCCGGACTGTTACACTCAAGTCCCACAATATCCCTCTGATCCCCTTGCGCAGAGACATTGACCACCAGACATGCAGCACTCTACCCAGGACCCCTCAGCCCCCCCTACACAAGGCATACACACACAGCACTCCATACATTCAGGGCCCACACCTGTTTGTTCTGGAGGACCATAGAGAGAAGCATACTGGGGTAGGACCTCATCCACCAGTCTCTCCAACTCCTCTGAAGTGAAGGTGGGGACCCTTTCCCCAGACACTCGATCCGTTGTCACTTCCAGACACGGGTCACAGCAGCACTTGCAGTATAGGTCATCTCCTGTTGAAGGTCAGGTTGCAAGTGATTGAAAAGTTAGAAAATGGCGGTCACGCCTGCGGCAGTGCGTACCGTCGCTTCCGGCGTACATCGCCAATGGCTCCAGCAACTCATAGGGCTCAATGATAACCAATGCGAAAGTGCGCAGGGGTCGTTGACCACCGACCGCAACAGTGCACAACACCAGCGGAATTACCTCATTTCCACTTGTCTCCCCTCAGAGGTCAGGCAGCTGCCACTTCAGGGGAGCACAGGCCATGGCACCTAACTGTGTCACAGCAGACATTGGCACATCAACTGATTTTCAAATTCACATACTGTTTCTGTAAAGGAAGAAATGCATTTTTATGGCAACATATGTGTGAATATGACCCTCTGCTCACCGTTTTCCACCTTAGAGTTCAACCGATGAGGATGAATAGGAGATAGAGACATCCCCCGTGTACAGACCCCTTATGGAACTGGCGACTATGAAGGACAGGCACATAGGGGGTCATTCTGACCCCGGCGGGCGGCAGTTGCCGCCCGCCTGGCGGGAACCGCCATTTGGCCGCACCGCGGTCAAAAGACCGCTGGTGCCATTTCAACTTTCCCGCTGGGCCGGCGGGCGCTACCCAAGGTAGCGCCCGCCGGCCCAGCGGGAAAGAGGGCTGCAACACTGAAGCCGGCTCCGAATGGAGCCGGCGGTGTTACAGGCGTGCGACGGGTGCAGTTGCACCTGTCGCGCTTTTCACTGTCTGCTAGGCAGACAGTGAAAAGCATGCTGGGGCCCTGTTAGGGGGCCCCTGCACTGCCCATGCCAGTGGCATGGGCAGTACAGGGACCCCAGGGGCCCCAGGACACCCGTTCCCGTCAGCCTCTTCCTGGCGGTGAAAACCGCCTGAAACAGGCTGGCGGGAAGGGGGTCAGAATTGCCAAGGCAGCGCTGCTTGCAGCGCTGCCCTGGCGGATTCGCCCAGCCGGGGGTAAACCGGCAGGAAACCGCCGGCCCCGGTTTTCTGACCGCAGCTTTACCGCCGCGGTCAGAATGGGCTAGGAAGCACCGCCAGCCTGTTGGCGGTGCTTCCGTCATCCGCGGCCCTGGCGGTCTTTGACCGCCAGGGTCGGAATGACCCCCATAATCCTTACCTACAGACTTGATCGAGCCACAATCCAAGAACTGTGTGCCCAATTGGAGCCAAACTTGATTTCAGCTGTTGCCACCCCACAGGTATCCCCCCTCTAGTGCAGGTCCTGTCAGGGCGCCATTTCCTGGCAAGTGTTTCCTTCCAAATAATAGTGGCCATGGCATCAGGGATGTCTCAGACAATGTTCTCTAACGTGTTGACCAGAGTGTTGTCTGCCCTGCTGAAACACATGCGCAGCTACATAGTATTCCCCCAGGTGAAGGATTTGGCCACAGTGAAAGCTGACTTTTATGCCCTGGGACATACCCCAACATCACTGGTGCCATTGATGGTGCCCATGTAGCATTTCCCCCCCCCGAGAAATGAACAAGTGTTCAGGAATAGAAAAAGCTATCACTCTCTGAATGTGCAGGCGGTGTGTTTGGTGGACCAGTACATCTCCCATGTGAATGCCAAGTATCCTGACTCTGCACATGACACATTTATCTTGAGGAATAGCAGCATCCCATATGTGATGGCTCAACTCCAGAGGCACCGGGTGTGGCTAAGAAGTGAGCCCAAGGTCCCCACCCAGTATATGTTGGTGTATGGGTATGGGGTTGTCCCTAAGTGTGAGTGTGAGGCTAACAGGTATCCCTTGATATTTGCAGGTGACTCTGGTTACCCCAACCTCTCATGGCTACTGACCCCAGTGAGGAATGCCAGGACAAGGGCAGAGGAACGTTACTATGATGCACATGGGCAAACAAGGAGGATATTTGAGAGAACCTTCGGCCTCCTGAAGGCCAGGTTCAGGTGCCTCCATCTGACTGGTGGATCCCTGTATTACTCACCCAAGAAGGTGTGCCAGATCATCGTTGCATGTTGCATGTTGCACAACCCGGTCTTGAGATGCCAGGTGGCTTTTCTGCAGGAGGATGAGCCTGGAGATGGTTTGTGGCAGCGGTGGAACCTGTGGACACTGAGGAAGAGGAGGCATAGGATGAAATGTGGACAATAGAAGTTCTCTCATACAGCAGTACTTCCAGTGACCAACAGGTAAGACACTGTAACTTAACTTTACATTGCAGTTGGGTGTTGGACATTGGACTTGGCAGCATGATTTCCCTATGTCTATGGCCACTTACTGTACCCTTTGGCATCTCTATTTTCAGATCTCTGTGCCCCACTCTGGCTCCTGGTGTGTTTACTGCTGCCCACTACATTTCATACCAATGTTTATATAACTGTACATATGAATTGCAATGTTTACAGATTGTTGAACTAATACATATTTCAATCAAGTGACAGACTCCAGACTTGTATTTGTTCCAAGGGTGTTTATTTAAGTGCTAAGAGGTTGAGGGGGATGTGCAATGGGCTGGGGCGATGGTGGAGGACTGTCCAGTTTGTATCACAGATGCATTGTCCAATGGGGCATAGGAAGGGGAGCAATGGCAGTTCAAGGTGGAGAGGGTAACAGAGTGGGACACAAGGGTGACAATCAGGAGAGTCTTATTTCCTGGCAGGGGTCTTGGCAATATTCTATGGCTTCTGGCTGGATTGTGGGGTGGTTCTCCTTCTGCAGGGGGTGGGGTGCTGGTGGCCTGTTGTTCCAGTGGCAGGGCCTCCTGTCCACTAGCGCCGGAAGAGTTGGAGGGCTGTTCTTCGGTGTGGCTAGTGTCAGGGGCCCGTTGGTGTGCCACTGCCTCCCTCATGATGTTGCCCATGTCAGCCAGCACCCCTGCAATGGTGACCAGGTGGTGTGTATGTGTTTGAGGTCCTCCTTGATCCCCAGGCACTGTCCCTCCTGCAGCCGCTGGGTCTCCTGCAACTTGGCCAGTATCTGGCCCAAGGTCTCCTGGGAATGGTGGTAAGCTCCCAGGATACCTGCAAGTGTCTCGTGGAGAGGGGGTTCCGTGGACCTCTCCTCCCCCTGTCGCACAGCAGTCCTCCCAGCTTCCCTGTTGTCCTGTGCCTCTGTCCCCCAAACCGTGTGCCCACTTCCACTGACCCCAGGTCCCTGATTGTCTTGGGTTTGTGGGGTTGCCTGGGGTCCCTGTAGTGGTGGACACACTGCTGATTGACATGTCCTGGGGACAGTGGTATGGGCCTGCTGGGTGGGTGCTGTGTTGGTGTTTCCTGAGGGGGGAGGGTCTGTGGTGGTATGGTACTGTGGCAGGGTAACCGACTGTCTGAAGTCCCTGATGGGCCAGGTTGGTCATTGTGATCCAGGTGTGCAGAGCTGCTGTCATCACTGTGGGCCTCTTCTCAGGGGGGACAGGATGTTGGTGGCACCTCCTCTTCAGTGACATTGAGTGGGGGTCTTGTGGGGATGTACATGCAGTGTTATTGTATCTGTATGTGCCATCTTGTGCATGGGTGTTGTTAGAAATGGGGTCTTTGGTTGACAGTCAGGTTACCCCCTGTTCAAGCAAGGACCCTCACTCTAGTCAGGGTAAAAGAGAATCACCCTCAGCTAACCCCTGCTTACCCCCTTGGTAGCTTGGCAGAGCAGTAGGCTTAACCTCAGAGTGCTAGGTGTAAAGTATTTGTACCAACACACACAGTACCTCAATGAAAACACTACAAAATGAGACAACACCGGTTTAGAAAAATAGGAAATATTTATCTAAACAAAACAAGACCAAAACGACAAAAATCCGACATACACAAGTCAAGTTATGAATTTTTAAAGATTAAACTCAAAAATAGCGCTTAGAAACAAAAATGCTTCGATGAGATGTTAACACGGCGTCGTGACGGAGTCGTTCCCAACAAGCCGACACCAGCGGCGCCGGACATGGAGTCGTGTAGACCCCCAAGTACAGTACCTTTGGTGAAGAGTGAAAACAAGCCGATGCGCAAAGTCGGGAATCGCGGCGTCTGTGCGAAATGTTGAATCCGTGCACTTCGAGCGGTGTCGGTCACAACGTGGTGCGGCGACTTCCACGGAGTTGCGGACTTCAGCGGGGCTGCTGCAGCGTCGGACCTGCGAAGAGCGTCGCGTTCCAGCAAAGGTAACGGCGTCGGGTGCAGGCGGCGTTACCGGATTCAGCAGCAGCATCGGTCCAGAGTCATCCGAAGTCGATTTCCTTGGATTTCCACCAGCTTTTCTTTCAAGGGCCCAGGGACTGGATAGGGCACCACTTGTCCGAACAGGAGTCTCTCCAGAGACTCCAGGTGCTGGCAGAGAGAAGTCTTTGCTGTCCCTGAGACTTCAAACAACAGGAGGCAAGCTCTAACTCAAGCCCTTGGAGATTTCTTCACAAGATGGAAGGCACACAAAGTCCAGTCTTTGCCCTCTTACTCTGGCAGAAGCAGCACTGCAGGAAAGCTCCACAAAGCACAGTCACAGGCAGGGCAGCACTCCTTCCTCAGCTATCAGCTCTTCTCCAGGCAGAGGTTCCTCTTGGTTCCAGAAGTGTTTCTAAAGTCTGTAGATTTGGGTGCCCTTCTTATACCCATTTTAGCCTTTGAAGTCACCTTTCTTCAAAGGGGACTCACACCTACTTGTGAAATCCTGCCTCGCCCAGGCAAGGCCTCAGACACACACCAGGGGGTTGGAGCCGGCATTGTCAGAGGCAGGCACAGTCCTTTCAGATGAGAATGACCACTCCACCCCTACCTCCTAGCAGAGATGGCTAATCAGGAAATGCAGGTTACACCCCAGCCCCCTTTGTGTCACTGTCTAGTGCGAGGTGAAAAACAACCCAACTGTCAAACTGACCCAGACAGGGAATCCACAAACAAGGCAGAGTCACAGAATGGTTTAAGCAAGAAAATGCTCACTTTCTAAAAGTGGCATTTTCAAACGCACAATCTTAAAATCAACTTTACTAAAAGATGTATTTTTTAATTGTGAGTTCAGGGACCCCAAACTCCACATGTCCATCTACTCTCTAGGGGAATCTACACTTTAATCATATTTAAAGGTAGCCCCCATATTATCCTATGAGAGAGACAGGCCTTGCAACAGTGAAAAACGAAATTGGCAGTATTTCACTGTCAGGACATATAAACCACATTACTATGGCCCTCATTCTGACCTTGGCGGGCGGCGGAGGCCGCCCGCCAAAGTCCCGCCGTCAGGTTACCGTTCCGCGGTCGAAAGACCGCGGCGGTAATTCTGACTTTCCCGCTGGGCTGGCGGGCGGTCGCCTTCAGACCGCCAGCCAGCCCAGCGGGAAAGAGGCTTCCACGATGAAGCCGGCTCGGAATCGAGCCGGCGGAGTGGAAGCTGTGCGACGGGTGCAGTTGCACCCGTCGCGTATTTCACTGTCTGCGCAGCAGACAGTGAAATACATGTAGGGGCCCTCTTACGGGGGCCCCTGCAATACCCATGCCAGTGGCATGGGCACTGCAGGGGCCGCCAGGGGCCCCGCGACCCCCCCTACCGCCATCCGGATCTCGGCGGTCCGACCGCCGGGATCTGGATGGCGGTAGTGGGGGTCGGAATCCCCGCGGCGGTGCAGCAAGCTGCGCCGCCGCGGAGGATTCAATGGGGCCGCGGTACACTGGCGAGACCCCGCCAGTGGTGCCGGTCCGACCGCGGCTTTACCGCCGCGGTCGGAATCCCCATTGGAGCACCGCCGGCCTGTCGGCGGTGCTCCCGCGGTCCTCCGCCCTGGCGGTCAAAGACCGCCAGGGTCAGAATGAGGGCCTATATGTCCTACCTTATCCATACACTGCACCCTGCCTTTGGGGCGACCTAGGGCCTACCTTATGGGTGCCTTACATGTAAGAAAAGGGAACGTTTAGGCCTGGCAAGTGGGTACACTTGCCAAGTCGAATTTACAGTGTAAAAATACACTTACAGACACTGCAGTGGCAGGTCTGAGACATGATTGCAGGGTTACTTGTGTGGGTGGCACAACCAGTGCTGCAGGCCCACTAGTAACATTTGATTTACAGGCCCTGGGCACCTCTAGTGCACTTTACTAGGGACTTAACAGTAAAACAAATATGCCAATCATGGAGAACCAATTACGTACACATTTTAAACAGGAGCACTTGCACTTTAGCGCTGGTTAGCAGTGGTAAAGTGCCCAGAGTAACAAAAACAGTAAAATCAGAGTCCAGCACACATCAACAACCTGGGGAACAGAGGCAAAAAGTTAAGGGAGACCACGCCAAGGATGAAAAGTCTAACACGTGTCCCCCCCAGCTAAAAGTGGGGAGCAACTACCCAACCTCATGGGAGTTCTCATCACTAAGGCGGAAGAACCTGGACAGACCATCAGCATTGGCGTGCTCTGTACCACGACGATGTTCCACCGTAAAGTCCATCCCCTGTAGGGAAATGGACCACCTCAACAGTTTTGGATTCTCACCCCTCATCTGCATTAACCATCTGAGGGGCCTGTGGTTGGTCTGAACTCGGAAGTGAGTCCCAAACAAATAGGGTCTTAGTTTCTTCAGTGCCCAGACCACAGCAAACACTTCGTGTTCTATGGCACTCCACCCACGTTCCCTGGGTAGTAACCTCCTGCTAATGAAGGCTACGGGTTGATCTAGGCCCTCTTCATTAAGCTGTGAGAGTACTGCTCCAATACCATTCTCTAAGGCGTCTGTTTGCACAACAAACTCCTTGGAGTAGTCAGGTGCCTGCAGCACAGGTGCTGTGCACATGGCAGCCTTCAGGGCATCAAAAGTGTTCTGGCAAGCCTCTGTCCAGATCACTTTCTTGGGTTGCTTCTTAGAAGTCAACTCAGTTAATGGGGGTAACAATGGTACCATATCCCTTAACAAACCTCCGGTAATATCCTGTGAGACCTAAAAAGGGTCTCACTTCAGTCTGGGTCTTGAGAGGCTCCCAAGCCAGAATCGTGTCAATCTTAGGCTGTAGGGGTGCCACCTGGCCACTCCCCACCTGGTGTCCTAAGTACATCACAGAACCCTGCCCTATTTGGCACTTGCTCGCCTTAATAGTGAGGCCTGCCTTCTGCAGGGCCTCTAACACTCACCAAAGGTGTTGCAGGTGTTCCTCCCATGTGGAACTAAACACAGCAATGTCATCCAGGTAGGCGGCACTGAACTCATCCAGTCCTGCCAACACCTGGTTGACCAACCTCTGAAAGGTGGCAGGGGCGTTCTTCATCCTAAAGGGCATCACATTGAAGTGGAAGTGCCCATCTGGGGTAGAGAATGCTGACCTCTCCTTTGCCCCCTCAGTTAAGGCAATCTGCCAGTACCCAGATGTTAAATCAAACGTACTGAGGTACTTGGCAGCTCCTAACCGATCAATGAGCTCATCAGCTCGGAGGATGGGGTGTGCGTCAGTCTTGCTGACCGCATTGAGACCCCGGTAGTCCACACAGAACCTAAGTTCTGGAGTGGCACCAGGAGCAGCAGCCTTTGGGACCAAGACCACTGGGCTGGCCCAAGGAATGCTGGAGTGCTCAATAACCCCTAGGGTTAACATTTTGGAGACTTCCTCCTTAATGCAAGCCCTGACCCTGTCAGTCACCCTGTAAACCTTATGTTTAACAGGTGTACTGTCCCCAGTGTCCACATCATGGCCCTCATTACGACCCTGGCGGTTTGTAACCGCCAAGGCCGCGGCACGCGGGAGCACCGCCGACAGGCCGGCGGTGCCCCGTGGGGCATTCTGACCGCGGCGGCTTAGCCGCGGTCAGTGAAGGGAAACCGGCGGTCTCCCGCCGGTTTCCCGCTGCCCCCAAGGAATCCTCCAAGCCGGCGCAGCTTGCTGCGCCGGCTTGGGGATTCCGACTCCCCCTCCCGCCATCCAGTTCCTGGCGGTTCTCCCGCCGGGAACCGGATGGCGGGAGGGGGAGTCGCGGGGCCCCTGGGGGCCCCTGCAGTGCCCATGGCAACGGCATGGGCACTGCAGGGGCCCCCGTAAGAGGGCCCCAAAATGTATTTCACTGTCTGCCTTGCAGACAGTGAAATACGCGACGGGTGCAGTAGCACCCGTCGCACCTTCCCACTCCGCCGGCTCGATTACGAGCCGGCATCCTCGTGGGAAGGGAGTTTTTCCCTGGGCTGGCGGGCGGTCTTTTGGAGACCGCCCGCCAGCCCAGGGAAAAACTCATAATACCCTCTGCGGTCTTCTGACCGCAGAGCGGTATTATGGAGGGCGGAATCCTGGCGGGCGGCCTCCGCCGCCCGCCAGGGTCGTAATGAGGGCCCATGTGTGCACAGGTGTGTGATTCCTGGGATCAGGGAAAACAGCGAGGCGAACTGTCCCAGCACGTGGCGACAGTCCCTCTGCTGTTCCTCAGTCAGGGAGGGGGAGAGGATCACTCCCTCCACAGACCCATCTTTCTCTCCTGCAGACAGAAGGTCAGGAAGAGGCTCACTCTCTTCCTCCACCCCGTCATCTGTCGCTAGGAGCATGGATAGCTCAGTTCACTCAAAGTGTGGTTTGAGGCGGTTGACATGTAGGACCCACAAAGGGTTCCTGGGGGATTGCAAGTCTACCAGATAGGTGACCTCGCTCTTTCTTTCCACCACCTCAAAAGGCCCAGTCCACTTATCTTGGAGAGCCCTAGGCTCCACTGGTGCCATGACCCACACTTTTTGTCCAGGCTGAAACTCAACCAGAGTGGCATTCTGGTCATACCACCGTTTCATATCCTCCTGGCTTGCTTCCAGGTTCTCCTGAGCGAGACTCCTGAAGCGGGCAGTCTGGTTTCTTAGTGCCAGCATGTAGCTAAATGCATCCTGGGGTGGTTTACTAGGAGCTTTCTCCAAAGCCTCCTTCACCAGACTGAGTGGTCCCCTCACAGGGTGGCCATAGATGAGCTCAAAGGGGCTAAAGCCAAGTCCCTTTTGAGGCACCTCCCTGTAAGCGAACAGAAGGCATGGCAAGAGGACGTCCCACTTACGCCTCAAGGGCTCTGACAGGCCCTGAATCATGCCTTTCAAGGTGCGGTTGAATCTCTCAACCAGACCATTACTTTGTGGGTGGTAAGGGGTGGTGAACTTGTAGGTTACCCCACACACCTTCCACAAAGACTTCATATAAGTGGATATGAAGTTTGTACCTCTATCAGATACCACCTCCTTGGGGAACCCCATGCGGGTAAAAACTCCCATCAAGGCATGTCCCACCACGGAGGCAGTGACCGTCCTTAGAGGAATGGCTTCTGGGTACCGTGTGGCATGGTCCACCAAGACCAGGATGAACCTGTTGCCCATGGCTGCCTTGGGATCCAGAGGCCCCACAATGTCAATTCCCACCCTTTCAAAGGGAGTACTGACTACAGGTAAAGGTTGGAGGGGAGCTTTGCATTTCCCCCCACTCTTGCCACTTGCCTGACAAGTCTGACAAGACCTACAATAAGCAGCTGACTGTTTGTGCATCAAGGGCCAGTAAAAGTGGGAGACAAGCCTCTTATAGGTCTTGTCCTGCCCTAGATGTCCTGCCAAAGGCACATCATGAGCCAAACCCAGTAGGAAGGCCCTGAAGCACTGGGGCACCACCAGCATACGAGCTGACCCAGGCTCAGGAACCTTAGGCTCACTATACAGGAGGCCATCCTCCCAATATATCAGGTGAGTACCTGGTGCCTCGCCAGCCGCCTGGGCTGCAGCCTGCTGCCGCAGCCCCTCAAGAGTAGGGCACTCCTTCTGCACTGTGCAGAATGCTTCCCTGGTGGGTCCCCCTTCCTGCTGCCACTGTGACAGCTCAGGGACCTCCGCCAGTTCAGCCACCTGCTCCCCTGTAGGTTCTGGGGCATCACCCTCAGGCTCTGCCTCCTCCCGGACCGTGGGAACCTCGGGGGCCGGTTTCCCACGCCCCCTGCCCTTCCTCTTCTTGGTGGTCTCCTGGGCCACTGTTTCAGGCTCCAGGGGCTCTTGACTACCCTGATTGGCTGCCATAGACCGGGTGGATACGCATACCCACCCAGGCAGACCCAACATCTCCAAGTGAGATCTGTGTTCCAGCTCCTTCCAAGGGGAATCCTCCAGGTCGTTACCTAGCAAACAATCAACAGGCATGGTTGGACTCACAGCTACTTTCCAGGAACCTGAGACCCCCCCCATTCAAAGGGAACGTGTGCCACTCTGCAGAGGCGCTCAGAGTTGTCTACCGCAACTACTTGGTGAAGTACCCGGGGATCAATCTGCTCTTCAGACACCAGGTGACTCCTCCCTGTAGTCACACTGGCTCCTGTGTCTCTCAGAGCCTCCACCCTCTGTCCATTGATGGTCACCCATTGCCTGTACTTCTTAGTGTTATCGGGCACTAGGTTTCTCTGGACCATATCACTGTCCCCTAGTGAGACCAGGGTCATTTCTGCTGGTTCCCACCCACCTGAAACCAACTCCTCCCCAAGCACTACACTGGGCAAACCCTGGGACGGTGCACCAGTGGGTGCCGGTGTACTTTTGGGGCATTTGGGGTCCCCCCTCACATGACCCACCTGGTCACATGCATAGCACTTACGTGGGGGACCACCTGCCACTGGCTTCCCTTTGGACAACCATGGCATTGTTTCACTGGGGGGGTTGGGAATCCTTACCCTGGGAATCAGTTTGGGGCCCTTTAGAGATCTCCCTCTGTTTGCCCTTACCCCCCCCCTTTCTTCTGAGAGGGACCCTGTCCACCCTTGGCGTGGTCTCCCCCATACCTCTTTTGGACCCTGGTGCTCTCCCAGCGGTCCGCTTCCTGCGCAAGCTTCCTGGGGTCAGTCAGCTTGCTGTCAATGAGGTGCTGGCGCAGCTCTGGAAAACATAAACTGTACAAGTGCTCCCAAGCAATTAAATTGTAAAGCCCCTCATACGTGTTTACCTTACTGCCCTTCACCCAACCATCCAGTGACCTGCAAAAAGAATCAATACATTCCAACCATGTTTGGTATTCCTTTCTCTTGTAGGATCTAAACTTCTCCTTGTGCTGCTCAGGGGTGAGACCATACCTGGTGAGTAAGGCCTCCTTCATGACAGGGTAGGTGAGACTCTGAGCATCCCCTAAGGCCGTCAGTGTGTCCCTCCCCTCTGCCTCAAAATGCTTCCACAGGGCTGCCCCCCAATGAGCTTCGGGAACCAGGTTCCTGTGGAGAGCTGACTCATAACCCTTGAACCACAAGTAGATATCATCCTCCCTCTTATAATCCCTCACAAGGTCTTTAGGGATGTGTACCCTTCTCTCAGGCTGCACTGTAGGATTGCTGCCACCATCCCTACTGGACTGGCTCCTCTGATCTAACTCCTTTAAGTTAAGCTCATGAGCCAGCTGCATCTTCCTTTCCTCAAGGACTGCTCTTCTCTCATCTCTTTCTTTCTCCAGATTGAGCTTCTGCAGCTCCAATTGGTATGCCCTCTCTGCCTGTCTGTCCTGCAATTCCTCAGGTGTCAGACCCTTGGATGAGACACTGCTACCTGCCCTGGAGACCTTCTCCCTGGACATAACAGGCCCACCCACAATACCATTGTGTACTGAACACTCTTCCTCATCCTCCTCATCTCCCTCATCCTCTGTGTGCCCTTCAGTGCTCTTGGCTGTCACCCAGGCCCTCACTGCCTTTTGCAGCTCCTCCTTCCTGGATGAGCTCTTAATGGGACAGTCACACCTTTTACAGAACTGCTTCAACTGAGCCTTGGTATAACTCTCCAATTTCTCAAGGTCAAAGTCAGCTCCAACTGATGCATCTCCAAGTAGAGACATGATGAAAGGTAAAAAGAGTGCAAAGTTCCAAATGCAGAGACAAGTTCCCAAATGAAGTTCAAAGTCAATCAAGGATCAGCGAAAAAACCAAAGTGGACGTAGGGAAAAATCCACAAAAAGAGAAAAAGCTAAAATCTCAAGACAAGCAGTATGTGGTCACGTAGTGGTCTGAACTCAAACAGTAATGTACACTTAATTAATGTATGTCAAGTACAAATACAAGTCCAAATCCCAACCGCTGATCACCAATGTTAGAAATGGGGTCTTTGGTTGACAGTCAGGTTGCCCCCTGTTCAAGCAAGGACCCTCACTCTAGTCAGGGTAAAAGAGAATCACCCTCAGCTAACCCCTGCTTACCCCCTTGGTAGCTTGGCAGAGCAGTAGGCTTAACCTCAGAGTGCTAGGTGTAAAGTATTTGTACCAACACACACAGTAACTCAATGAAAACACTACAAAATGACACAACACCGGTTTAGAAAAATAGGAAATATTTCTCTAAACAAAACAAGACAAAAACAACAAAAATCCGACATACACAAGTCAAGTTATGAATTTTTAAAGATTAAACTCAAAAATAGCGCTTAGAAACAAAAATGCTTCGATGAGATGTTAACACGGCGTCGTGACGGAGTCGTTCCCAACAAGCCGACACCAGCGGCGCCGGACACAGAGTCGTGTAGACCCCCAAGTACAGTACCTTTGGTGAAGAGTGAAAACAAGCCGATGCGCGAAGTCGGGAATCGCGGCGTCTGTGCGAAACATTGAATCCGTGCACTTCGAGCGGCGTCGGTCACGACGTGGTGCGGCGACTTCCACGGAGTCGCGGACTTCAGCGGGGCTGCTGCAGCGTCGGGCCTGCGAAGAGCGTTGCGTTCCAGCAAAGGTCACGGCGTCGGGTGCAGGCGGCGTTAGCGGATTCAGCAGCAGCATCGGTCCGGAGTCGTCCGAAGTCGATTTCCTTGGATTTCCACCAGCTTTTCTTTCAAGGGCCCACGGACTGGATAGGGCACCACTTGTCAGAGCAGGAGTTTCTCCAGAGACTCCAGGTGCTGGCAGAGAGAAGTCTTTGCTGTCCTTGAGACTTCAAACAACAGGAGGCAAGCTCTAACTCAAGCCCTTGGAGATTTCTTCACAAGATGGAAGGCACACAAAGTCCAGTCTCTGCCCTCTTACTCTGGCAGA
Source organism: Pleurodeles waltl (assembly GCF_031143425.1). NCBI lineage: Eukaryota > Metazoa > Chordata > Amphibia > Caudata > Salamandridae > Pleurodeles > Pleurodeles waltl. The sequence continues at coordinate 361,904,566 of NC_090442.1, read as the reverse complement.
AGCAGCACTGCAGGAAAGCTCCACAAAGCACAGTCACAGGCAGGGCAGCACTCCTTCCTCAGCTATCAGCTCTTCTCCAGGCAGAGGTTCATCTTGGTTCCAGAAGTGTTTCTAAAGTCTGTAGATTTGGGTGCCCTTCTTATACCCATTTTAGTCTTTGAAGTCACCTTTCTTCAAAGGGGACTCACACCTACTTGTGAAATCCTGCCTTGCCCAGGCAAGGCCTCAGACACACACCAGGGGGTTGGAGCCGGCATTGTCAGAGGCAGGCACAGTCCTTTCAGATGAGAGTGACCACTCCACCCCTCCCTCCTAGCAGAGATGGCTAATCAGGAAATGCAGGTTACACCCCAGCCCCCTTGGTGTCACTGTCTAGTGCGAGGTGAAAAACAACCCAACTGTCAAGCTGACCCAGACAGGGAATCCACAAACAAGGCAGAGTCACAGAATGGTTTAAGCAAGAAAATGCTCACTTTCTAAAAGTGGTATTTTCAAACACACAATCTTAAAATCAACTTTACTAAAAGATGTATTTTTTAATTGTGTGTTCAGGGACCCCAAACTCCACATGTCCATCTACTATCTAGGGGAATCTACACTTTAATCATATTTAAAGGTAGCCCTCATATTATCCTATGAGAGAGACAGGCCTTGCAACAGTGAAAAACGAAATTGGCAGTATTTCACTGTCAGGACATATAAACCACATTACTATATGTCCTACCTTATCCATACACTGCACCCTGCCCTTGGGGCTGCCTAGGGCCTATCTTAGGGGTGCCTTACATGTAAGAAAAGGGAAGGTTTAGGCCTGGCAAGTGGGTACACTTGCCAAGTCGAATTTACAGTGTAAAAATACACTTACAGACACTGCAGTGGCAGGTCTGAGACATGATTACAGGGTTACTTGTGTGGGTGGCACAACCAGTGCTGCAGACCTACTAGTAACATTTGATTTACAGGCCCTGGGCACCTCTAGTGCACTTTACTAGGGACTTAACAGTAAAACAAATATGCCAATCATGGAGAACCAATTACGTACACATTTTAAACAGGAGCACTTGCACTTTAGCACTGGTTAGCAGTGGTAAAGTGCCCAGAGTAACAAAAACAGTAAAATCAGAGTCCAGCACACATCAACAACCTGGGGAACAGAGGCAAAAAGTTAAGGGAGACCACGCCAAGGATGAAAAGTCTAACAGGTGTGTTTCCCTGTATGGTTGTGATTGCCCTGTCAGCTTTGCCTTGTGTGTGTGGTGATTTTATAGGCTAGATAATTCTCCCTAATGGGCATGCTTTAGTGATGGGTGTCCATGCAGGTCTGTGATGGGTGTCCATGCATTGGTGTTGCTGCAGGGCTTGGTATTGGGATGGGTCGGTTGTTATAATGGGGTATATGTGAGGTGGTGGAGTGATGGGGCGAGGGTAGGAGTAGGAGTTTGTGATGGCATGCAGGTAGGGTGGGGGATATAGTAGTAAGAAGTGATTTGGTGGGCTAGGTGATTGTCTCTAGTATTCATGCTTTAGTGATGTTTGTCATGCAGGTCTGTGATGGGGGTCTGTGCATTGGTGTTACATGCAGGGCTTGGCATTGGGATGAGTGGGTTGTTATGGTGGGGTGTATGTGAGGTGGTGGGGTGATGGGGTGAGGGTATGTGATGGCATGCAGTTAGGGGGGTGATAGTAATAGAGAGTTGACTTACCAGAGTCCAGTCCTCCTGCTACTCCTGCGAGGCCCTCAGGATGCATGATCGCCAAGACTTGCTCCTCCCATGTTGTTAGTTGTGGGGGAGAAGAGGGGGGTCCACGGCTGGTCCTCTATACGGCTACCTGGTGTCTTGCAACCACAGAACGCACCTTCCCCCATTGGTCATTCCACCTTTTCCTGATGTCATCCTTTGTTCTGGTTGCTGTCCCACAGCGTTGACCCTGTTCACGATCCTCCACCATAGCTCCATCTTCCTTGCAATGGACGTCTGCTGCACCGGTGATCCGAACAGCTGTGGTTCTACCCAGATGATTTCCTCCACCATGACCCTTATCTCCTCCTCTGAAAACCTGGGGTGTCTTTGGGGTGCCATGGATGTTGTGTGAGTGGTATGTGTGAGGATGTGTGGGGTGATGTGTTGTGGTGTGTGCTGTGAGGTGGTTGGATGGTGTATGGGTGATTGTGTTATGTGGCTCAGATTGAGTGGGTGCTCCTGGCCTGTCTCTCTCTCTGTTAGCAATCTTTTTTTTCGTTGAAAGGGTTGTGGGTAATGTGGGTGGGTGTTTTATAGTGGTGTGGGTGTGGTGTGTGAATGTGTGTCAGGTGTGTGTAGTTTGAATTATCCAATGTTGTGTAGTTTTGTAAGTGTGTGTATTTTGAGCGTGGCGGTGTGTGCCACCAATGGTTTACCGTGGTTTAAAGACCGCCGCAGTGATTCGTGCGTCCTGATACTATGGGCATATATCTGTTGGCGTAACGGTATGGGTTTTGGTACCTCCAGTTTATCACTGACCTTTGGGCTGGCGTACTTGTTGTGGGTGTCTGTATAGTGGTGGATTTCTCTGTGTGGGTCATAATACCCGTAGTGGTATACCGCTGCCGTCATGGTATGTTGGCAGCTATCAGCACGGCATGAGGCGGCATTTACCACCAATGTTGTAGTGAGGGCCATAATACTATTTTCTGTACAGTTGAATGCATTTTGTGTTTGATTTACAGATATCCACTTGTACTCAAAAAAGAAATATTATAATTCCTTATAAGAAGAAAGAAACAGATAAAAAAATAATATTGGATTGAAACAGACAGTAAAAAGGCAGATAAAGTGGAAAATGAGGACAAGAAAAAAAGAACGGTTGGTAAGAGCACTAAGGGCTTTCTAAAAAAGTCTGTCAAAAATTGCAAACTGTAAAAAAAAAATCCAATGAAAATAGGAGTTGTAAATCAAATGATAAAGAGGAAGTATTACATGCTGGTAAAAGTAGAAAATGTAATCAGGAGAGAAAGGAGTTGGCTTGGAGAAAAGAGTAAAAATCTTTCAAACTAGAGTAATACAAAATTCGTTGAAAAAGATGAGGAAGTATAAAAAGAGAAGTGCTATAATTAGGCAAAAAACACTTCTTGAGAGCATAGTAGACAAGGCATTTGTTTAAAAAAGGAATCTTTTTATCCTAATATTGAACACAATGAAGACACTAGACAAAACAGTAGTATGCATAAGGAAAAAACATTAAGGAAAAGGCTTATTCACAAAAGTAATTTTAGAAATGTTTTTAAAGGTGAATGAATGCACACATCTAGCACGGATCAATTTTCTAATGAAGAGAACTACTTCCAAGAGAGCACGAGTGGCTGTTGCTATGAAGTGAAGGATGGCACTTGCATAGAAAAAGAACAGATAGTTCGCAGGAATGTAGAACAAGTGATAGCTGAAGAAGTACAAGGTAAACTTAAACATGTTCCTGTGTACAAGTGGTTGTGTAGCAGTATTTGTACTGTCCTTCAGGAATTAATTGATAAATTGAAACATTTTCTAAGAGAATTTTCATGGAGGAGTCTCAAACAGAAAATTAGGATGTTTCAAAAACTAGATCCATGCAAAGTTAGAAAATACAATAACTTATAAGGTCATTCATTGGCATGCCTTTCAACGAAAGTGTGCAAAAGGACTTTTCACCACTTTAGAATGCATGATTTAAAAATGTGCAATCTAGTTAGGAAATGTTATGTTGTAAAAAGTCCAGCTTTATGTTTAGGAGATTTGAATAGAGCTCTGTTACATGGTAGTGTGTCAAACATTGAAAACATTTCTGAAGATGTTCAGTTTCATTTCTTTGGCTTAAAAGAAGATAATATAGAAAATGAGGAGGAAGTGTTGAGAGCCATAGAAGACGTGGATAGACAGATAAGTATTAAAACATTTACACAGGAGATAGAAAAGTTCAATAGACTTTGTTATCGGAAACCTGAGTATGTAATCATTTGTTGTCACCGTACTCCTTACAAAAACCAAACTCATAATGTAGTTCTATTTTCTAAAACTGAGGAAAACAACAATGATGAGTGGAAGGAATTTGGTGCATATCTATTTGTGGAATAATGGTTAATTTAGACACAAAAGAAACAATGTGTAGGTATTGCTATAAAACTTAAAGAATTATATAAAGCCAGCTAGAGCAATTGATAATAGATTAGAATTAGTGCCAATTCCAGAAGAACTTAATCAATTAGATTTGTATGGATCAATTCTAATACAAACTGTCCACCCATTTCAAGCAATTATTTGAATGGAGCCAGAAACAGAGAAATTGCTACCAACCGAACTAGAGAAAGGACTTGAAAGAAGAGTTGTGTATTTACCTCTAGATTTTTAAAAAGCTGTTGATGCTGCTAGTTTTGAAAAAGATGTAGATGAAACTGTCCTATTCTAGTAAATGGAGTACCCACCAAAGTAAACAAATCTACCAAGAACCAGTGGATTTGAATAAAGCAAAAAAGGTACTATATACTTGAAAGAAAATAATGTTTTTAACAACCATGTTGATATTACTGAAGAAGTTATTTGTATCGATGAAGAAGCACTGCAATTAAGTGGACAAATAGAAAAAGTGGCTAAGCAAAACTCAGAAGAAATATATGAGCACTATAGTATTCATCCACTACATTCAAAAGGAAGTGTTAGGGATGCTACTGATGTGTTTCAATTGAGGAGAAGAAGAACTTTATTCAGTATGAAATAAGTCAACCCTTAAATTACATAGACAACAATAAATAACCATAATATCAATAAAACAGTAAAATCAGCATAATCATAATTTAAAAGCAGGTCAGACGTCATTTTCAGGAATAATAATCTAAAACATCCCTTAAAAAAACTCTAGGTTATTACGCCAGGTAATGGCTCCCCTCAGAAACAATCCCAAACCCCTCCATACCAATGCATCTGAGGCCATTTGCTGCCACATAAAAGCAGGGCGAAATTGCACAAATCCCTTTGGCCTCAGCAGGGGTAACAAAAAAGTCTTCTAAAAGGTGCATAAAAAACACAGAATAATGTAAAATGGGACAAGGTCTGCAGGGACACCCAGTCACAGGGACATGGTCTGATAGATTTTACACCATACTGACCTAACGGGAAACAGAGATTATTCCTAATGACCCCCAAACGGAATCGAGTAATAAGAGTCCTTTCCCTCAGGTCATTTATTGCTAGGAGATAGGGCTCAGGACCCACCCCCATCTTTAACATAATAAAATCCCATACCGATTGTTTCCCTAATTCCTTTCCCTCTCTTTCAGCCCTCCGCATTCTTAAAAAATTCTCCTTCACCCAATTCTTATCCTGGCTGGTCAGACCCTCGGGAGAGTAAAACAAATCCAGCCGCCCCAACTCCTATGCTACTTTTCTTATGTACATCAGCCAGGGAATGCATTTTACATTTTCAAAGGCCAAACCATCCCTTAAAATCTCCCTATTAAAAGTAGCAAAATCATTTCTCCAAATTGAAATCCATAACAAAAGGGGAGCCAACTGAATAATGTCTTGCACACAATCAAGATCTAGTTCTAGATGTAGGCAGAAACCAGAGGTATTTTGACCAACGCCCAATAGTCTTCTGCAAAAACGATTTTCTTCAATAATGGGCACTCTGGTATCCATGTACCCCCAAAGTGTTGCACCATACAACAGACAAGGGAGACATTTTCGCCTATAGATTTCAAGCAGGGGCTTAATGGGTTTGCTTCCTACTCTTACAGCAAAATCAAAAGTAGCACCAATTGAGGCATGGAAGAGCATACTCCTTCTAGCAATAGAAGGTTTCCATGAGCCTTTATCGTCAAAGATTACCCCTAAATATGGGAATTCATTGACCCTGCTGATAGTTTGATCATCAACCTTTAACTCCCCAACCGTGCTCAGAGATTTACCACATACCATAAAATGTGATTTCTTATAATTTATCTCTAGGGCCAAGCCTGACATATAAGATGCGTAGGCTCTAACAGCTTTTCGGAGACTGTTCATAGTGCGGGCCATAAGGACTGCATCATCCGCATATGTCAGTAACAAGACACTAGTACCATTCACCTTCGGGACAACCCTACAGTGCTCCACCAAGAAATCAAACAGTCCATTAGTATAGAAGAGAAACAGAGTAGGGGCCAACACACACCCCTGGCGAACACCCTTGGTGAGCCCAAAAGTCTCTGAACATTCCCCATTTGCCCCCACCCTCACGTTGGTAACCGATCCTGGGTGGAGGTACCGAACCAGCTCCACAATATCAGGATCCATCCCTAACTGACGTAGCCTTTCCCCCAATAAGGACCGATTTACCTTATCGAAGGCACAGCTGAGGTCCATAAAGGCAAGATAGCGGGTGCCCTTCCTGGCTTGCGTATATTTTCCAATCATCATCAGAAGATTGAGGCACTGCTCACGTGTGCCAAGACCTTCCCTAAAGCCACACTGATCCCAGCTCAGAATATCCTTTTCTACCATCCAAGCCTCAATACGCCTTAAGATGATCCGCCCCAAAATCTTCCCAGAGGAGTCAAGTAGGGAAATAGGGCAATAGGACTTCGGGTCATTCCGATCCCCCTTTTTAAAAACTGGAATGACACAGGCCCTCCTCCAAGAGGCAGGGATTCCCATAGTAACTGCCGCGTTAAGAACATTTAAAAGAACAGGTGCCCATTACTGAGGGCAGGATTTATACAAATCCATAGGTATGGAATCCGGGCCCGGGGCTTTATTACTAGCACTGCCCTGGAGTGCATCCGTAACTTCCTGGAGCGAAAATCTAATCGCTAAATTGGTAACCACCATAGACTCTTTTTCCCAATAGTTTCTTATAGGGGTTCCCTAAACAATTCGACAGAAATAATTTACCCAAACCTCCGGGGCAATATTGCAACCCAAGCCCTCGGATGTCTCTGTGGCAAAGGAGCCTCTGTTCACCACCTTCCAGAACAAGCCAGGATCCTTCAGGACTGAGGCGCGCTCCAAATCTTCCCAAGCCTTTGCTTTAAATCTATCCTTGCTTTCCCTCAGGGCCTATTTGTACTCAGTTCTTGCTGCTTTCACCGCGGGCCTATCTCTGGGATTTCTTTTGAGGGCCGTTTTCATGTTTACCCTGGCATCGTAACAAACCTTATCGAACCAGCCACCTCTGGGCTTGTTAGGACGGCTGTCCATCAAAAATAGACAGTCTCTAGCTAGTATATTTACTTCAGCTATAGCATCCATCACTTCCTTTGGGCTCAGAGTCTCTCTCAGAAGTATGTCCATAAACAGGGGTAAGTTTAAGTTTCCCCCCACCACCCTCTCAATTACTTGTTGGGCATCTACCTGTTTCCAGCCAAGCCGCCTACCCTGGTCTCTTAGCTTTACTGTTACAGGACCATCCCGCCCTAATTTACTTAGAGCCCCTGGAAGTTTGAAACACACGGTGAGGGGGTTATGATCACTCATACATTCACCAAGCACCTCTCCACCAGTAATCAGATTTTTCAGTGACAGAGACACGAAGATGTAATCAATAGTGGTCCCAGACCCTCTACCCACAAATGTTGGGAGCTGGTGAAAATCCACTGCTTCACTATCCCGGAAGTTCAAAAGGCCCAACTTCCTAAGTTTCTTGGTCAGAACCCTACCTCTCATATCCTGAATGTCATCCACCAAATAATCCCCACAGTCGTAATCGAAGGGATTTAACATTGTACTGATACGGCCCAATTTAGCATTAAAATCACCCAATACAATGGCACAGAATTCCAGCCCCACCTCCTCCATTCTATATTTCAGCACCTGGAGAATGGAGAAAAGAATCCCAATTTGACACCCCCATCACATACAGCATTATAAAAATGAACCAACAAAATATTAAAATTGTTAGAAAAAATTACCCACACAAGCAGTATACCCTGGTGGTTACAATCAATTTGGAAGGCAGCCACTATCTTGGCAAACCGTATTAAGGTAACCAGGCCCCCTTTTGAATGACCTCAGAGGGACTGAGCTGCTGGGATGGTGAATCTATCATATCCATCCCAAGCAGCCAGCCTCTCAGACCATGTTTCCTGCAGCATGATAATATCATAGTCAGCCACACGCCTAACCCAGTCCTGGTCAGATATCTTGGCATCATACCCCGCAATATTCCAAGAAATAAGGTTGCACTTCGAACCCACCCCCTCCAACGCAATCACAGTCTTACTGCATTGTCAATCCACCTGTGCCAAGTCCGAGGTTGTATTGTAATCTGTTCTCCTACAAATTTTCCACGGGGCATTCTGGCCTAAAGCGGGGATCCTACCAGGGTCAGGAGAGGGATCAGCGCCCAGTCGCATATGGCTGTAAAAGTATCCCAGGGGGGCCATACCAATTGAATCTGCCCTTAGATAGGCCTGATTATATGAGGTGAGAAGCCGTTGGGCCAGGCCCGGGTATCTGACATTTATAATAACACAATCCTCACCCCCTTCTTTTTCCCTTGGCCCAATCCAGTCAATTCTTCGAACAAACAAGACATCCTCAAGATCCTTACACAAAAAAAAGCAGTTTTTACTCAGCCAATGGCCAGTTTTATTTTTTAGTTGGCCCGTAGATTCTGTTACCCCACGGGCCAGAGCAGGAACATTTGTCAGTACTACCACATATGGGGCACATGCCGGGAGGAGATCCAGATGGGCCAATGACGACTTTTTACTCAACGGATTCTGATTGGGCTTCTCAACCAGCTGTGGGCAGGCCCCCCCAACCACCGCAGAACCACGGTCAGACTGACTTCCAAGGCTAAGACCATTCAAGGCCCCACTGCCCATTGGTGGAGCGGTAGTTGGGGCCGACACAGACTGAATGCATGCACCTTGACCCCCAGCACTCAACAAGTTAGCTGAATGCTGAGGCAAACTTCCCAGGGGCCCACCATTTTCCTCCTGTTGATTCTCATCCACGCTAGGATGAGATACACAACACATAAGATGGCTCCCTTGGCTTCTTAAATCAACTAGCCGAGCAACTGCTTTTTCTATCACTGATAATTTTGCCATCACAGGTGTCAAGATACCCTCAATCATTTCTTTAAGCTTTAGCAAAAGAATGGTTGTATCACAGCCCATTTGCTCGCCGGATTTTATACCACCATATAACTCCTTGGAAATGTCCACAAGAGAAGCTTTCGATTTAGGGACAGATTTCTTCAGTGTCTTTTTCTTCCTTGGCCGGGGCTGCACTTATACATAGAACAGGCCACAGGAGAAGACAACAGAAGCCTTTTGCTTCTTCTCGAAGGCCCTGGGACGGCAGAGTCCCCTAATTTCTCTGCATGGTCACGCTCTGATGTAGCACACAGCTCTCCTCCATGGTGGACCACCACCCCCTCCTCTTCCGCCAAAACCACTGAGGGATCACTGACTAACGAGACATGACCCCAATCCTCCATCCCAGTCAATTTCCTTGGTCAGGACCCCAACCGCTCTCGCAAGAAAGGAGTCAAGAGTTGTATTTACATTCCTCTGCCTGCCACCTCCACCACTCATGGCTCCAGATAGATGGCCCTTTTTCCGCCCCATTTAGCAAGCAATAGCTCCTCACCAAGGGCAGCAGCAGGATACACACTTTGAACAAGGGCTTTGCGCAGAAAAGTCGCCAGGCACTAAAACAGTAGATAGTCACCAAAGAAAAAAAAAAAAAAAACTCACCATCCCTGGCAAGATGAAAGGGGGGTGGCCCAGCCCAGCCCAGCCTCTAACGGTCGATGACGGGCACAGGACAGGCCCACCCTTGGCCCGGGCTTCACCCGGGCACGTCCCGCGAAGCGGGCTTGCAAAACAGGTTTAAAGGGGCCAAGGTCCCGCCCCCAGCCGCAGCCGATGTCTTCAAAGCACGCAAAACAGGTTTAAAGGGGCCAAGGTCCCGTCCCCAGCCGCAGCCGATGTCTTCAAAATGCGTCCCGCGAAGCGGGCGTGCAAAACAGGTTCAAAGGGGCCAAGGTCCGCCCCCAGCCACAGCCGATGTCTTCAAAGCTCGAGTTTCAATTGAAACAAGCTAAAGGAGCTCCAATGAGTGTGTGGGGAAAAAAGTTTAGAGGCTCATTATTTTCCATTGGTATTTCCCAAAGGAATAGGTGGGCGCTATAATGAGAGACTTATACAAATACCAGCAGCTGAATTTAGGCCACCAAGACTATATTCAGAGGATATTCAGAGGATCCTAGGTTTCGACAATCTATTCTCTATATCAGTTGTTTGAGAGTTCATTGTCAGGACTCTCTTATGATATGAACCACCAGGAGTCAATCTGCAAAATCTGTCTGCAATGGAGTTTGCTGATAAAATATAAGGTAAGGATGAAAATCTGGAGTAGAACTTAATTCATTTGGTGGCATGTCTACATGAGACTAATGAATAGTGGTACTGCTATCATGGGGAAATTAAATGTATGTTCCGCAATATAGGTCCCCTTACTTGGTTTGTAACACTTAGTTGCGCAAAGTATGCATGGGATGATATGCTACAATTTCTAAGAAAAGAAAACTATAAAATGAAGGACATACATTTGAAGACAGCAGGAGAACTTTGCTCTTTGGATCCTGCTATTGTATGTAGGTATTTCAATCACAAATTTCAAGTGATGATGAGTTTTATATGCAATAAAACAAATCCTCCTCTTGGAGAAGTGACAATTTTTTGGGGAGAAAAGAATATGAGACAGGAAGTGCTCCTCGTATACACATGCTCTTATGGATAAAGGATGCACCAGAATGTGGAACTGATACTGATGAGTATCTACTGTCTTTTATATCACAGTTTGTTACATGTAGTATTACAGATGAGAAGAAAAACAAAACACCACAACAGCAAGGTGTACGCTTCCAAACACATAGATGTGGCAAGTATTGCCCCCGAAGGTTCAGCTGTAAAGGAAAGTTTTATACAAGGTGTAGTTTTGGATTTCCAAGGCCTATCATTTAAAAAAGGAGAGTAAACAGCTTTTTTATTTGCAGTGAGGCACACACTGACAAGAAAATCACAAAAAACTGACATATAATCTAAAAAGATCAGAGGACTCCAAATATATTAACAATTATAATCCTATCATCCTAAAATTATTGACTGCAAATATGGACATACAGGGGGTCATTCTGACCCTGGCGGTCATTGACCGCCAGGGTCAACGACCGCGGGAGCACCGCCAGCCTGGCGGTGCTCCCAAGGGCATTCTGACCGCGGCGGTATGGCCGCAGTCAGAAACGGAAAGCCGGCGGTCTCCCGCCGGTTTTCCGCTGCCCTGAGGAATCCTCCATGGCGGCGCAGCTTGCTGCGCCGCCATGGGGATTCCGACCCCCTCACCGCCATCCTGTTCCTGGCGGTTTTGACCGCCAGGAACAGGATGGCAGTGAGGGGTGTCGTGGGGCCCCTGGCATGGGCACTGCAGGGGCCCCCGTAAGAGGGCCCCTAAAAGATTTTTAGTGTCTGCTATGCAGACACTGAAAATCGCGACGGGTGCTACTGCACTCGTCGCACCCTTCCCACTCCACCGGCTCCATTCGGAGCCGGCTTCCTCGTGGGAAGGGGTTTCCCGCTGGGCTGGCGGGCGGCCTTCTGGCGGTCGCCCGCCAGCCCAGCGGGAAACACAGAATAACCGCGGCGGTCTTCTGACCGCGTAGCGGTATTCTGTTGGGGGAACTTTGGCGGGCGGCCTCCGCCGCCCGCCAAAGTTAGAATCACCTCCACAGTTTGTTGCTGACAATTCCATTGTTGTTGCTTGCTAAGTCACTTCATACATCACAACATCAGAAAAAAACTGAGATGAAGGAAATATGGGAAGAAATTTCTGCAGAAAAATCCCTATCAAAGAAATTTTATAGTTTCAACTTGAAAATGCTCTCACATAGAGAGATGAGCTCATATGACTGCTATGATAGGTTGAGTTTAGCTAGGTTGTTCTCAAAGTCTGTAGCAAGTGTTTGGGTTAGTCTAGCCCTTGCCAACATGCAAAACAGAGTCTTGCAATCTTAAGCAGAAATTCAGTACTTAGCAGAGTTTGATCCAGTGAGTACTGATATTGCAAAAACAAAATGCTGGCTACTTACTATCCAAGAGGGAGTCCATACCTGAAAAATATGTGTCTTTACGAAATTCTGCTACACAATACGTACACAAATAAAGTTTCAGAAAGCATAGATGAAGGAAAATATGGTGTAGCTGATTGTGAAGGGTATTTGGTTTGAGATGCAAAAGGTACCTTAATAAACCTTAAAAATCTTACTTGTCAAACTAGTGAGTAAAAAATACATTTTCTACCTAGCACTTTTCTAGCTATTCAAACCTTGGCTTTTTGAAACAGAGTTACTTGACAATACGACTCCTATGGAGACTCTTTCAATGCTGTAAAAGACAGCATTGAGTGTCTAATATTTCCGAACCATCTAAGAATGTTGAATGAAGAAAATGAACAAGAGGAGACAATTGTTTTTGAGATAGTGACGGACAGGTCACAAACCAGCCAGAGTTCTCGACCTCTCAGTTAAGATCCCCTTGGACAGCCAATAATAAAAAATGAAGCTGCCATAGCGATGCATTAAGTGGAGACAGCAATGCAACAAGGAAGAGAAGAAAGCATTGAGTTAGTAGAACAACTCAATGAAGAGCAGACAGAAATATACATGGAAGTTAAAGAAAAAATAGAACATGGATTCCTCCATGAAAAGATTCAATGTAAATGTTCAAGATTTAAGCCAATTCTTTTGCATGTAAGCAGACAAGCTGGCACTGGAAAATGTTTTTAATACAAGCTCTAACCACTTATCTGCATAAGGCCACAGATTCCATTTTATCATGTGAAGTAATGACCCCTACTGGATTAACTACACACAATAGCAGAGAAATTACCTTACATCATCTACTTATGCTGCCTGTTGAACACAATAAAAGTTATCTGGAAAACTTTGCATGAAGTATCCAGGGTTTTAAAGACATGAAAACGCTTAATCATCAATGAAGTGAGCATGGTCTCAAACTTAATGCCTGCCTTTGTACATTTTAGGCTGCAACAGATATTGAAGATAGAGTATGATGTCCTTTTTGGTGGAACACATGACATGTAATTGTTTTTGGGTGATTTGTTACAACTTACCCAAGTGAAGGTACAACCTGTATTTATGACACTCTTACATGAAGGAACCTATAATTCTTTAGGAAGTGTTGGAAAAGTCATCATATGGTTGAATTTCCACTACAAAGAACTAATTGGAAACAGGTGTCGAACATCTTATATGCAATATGAAAATAGTCTGAAGGATATTAGAATAAAAATACTGTCAAGAAAAGGGAAAAGTTGCTTGGAAACCCAACTTACAAAGAACATATTTCCTTAAAAAATATCTGCAGCATAGTTAATGTTTTAATTCATTCAACAAGGGAAATTGTGTGTCTAACACCTACTCTTAAAGAATATATCTCTTTCAATGAAGAATTACTACAACTGGAAAAAGAACAAAGATTGGAATTAATATAAACTGATAAATTGAACACTAAGGAGTGACAATACTGTTGAGTGAGAAACTACAATCAAAACTCAACTCTTTGGAAAAGTCTCTTCCCAAAACTGCAGGATTAGAAAAGTGTTAGCGTGTTTGTAAGAATTGTAGGGCGATTTTGTGACATAAGTAAATGTTGAAGACGGATTGGTTAATGGAGACATGGGTAAAATAATTGATTTTGTTTTGTATCCAAACATAAATGAGATTCAATATCTAGAAATTCAATTTGATAATCTTGAAGATGTAAAACAGATAGCAAGGTCTGTTGCGCATTTCTTACTTGTGAAAGACTTGTATGTTCACAGAAAGGAGTTTCCAATATCCCTAGCATACACTGTAACAATACATAACTCTCAAGGTTTAAGTGTAAATGCAGCATTTATTAACATTGGCAGCACTGTATTCAAGGAAGGTATGTCGTATGTTGCATTGTCTTGGGTTAGAATTTTGTCTGGTTTGTATCTGATAGAGTTTGATGAGAATAAAGTCAATGCTGATTCCACTTGTGTACTGGAGTGCAACCATTTAAAAAGCCTGTTTTGTCCACATCTAGGGCAGTCCCAGTTTAACAAAAGCCTACAATTTTACCAGTATAAACTATTTCAAAGGATCAGACTGATTGATGTCCCTGAGAAAAAGAAGGAAAAAAAGAAAGACGTATTAGAGAAAAATATTAGAAATGATGCTGAAATTGCAGGGTACCAGTTTTCAAATATCTCTAGAATCATCTTCTATGCTAATGTAGTTCTTAAAGCACTATTCTGTTTACGTACTCTGGTTTATGAAGATAAATAGAAAAAAGAAAAAAGATTATGCTCTCCCTCTCAAGCTTGTTAGAATGCTTGTGCAGTGCTAGAACAAAAATATACTCTGCATCATATGTTAGAGGTCATTTAGATCTGTGCACTGGATCAGTACAGTTCACTCAAAGCACCCAAGAAGATGCACAATAATTTTTGATGGTCCTACTAGGTATTTTAGAAGAAGAGATGGTACTTATTGAGGAACTATTTGGACTAAGTTATTCATGGCAGCATGATTATGAAAATTGTTCTTTTTCTTTAAAAACAGAAATAGATTCAGAACGATATATCTACCTAACTCTACCAGACTGTAAAACTGTCAGCTTTGAGAAATTATTTAAAGACACATCACAGGGTAAATCTAACCTTCTATCAACTTTGTACACCAGATGAACTGCCAAGTATATCATCTTAATGCTACAATGATGCAAAGCAGATGGAACTAAAAAAGAAACTCAAATTACACAATTTAAAGCTGGAGAAATCTCTATTCGTGTACTGCCATTTTTCTCCATGAAGGAGTAAGTGTTACATCTGGACATTACACCATCTACATAAAAAATACAACTAGCTGGACAGAGTAAAATAATAGCAAACATGCATTTATGCGATTACCCTATAAATGATCAAATTCTTACCTTATGTTCCTTGAAACAAAGTGCCAAGGAAGATCAATACTGGAGAAATGGAATACCACATGTCTGGGACATTAATAAAACAAAAATAAGACACCATGGGCCAGATGTATCACCAAACCATTTTGCGATTCTCTAATAGCGATTTTTAAGAAATCGCTATTTCAGAGTCGCAAAATGGTATGTATCATATTTGCGATTCGGTAATGGCGATTTCTTAAAAATCGCAAATGCTATTACCGAATCACAAATTACAATTCTGACCCCATTCGCACCTATGGACCTGTAGGCCCATATTTGCGTATTTTGTGCATTTCCCAAATTGCAAATTTCTAACTGGAATTTGCAATTTCATAATTACATAATTACACACCTTAGGAATCAATGGAAGATTACTTTGAAAATTCTAAGTAAATCAGGCAACGCATTTACCAATTCTCCCTTTGCAAGTAGATCAAGGTTTTTTTGGGGTACCCTGGACCAACTGGAGAAGTTGAGGCAACTTCCGGTTCCAGCGAGAGCAGCTGCTGAAAGTCTATTAAGCTGGTGCCAGGCCACTGCGGGGGACCACTTGGAAAAGCACTGCACAGGTGGACTTAAAGATAACTCTGGTGGGTCCCCTTGGAGTGTCGAGGTTGCAAGGGGTTGGGACCCTTAGGGCACAGCAGATCTTCGGTGCAGGGAAGAGGGCGGCCGGGTGCAGAGTGAATCAGTGAGTCAGGAGCTGTGCGCAAAGGTGCCATTTGGAAGCAGGAGATAGGTTACTTTGAGGGTTGCTTGCAGGTCAGAAGAGGCACTCTGATGAGAGGTCTGGGTGGTTCCTGAAGTCCCTCGATTGGGGCTTCCTTCTGGTCCTTTTTCAGTCTGGAATGGACTGGTCTTCTGGGTGTCTGCTGTGAGGTAACCAGTACCTGGGGATATTGCACGGTCTGGCCACTGTAGGGCACAGTACCACCCAACTTTGCACACTCGTAGGTTATGTCCTCATGGTGCGAAGGGTAAAGATTGGTTTGGCTGTGGCATCCGGTTCCTTGGTCCCGGTCAGTAAAGTGGCCTGCACTGCATCTTTGGTTCCTCAGAGTTGTAGAGTGATGCTATCACTCTGGATGGAGATCTTTGGTGATTTTTGAAGAGTGGAGGTCCTCTGGGAGTTTGCAGAGTCCATCTGACATCTGAGCAACCCCTCAGCGGCGATTGTCAAGGACTTACTTTAGCAGGCAGAGTTTGGTGCATTTTCTTGGTGCAGCAAGACTTCAGTTCTCGAGCCTTGGGTCTTCCATGTTGCTGGTCTTCTTTTGCCCTTCAAATCTGATTTCTTGGTCTCGGGATGCCTGCTAAATACTGTTTTTAGTGGGCGTTTTAGAGCGGAACCTAGAAGTGAGCAACCGGTCATCTACCTTAGGGTGGCTACACGCACTAAGTGACCACTTCCTGTGGGCAGAGGTCACTTCCCTACACCTGATTGGCTGTTTTCCTTCCATGCAAGATGGAGTAAAATGAAATGGAGGGATCACTTTGCATGCAAAACACCTTAGGGATGGAGCAAGCCAGGACTGACCACTTCTCCTGTCTTTTGTCTGGTTTCCCTCCGTTGCTCCTGCCAAAAGTGGGGGTTTGCAATGGGAGTGGCCATCTGCTGCTAGCAGTAGGACTGGGGGTCGAGTTTCAAGGGTGGTAAGGCCTTTGAAGCTCACCAGCAGGGCAGTGCTCATTCCTGAGGGAGGGGATGTTAGCCCCTCCACCTAGGAAGGGCTTTGTTCTGAATCCCAGAGAGCAGGATCTCTCACCCCAGGGATTCAGACTCTTGTCTGGTGGTGGCAGGCTGGTTGTGACCGGCCAGCAACCATGCCAGGGTAGTTAGCTTTTGCAAGGGGCACCTCTACAGTGACCCCTGGGTACATTTTGTAATAAATCCAATACTGGTACCAGGTTGGATTTATCATTTTGAGTTGTTTGTTTTCAAATAGCCCAGGGTTCAGAGTGGCCATCACGTAGGTGTGAAACTCATATTGACAAGTGTCCAGAACATGCACTTACTATCGCTGCTCTGTTCACTCACTATGTCCCAGGTTTGGCCAGGACACAGCGGGGGCATATTGCTCATGCAGCTATGCCCTCACATACAGTGTAGTGCACCTTACCTATAGTGCATGCAGTTGGTAGGGGACAGGGCACCCAGGCAGTGTGCCATCTCGAATTGGTCTTTTGGGATTGCCTCAGGACAATCATCCTGCCATGGCAGTGCTGGGAGCATCTGAATGCATGGCCCTAGAGGGTGGCATAATCAGTGCTGCTCCCCTCAGGGGCCTACCCTTAGTACCCTAAGCCCTAGGGACCTAAGTACCATTTACTAGGGACTTGTAGTGGCAGCTAAAGGTTTCTCCAATTCTGCCAGTGCATCACAATCATTTTAGGGAAAGAGATCTTGCCCTGGGAACCTGGCTAGCAGGAGCCCTGGGCACTAACAACTTTGAGGCTACATCATTTAGCAAAATGTGGGGGCTAACCATGTCAAAACATGTTTTTTCTCACACCAAGGCACACACTGGTGCATTCAGGGACACACCCAGTGGCACACTGATGCATACACTAGAACAACAAGGCAAACACTGATACATACAGTGACACACACAGGCACACACTAATGCATTCAATGAGACACCCAGGCACACACTGCTGTACACAGGGACACATTCAGGCACACACTGATGCATACTCTGACACACCCAGGCACTCACTGATGCATTCTGTAACACACCAAGGCACATACTGACGATTCCACTAACACACTCAGGTACACACTGATAAATATACTGACACACACAGATACAAACTGATGCATTCAGTAACAGACCCATGGACACGCTAATGCATACACTGACACACCCAGGCATACACTGGTACATACACTGAGACACCTGGGCCCACTCTGATGTATTCAGTGACATACCCAGGCACACACTGATGCATACACTAACACACCACGGCAAATAAAGATACATACACTGGCACACCAAGGCACAAACTAATGCATTCACTAACACACCCAGACACACACTCATGCATAAACTAACACACTCAGGCACACACCAATCCATACACTGACGCACCCAGACACACCCTCATATGCTCCACTATACATGTACACACTTATTGTAATTGAAAAAAACACAGACAGCTCTAGTTTGAGAGAATGGAATGGTTCTAACAATAACCTTTGGTTTCTTTCAAACTTTTCTGTACTTTTTAAAACTTTTTCTGGTGATTATTTTTTTTTAAACTTGCTCTAAAACAAAAGAGCATATGAACAAACTAAGAAGCAACGTGCTTCATTTTGGAAAAAATTCAAAAGTAAGTTTGACTATAACAATAAAAACTACCAATGGTGGTTGCAAATGGCATGAAAAAATTCAACCGCAGGGGAGACCTTGGCAGCAGGAAATGACATTTTGAACTGTAAGTAACTGTTCTTCCCAGGTCCGGTAATAATTATGTCACTGTTGTTGTACCTGAAGTCTGTCCCGCAGCACCGCTTGAAGTAGATGGACCTTCTCTCTCATGCAGGATCTTATTATATGCCATTTCAGAATCGAAGAAAACTTGTCGCGCCCTCGAGAAGGCCTGGCGCAAGGACCACACCGCCGACAACATGACCGCCCTCCAAAACGCAACCCGCGAACACCACTACCTGATCCGCGCAGCCAAAAGGAACTTTTTCACCGACAGACTGGACAAAAACAGCCACAACAGCAGAGAACTTTTCAGCATCATCAAAGAGTTCTCCAACCCCAACGCCGTCACGCCCTCACAACACTTGTGCAACTCCCTCACCACCTTCTTCCATCGCAAGATCAGCGACCTCCACGACAGCTTCGGACACCAGTCCCAACCAAGCATCACCGAACCCACACCCCCGGCCATCACCCTCAACGCCTGGACCCACAACAACTCTGAAGAAACCAAAACCACCATGAACTCTATCCACTCCGGCGCCCCATCGGACCCCTGCCCTCACTTCATCTTCAATAAAGCCAACGACATCATCGCCCCGCACCTCCAGGCCGTCATCAACTCTTCATTTTCTTCTGCTACCTTCCCCGAAAGCTGGAAACACGCCGAAGTCAATGCCCTACTAAAGAAACCTACGGCTGATCATAGCGACCTGAAAAACTTCCGCCCCATCTCGCTCCTCCCCTTCCCTGCCAAGGTAATAGAGAAGACCATCAACAAACAGCTTACCACCTTCCTGGAAGACAACAACCTGCTCGACCCTTCACAAACCGGATTCCGAACCAACCACAGCACGGAAACCGCCCTCATCTCAGTCACAGACGACATCAGAACCCTGATGGACAATGGTGAAACAGTCACCCTCATCCTCCTCGACCTCTCGGCGGCCTTCGACACAGTCTGTCACCGCACCCTAATAACACGCCTCCGCTCCACCGGGATCCACGGCCAGGCCAGGCCCTGGACTGGATCGCCTCCTTCCTCTCAAACCGCTCTCAAAGAGTTTACTTCCCACCGTTTCGCTCAGACCCCACCTAGATCATCTGCGGCGTAACTCAAGGATCATCGCTCAGCCCGACACTCTTCAATGTCTACATGAGCCCCCTCGCTGACATCGTACACAAGCACGACATCATCATCACCTCCTACGCCGACGACACCCAACTTATACTCTCCCTCACCAAGGACCCCGCCAGCGCCAAGACCAACCTACAAGAGGGCATGAAGGACGTCGCAGATTGGATGAGGCTCAGCTGCCTAAAGCTGAACTCTGACAAAACGGAAGTCCTCATCCTCGGCAACACCCCGTCCGCTTGGGACGACTCCTGGTGGCCCGTGGCCCTTGGTAACGCACCCTCAGACCACGCCCGCAACCTCGGCTTCATCTTGGACCCTCTTCTCACCATGACCAAGCAAGTCAACGCCGTGTCCTCCGCCTGCTTCCTCACCCTCCGCATGCTCCGCAAGATCTTCCACTGGATCCCCGCCGACACTAGAAAAACCGTGACCCACGCCCTCGTCACGAGCCGCCTGGACTAAGGCAACACCCTCTATGCTGGGACCACCGCTAAACTCCAAAAACGCCTGCAACGTATTCAAAACGCCTCGGCCCGCCTCATCCTCAATGTACCTCGCAACAGCCACATCTCCGCACACCTGAGACACCTGCATTGGCTCCCAGTCAGCAAAAGGATCACCTTCCGACTTCTCACCCACGCACACAAAGCCCTCCACAACAAGGGACCGGAATACCTCAACCGTCGCCTCAGCTTCTACGCCCCCACCCGTCTCCTCCGTTCCTCTGGCCTCGCGCTCGCTGCCGTCCCTCGCATCCGCCGCTCCACGGCGGGTGGGAGGTCCTTCTCCTTCCTGGCAGCCAAGACCTGGAACACCCTCCCCACCAGCCTCAGGACCACCCAGGACCACTCTGCATTCCGGAGACTCCTCAAGACCTGGCTTTTCGAGCAGCAGTAACTCCCCCTTCCCCCTAGCACCTTGAGACCCGCACGGGTGAGTAGCGCGCTTTATAAATGTTAATGATTTGATTTGATTTGATTTCATGGATGGCCTTCAGGTGCTTCCACATGGATCTTGTTCCATGGGAATACTTCTTGGAAGTCCAACGTGAAAGTTGTTGCCGCATATGTTACAAGTGACATATTTTGCTGTCATCTTATTTCCTCCTGGAATGATGATAAAGTATCTCCACACTTCACTTTCCTTCTTTGTTGAAGGTGTAGTCTCCTCTGGTTCTGTGGTGGGATACTCTGGATCTTGTGCAGCTGATCAACTGGAAGTCATTGCTGTACAAAAAAACTCCAAAGAAAAACACTAAAGGAACAGCT
This sequence comes from Pleurodeles waltl, assembly GCF_031143425.1. Classification (NCBI taxonomy): domain Eukaryota; kingdom Metazoa; phylum Chordata; class Amphibia; order Caudata; family Salamandridae; genus Pleurodeles; species Pleurodeles waltl. The sequence continues at coordinate 361,883,737 of NC_090442.1, read as the reverse complement.
CCTCAGGAAAGCACTGCTCTCTCCACAGTGTTGAAAGCAGAAATAATACTGTAGGGTGTGCCTGGAACTATTATATCTATTATTACTGTTATTTACAATATTGTTTACCATGGCAGTCGTTACCACAATAGCATCACATTTTTTTGATGCTGTTGTGGCGCTTTGCTGCACTTGCGCCAAAAATGTTGGCACTAGTGCAGCAAAGCAGAGGGAGGCCCATAGGCCAATACCGGTGGAGCACCTTAATGCCTGCTCTGGGCAGGATTTAAAAATGAAGGAGAAAATGGTGCAGTGAAATCTTGTGAATTTCACTGCACCATTTATTCGAGGTTCCCTGTATCGAAACACCTTCCCCCTTTGCATACATTATGCTCGGCGCAGGCATAATGTGGCACATCATTTCATTTTATGTATAAATTTGCCCAAGAGCTAGTGAACCTTTTTGGCAAAAAAAAAATATATTCCTACAAAGGACACGTTTCCACCGTGGCATATATTCAGTAACATAAGGTACCTGCATTGATGTACAAATTCCACTTTGCCTTGGAGAGAAAAAGAGCCTCAAGACTAGATTTAAAAATAAAAGAATCTACATTTCCTGTGTTTTAAGCAAAATACTATGGATAACATTTTACTTGTAGTTATTTAACTTAATTTAGAGGGAGCTGATTAAGCAATCAAAAGCTTGACTAGACTAGTTCCCACAGCAGATAAATAATACAGTTTATTTACATATCTGACGATGCCTATCGAATAGGGTTCATGGTGAAAAATGAACTCTGATGTAATCTTGTGCCTTTCTAAAATTTCAAAATGAAAATGCGATTTAGTCCAAAGCCCATGCAGTTGGCCACTTGCAGGGGATTGAACACCCACAGTGGGTTGGCTGTGACCAACCCCCACTCTAAGCAAGGCTGGTGGCTGTTCATGGTGGGGTTGACTGTGGTTGGGATATCGCAAGGCTTGGCGGAAGGCCGTGCATAATACTGTAGGGTGTGGCTGGAACTGTTATAGGGTGTGGTCCACAACAACCAATTAAATGAGGATGTTTCTTTTTTAACAGTGGGTGGATCCGCGGCTCCCTTCATGGATCTGCAGTTCACGACAACACATTAAATCACATATTTAAATATAAAACAAGTATAGCTCAAGTGACATACATACTTACATGGAGGTGCACCCTGATTCCAATATAAAAAAACAGATGCCTTTATATAATCAAACTAACCTTATACAAAAATAGTGGGATCCGCGGATCCAACCTGATCATGTGATCAGAACAAAAACCATAGAGAGCAGCCCTCTGTGTTTTTGGGAAATTCGGATCCGGATCTGCGGATCCAGATAAATGTAAAAAATGATAATGAAGAAAATATACGTACATTTAATTTTTTAATACTTATTAGACACACACAGCAACTATGTATGCTGCAATATCATACATACTTAGCAACTCATACAGTCATTGTCAAATGGACACAAGACCCGTTATTGACCACTTACTGATTAAAACAATCAGTCATTTAAGCACGCTTTGAGCCTACTAGTGGTGAGCATCAATGAGCAGTGTTGCTGTCTTATCTACTTTTAATTAGCTAACCTCTTTAAGAAGGGATATACTTCTATTTTAATACAAAAAACTTACCCATGATGAATATTACACATAGAAATACAGCACAATACACAGTGATTAAAAGGTAAAAATTGACCTACTGAGTTTAAGACGGTTATATCTCCACTCCTAGACTAGTATACCCAGGTATATATGAAATGTGCTATCCATACAGCAATTTATATAAACAAATAATAGACACTCATAGATCCCACAACACACAAAAATACCAATTTATATGTTCATACATACATCAACACAACAGATATGTATAGAGTAGTATGAAACCAAGTAAGTAAATTCACCCATACAGCACTCATGCAGTCACTCACTTACCTATACATGCAGTCATACAATAAGGCAATATAAATGCTTAAACATCATATTAATATAAACAGCTTGGAACCTCACTAAAACTGTAAACATCACTCAGATAACAAAACCTTACACGGATGTTACAGTTAGTAAATAAAATTATAACAAATACAAATTCACAGAAAAAAAAACAAAGGTTACAGGGACGTTATAGTAAGGAAACAGTACTATAAAAACCATAGAAATTCACTTAAAAAAACAGAGTTTATAGGGAAGTTATAGTTAGGAAATAGTATTACAACAACCTAATAAATTCACTGAAAAAATAAGGTTGCAGGGACGTTATAGTTAGCAAACAGAATTTTAAAAAACATAGAAATTCACTGCAAAAACCAAAGGTCACAGCGACGTTATGGTTAGGTTCACATTTCACACATACAAAACCAGTGAAATTCAGCAGTTATTGTTACCTCAGCTAACTATAACTTGTACCTCCATAATGCGCTGCTTATGAACTCACATATTACATTACTCATGACATAGTCAGTGACATCATCGATGACTTATCAAGTGGTAGTTGAGAAAAAAGGTCCGAAATGCTTTTTCCTCATTCATTTTTCCATTGGAAATTTATACACAGCTATAACCCAACCTGCTGAACAGATTTACACCAAATTTGCCAGAAAGCTAGATCTTGGTGCATTAAGAGTGCTTTTTGTGATTCGGTGTAAATCAGTTCTGTAGTTGTTGAGTAACTAAGGCAAGGAAAAATTGTATATTTCATGCTGTAGACAATCCGCAGTGAATCTTCAACACATTTGCATGCTCAATCATGCATTGTGAATGGCTGGGGTTCAATAAAAAAATGTTCCTTTGGCCATGCAATTCTTTTGGTTCTGTGGATCCGAGGCTCAACCATTGCACCCCTGGATGTCACTCCAGATATGCAGAATCAGAGTAACACCCAGGGGTGTTACGCTGGGTGTCACAGCGGATTTGCAGATCCATGAAACCCCCCAAAAAATAATTTAAAAGGGTTTTGGTGTCTGCAGAGAGTGGGGGACGGTGCCATGGCACAGGACAGGACCCGGCCCATATCCACACGCTGTGCATAACCAAGGCCACTCACAGTGGTGGCATGTTGGACTCAAGGCGTGGTTGCAGGCCAGACTTTGCTGCCAACCCCACTCTGCACACAGCTGTGCATGGCATGGGGTTGGCTTTATGTTTGATAATGAAGTATTACTTCATAGTTAAAAAACCCTAGAAATTCACTGAAACAAACAAAGGTTAAAATTATGTTATGGTTAGGAAATCTAATTACATCGTACTTTACATTAAATAAACCTTAGACATTCACTTAAAAAAACATAAAGGAAACCAATGAAATTTTCAAATTATAGTGATCTCAAGGAGCTATAACTTGTACCCTTCTAATTTCTCCCTCTCGAAAGAGGCAGCATTTAGACATGTTTCCTGCTTGCCTTCATAAAAAAGATAAACATCCTTTTGCTTTGCACTCCCTTTCCACATCGCCTCCCCTCAAAAAACTAAAGAGCTGCCAAACAGGGAAACATTGATATGTATCCGATCTCCACTGACCCCTAATAGCAAAGATATTTGGGCATTGGTTGCTAGACTGCAGGTACTCCATCAAATACAAGTGAAACTTCCCATTCTCAAAATAGATAATTCACGAAGCATAATTTTAAATTATGAAAACATTCCCAATAATCAGCTCTTGTTAATGGTATCCCTTGACCCTCCTCCCCCCCTGTACTTGGCTGTTTGGAATAGAAGGACGGTTTGGTGTAGTCCAACACTTCAGAAGTTGAGGAGCACATATATGAACCTGATAACTGACACGAGTATGCATTTGTAAGGGTCGTTTGATGAACCACAGACCCACCTGAAGATATGCCCCTGATGGGGGCGGTGGTGATGTTGTAATATGCGCTATGTGTATTAAAATACCACCTACACTATGGAACAAAGATCTTATTGGTGTCAACTAGATCTTCAGCACGCTTTTTCATTTTAAACGATGTTGCCTCAGCATGGGGTGCTTTGGTAGTACTGTTTCCAACCTCCTCAGAAGGACGCACACACATGTCTTAAAAAAATTATATTGGTGAAAAATACAAATCTAAAAATAAATTAGACTTCTATTTCCATAAGATAAAACAGGTTTAGGTGAAAACGATACTGGCGTTTTTATAACTTTAAAATACAGCAATCAATGTACAAGAGCACACAAATCATTCCTAGTCATCCACAAAACCTATTTACACCAGTACATTCGGTGAGATTAAGCGTGCATTTTTTTAAATACCTTGTACAACGGAAAAATAAATATGCTGTAGAAATCATGTACTTGAACATATGCCATATGCTTTGTAAACAACATGACACTCAATAAGGCATTCTGTTAATTTCAGCAGAAGCCGGTCTCCATCAATATAACAGCGATCACCTTGGCAGGTAGCACTAACCCAAAGCCTGCAGTATAATGCTGTAAAAACCTGCCTGGCAATTTTCATGCTGGTCGTTTATGACCAAAAATGCTTAATTATTCAAAAAAAGCGTTGACAGTGAAGCACATTTCTGTGATGAAAAGCAGAAGTAAGTAAGACAAGGAACTGCCAGGTTTGCTGATCCAGGAAAAGAGCCTTATCTCCACAGTTATGACCAATAAAGTGTATTTTTGTAGCTGTTACTGACAGGTTAATGACGCAGTCAAGAGGTTTAACAGAGGACTCTGAACCCCAAGATCAAAGTAATTTTTTTGAAATGCGTGTATTAAAATATCATCATTATAAATCATGCATCATGATGACGCAGCATAGTATAAAATGATTTCTAGCAAATTACACAGATTCAGTACTCGGGGATGCAAGTGATATTATGTAAGCAAAGATCACTGGATTATGGCATGATCTCCACGAAAGACTGCTCTAGTCACTGGAGTCAGAATCACATTAAATAATTTAAATATTACAAATAATTTATGTGGCCTACCTTAAACCTTTGCGAATCTTAGGCACCCTTTGTATTCTTTATATCCCTTTTAAAAAAAAAACAAAAGGGGAACTTCTCTAAGTCCAACCAGGTGCCTTTATTCCAATCACCGCCTCACTAGGACGAATAAAGTATCCATCATTGCACCAACCATTAACTCGTTTTACCAGTGGCCTCAGATTCCATAATACCCAAAATAACAGGTGTCTGATAATCCAGACACTTGGTTCAAAAATCTAAATACATGACTCTAAAAAACATTAACTCTTCAAAACTTGAAAACACACGAATGAACTAAGCAGTCAGAATGTCATATTTCGGGGATGTAGGATATACGCCACCTCCGTTTTTGTATACGCTGAGCAATGAATATCAACATAGTTAAAAAGTTGAATTCTTAAAGTGGACTGTGTCATTTCAGTAGACATGAACAGAGGGGCATATTTACAAGAAAGTGGAGCATCACTCCTGATGCGCCACTTTTCTTGTGTTACCCTTGTCCCCGTACCACCATGGTTGTCCCGTATTTACAAAATAGTGCACCATGGCAGTCGTTACCACAATAGCATAAATTTTTTGGGCGCTGTTGTGGTGCTTTGCTGCACTTGCGCCAAAAATGTTGGCACTAGTGTGCAAAGCACAGGGAGGCCCATAGGCCAGTACCGGTGCAGCACCTTAATGCCTGCTCTGGGCAGGCGTTAAAAATGATGGAGAAAATGGTGCAGTGAAATCTTGTGAATTTCACTGCACCATTTTTTCGAGCTTCCCTGTATCGAAACGCCCCCTCCCCCTTGCATTCATTATGCTCAGCGCAGGCATAATGTGGCACATCATTTCATTTTATGTATAAATTTGCCCAAGAGCTAGTGAACCTTTTTGGCACAAAAAATATATATTCCTACAAAGGAAACGTTTCCCACGTGGCATATATTCAGTAACATAAGGTACCTGCATTGATGTATAAATTCCAGTTCGCCTTGGGGAAGAAAAGAGCCTTCAGACTAGATTTAAAAATAAAAGAATCTGCATTTCCTGTGTTTTAAGCCAAAAAAATATGGATAACGTTTTACCTGTAGTTATTTATCTTAATTTAGAGGGAGCTGATTAAGCAATCAAAAGCTTGACTAGCCTAGTTCCTACGATAGATAAATAATACCGTGTATTTACATGTCTGACAATGCCTATCCATTAGGGTTCATGGTGAAAAATGAACTCTGACGTAATCTCGTGCCATGCAGTTGGCCGCTTGCAGGGGATTGACCACCCACAGTGGGTTGGCTGCGACCAACCCCCATTCTAAGCAAGGCTGGTGGCTGTTCATGGTTGGGATATCCAAGGCTTGGCTGAAGGCCGTGCACACTGGCTTTGGCCCGGAGCTAAAGGCTCTCTGCACAGGAGAAGGCAAAGGGGTTTGCTGTCTGCTGGGTTTTGGCTGCTCGAAGTGATTTAGGCACAGGGCCTGACCCGGTGGTCTGGCCATGTGGCATCTCACCAGGGCACACAGTGGCACAGCTGAAGGCTGTCTGCTGCAGTGGTTGGTTGACTGTTAGGTGGTTTGGTGTAAGACCTTGTCAGAGATGGGAGACTGAGCCTAAACCCCTGCTACGCACTGCCAGACACTGTGTTCAGAAGGTGTTGGCTGCTTCCGTAGGGCATGGGGTGCTGGTATGATGCACATTACTTGTTTTGCTCACTGTAGGGTGGAGTAGGTGTGAGAGGGCCGACCGGAAGATAGGCTCTGCAGGAAACATCCCTCTGTAGACAGTTGAAGCCTGTGTAAAGGTGGGGGGTTTCAGCCATGCAGGCTGAGCTAGATGTAGGGGACTCAGCAGCCTTACCTTTATCGATCTGCAGAAACTGTACACAAGTGGGGGGGGTTCCATCCATAGGGTGGTGTTGCACAGGTTAGTAGCGCGTTGACCATCTCAGGATGAGTTACGTATGGGGTAGTTCGGTGTAGGGGCTGTAGCAAACTATCCTCTGTGCACAAGTGGTGTTTTTTTCTGTTACAATGTAAGTCCAGGCAAAGGTTTGATTTAACAACAGCTTTATTTGAGTGTAAAACAACAGGCAACCACCAGCCTAAAGAGCATCTTCTTTCTTGCTTGTCTCAGACCTCCAACAGTCTGGAATGCAGGACAAGGTTTCACATTCCAGCCCGGCTCGAGACACAGACACTCAAGCATGTCGCGTGTGCCTACAAGAAAGAAAGAACAAATCTCCCCCATTCAGAAAAACAAAACAATAAACTTAACCCGGTGAACATTTTTCACTACAACTGTAAACATGAAATAAATGAAAAAAAAAATCTGAAAGAAAACGTTAGTTGTTTAAAAGATAAACAATATCAAATAGTTAATAATGCAATGTCATGCCTAACAATAACACAAGACTAGTCTATAGTTACCATGACCAATAAAAGGCATAAAGCGAATGTTGAAAAAGATATAACAATCAATTAGATGATGACAACATCTTTGAATTTCCCAGGACCTCTAATTTCAAGCTTCTCAAGAATACCACCATCTTCCCCACCTCTCGTATTAGAACTTTCATCATTTTATTTTTTAGAAACACGCAGATGTGGAACCTTTAACACCGAGGCAACATTCCACCATTGCCAATTTTTCAATCTAACAGTGCTCCTATTCACATCACTTCATCCACTTGACAAAGTACATCGTATTTCACCTTGCATTTTTCTACCTTGACCATAGGCAACCTGATACAAACCCAATCCCCTGTCTTGAAGTGAATAAATTACGTTCTCCTGCATTCATCATATCTCATTTTACTTCGGCATTGGCTCTGCTCAATTCCCCTATGCATGTCACCCACTTCCTGTTTGACATCCATACCAAATTTAAACTTGGACAGACTGTTCAACCATGCTGGTTTCCAATAATCCTGAGCAGACCTTCCTCTAAGTGCACAAAATGGTCACGTAGTGTGGAGTGTTACAATAAGACCATAACAGAACTTGCACAGCATCAATAACGTCCACCCCTGCAATGTTTGCTCCTCTGACACATTCATTTACTAGCCTATTGGCCTTCTTTTTTTGACCATTACATTGAGGATGATAAAGACTACGGGGGTCATTATGACCTCGGCGGTCTTTTCGCAAGACCGCCGAGGTACCGCCATGCTGAAGACCGCCAGTGGTGGCGGTCTTCCGCGCCGCGTATTATGACCGCTGGCAGCCCGCCGTCCTTTTTCGTACGGAAAGCCGCCAGCAGCCATACTGGCGGATGGCGGGAAAGTGGAGGTTGCTCAACCTCCACCGCCACGTCAACAGAACACCGCCCACTGGATCATGTCCCATGATTCGGTGTGGCGGTGTTCTGGTGACGGTGTTCTGGTGGCGGAGCTGTCCCCATGGATCCCATCCCCTCCCGGAGGATCAACGGACAAGGTAAGTTGATTGTCCATTAGGGAAGGGGGTGGGGGGGTGTTGTGTGTGTGCATGGGGGTGTGCGTGTGGGAGTGTAGAGGGGGTGAGTGAGTGAGTGTATGCGTGCGGGGGGGTGCTGTGTGTATGGAAATGTGTGCGGGTCAGACGGTGTGCATGTCTGTGTGTATGTGTGCGGATATGTCGTGTCGGGGTGTATATGTGCATGTTCGGGGTGTGTGCGTGTAGGGGCGTGTATATGTGCATGGTCGGGGTGAGGTGGGGGGATGTGCCACCTTTGGGGGGTGGCAGGGGGGTGGGGGGGGGTGGGGAGAGGATTCATGAGGGGTGGCGGGGGGTGGGGGAGACCCCCATCAGTGCCAGGGAAGGAATTCCCTGGCACTAATAGTGCCTACTGCCATGGATCTCATGGCGCTTCCTAACCACCCGAGATCCATGGCGGTATGCAGGGTCCTGATACCGTTGGCGGTCTAGTGACGACCGCCGGGCTGGAGACCGCAATCTCCAGCCCAACGGTCCTCACCGCCATGGCGGTCGGAATGGTGAAGTAGCGGATGACCGCAGCGGTAACCGCTGCGGTCATAGTTCCATTTATTTTCCGCCGGCCTGTTTGGGTCTTACCGCCGCTTTACCACCGACCGCCAGGGTCGTAATGAGGGCCTACGTCTTTTGTGCTTGAGGCCAGCATCTTTCAGAAATATCACCATGTCATCCGATACAAATTATACTCCATTGTGTGAAATCACCGCTGATGGAAAATCTTCTCTCAGAAATATGTCTGTGTAGGAAAGTACCATCTTGCCTGGCATGTTACCCCCATTTTTACATGTATGTAAGTTTGTTTTTGCCTGTCTCACTGGGATCCTGCTAGCCAGGACCACAGTGCTCATAGTTTGTGGCCTGAATGTGTGTACCTGTGTAGTGACTAACTGTGTCACTGAGGCTCTGCTAACCAGAACCTCAGTGCTTATGCTCTCTCTGCCTTTAAAATTGTCACTATAGGCTAGTGACCATTTTTACCAATTCTAATTGGCACACTGGAACACCCTTATGATTCCCTAGTATATGGTACCTAGGTACCCAGGGTATTGGGGTTCCAGGGGATCCCTATGGGCTGCAGCATTACTTTTCCCACCCATAGGGAGCTCAGACAAACCTTACACGAGACTGCCACTGCAGCATGAGTGAAAAAACGCACACGTTATTTCACAGCCATTTTCACTGTACTTAAGTAACTTATAAGTCACCTATATGTCTAGCCTTCACTTGCTGATGGCTAGGTGCAAAGTTACTAAGTGTGAGGGCACCCTTGCACTAGCAAAGGTGCCTCCACATAGTTCAGGGCCATTTCCCCTGACTTTGTGAGTGTGGGGACACCATTACACATGTGCACTACATGTAGGTCAATACCTATATGTAGCTTCACAATGGTAACTCCTAATATGGCCATGTAACATGTCTAAGATTATGGAATTGTCCCCCGATGCCAAATCTAGTATTGGAGTGCTAATCCCATGCATCCCCGGAGTTTCACTATGGTACTGCCAAGCCAGCTCCCTGGAGTTTTCTCTGCAGCTACCATTGCTGCCAACTCACAGAAAGGGTTCTGCCTTCCTGAGGTCTGGGCAGCCCAGTCCCAGAAAATCAGAACAAAGAATTTCCTTTGAGAGAGGGTGTTACACCCTCTCCCTTTGGAAATAGGTCTTGAGGGCTGGGGAGGAGTAGCCTCCCCCAGCCTCTGGAAATGCTTTGAAGTGCACAGATGGTGCACTCCTTGCATAAGCCAGTATACACCGGTTCTGGGAACCCCCAGTCCCTGCTCCGGGCCGAAACTGGACAAAGGAAAGGGGAGTGACCACTCCCCTGTCCATCACCACCCCAGGGGTGGTGCCCAGAGCTCCTCCAGTGTGTCCCAGACCTCTGCCATCTAGAATCCAGAGGTGTGAGGGCACTCTGGAGGCCCCTGAGTGGCCAGTGCCAACAGGTGACATCAGAGACCCCTCCTGATTGGAGCTTACCTGACTAGGTGGTCAATCCTCCTCTGAGGGCAATTTAGGGTCTCTCTAGTGGGCTTTTCCTCAGATAATGACTTGCAAGAATTCACCAGAGTTCCTCTTCACCTCTCTTTTCGACTTCTGCCAAGGTTCGACCGCTGACTGCTCCAGGATGCCTGCAAAACTACAACAAAGTATCAAGAAGACTACCAGCGACATTGTAGCACCTAATCCTGCCTGCTTTCTCAACTGTTTCCTGGTGGTGCATGCTTTGGGGCTGCCTGCCTTCATCCTGCACTGGAAGCCACGAAGAAATCTCCAGTGGGTTGACGGAATCTCCCCCCTGCTCCAGCAGGCACCAAACTTAAGCGTCACCGGTACTCCTGACAAGCATGGCCCCTGGAACACAGGTGGTGGACCCAAGTGACCCAGACTGTCCAGTGGTCCAACTTTCCAAATTTGGAGGAGATACGTCCTTGCCTCCCCTCTCCAGACAGTAATCCTGTGCACCGCGTGAACTGCAGCTGTAGTGTTGAGACAACCGTCGTGCTCAGTCTTCTTGAACCCGTGTTCAAGGACTTCTGTGGGTGCTACCTTCTTTTGCGTGGGCTCTGTACATTGCTGAGGGCCCCCTCTGTCTCCTCTCCCAAGTGGCGATATCCTGGTCCTTCCTGGGCCCGGACAGTATCCTTTTTCTTCTACTGTGACTCTTGCAGCTAGCAAGGATTGTTTGTGGTCTTTTGCCAAAGAAACAACTCTGTATCCTCCAGCACTCCGTGGGACATCTTCTGCATGAAGGAAAAGTTCCTAGCACCTTTCGTTGTTGCAGAATCTTCAGCTTCTTCCATCCAGAGGCAGCCATTTTGCACTTTCATCTGGGGTTTAGTGAGCTCCTGCCCCCCATGGACACTTTCACGACTCTTGAACTTGGTCCCCTTCCTTTGAAGGTCCTCAGGTCCAGGAATCCTTCTTCAGTGCTTTGCAGTCTGTTGTGGTCTTTGCAAAATCCCCTATCACAAGTTTAGTGTGTTTCCGTGGAAATAGTAGTACTTTACTCCTACTTTCTGGGGTCTTGGGGTGGGGTGTCTTGGACACCCTTAGTGTTTTCTTACACTCCCAGCAACCCTCTACACACTACACTAGCCTAGGGGTCCATTTGTGGTTTGCTTTCCACTTTCTTAGTATATGGTTTGTGTTGCCCCTAAGCCTTTTGCATCCTATTGTATTCTACAGTGTTTGCACTACTTTCTGACTGTTTTACTTCCCCAATTTGGTTTGTGTGTATATTTTGTGTATTCTACTTACCTCCTAAGGGAGTATATCCTCTGAGATATTTTTGGCACATTGTCACTAAAATAAAGTACCTTTTGTGTTTTGTTTCTTATGATATAGTAACTAAATGATGTAAGTGGTATAGTAGGAGCTTTGCATGTCTCCTAGTTCAGCCTAAGCTGCTCTGCTATAGCTACCTCTATCAGCCTAAGATGCTAATCTACTAATAAAGGATAACTGGACCTGGCACAAAGTGTAAGTACCATTCGGTACCCACTATAAGCCAGGCCTGCCTCCTACAGTCTGTCAAAAAGTTGATTACAGATTTTGTATTAACATCATTAACAAACTTGACTTCAATCAATTTAGATAAATTGCAAACCACTGATTACTTGGCAATGTCCCAAATGGACCTAGAAAAAACAGGCTCACCCTGCTCCACACTTTCTCTGGACTGCCAACTTCCACCATAGAGGTGTCACCCTTTTAAGACCTTTATAATTTCTCAAACATAGCAACATTTCTTAGCAACATTTTCTACGTCTCTGTCCATACTTGGCCACCAATAAGTCTCCCTCGACCTTTTCTTGTTAAGAGTCATTTCCCAATGTCCTTCATGATTGATTTACAAATGTCTCTCTCTAACATTGCATGATGAAATCAATTTATAGTTTCTGAACAACAGACCAGCCTCAAGTGATAATTCAGACTGTAGTCTGCTGTAGGGTTATAAAGTAACGTGCAAATGTTTTCCGTTGGGCCACCCTCTCATCATGTTTTCAACAACTTTAGTCAAAACACAATTCTGACTCAATTTTTTTCCTCCAGACTTCTTCACTGATACTTTTGGTACCATCCCATACAGTGTTTGCTACGAGACCCACTTTGTCCTGTGCATCTCACGATTGCTTCTCTGGATCATCATTGGAACATAGAAGATGTGATAGGCTATCAGCTTTTACATTCTTGCCCCCAGGAATATAGTTCAGTTAAAACTTATATTCCAAGAGCCTCATATTCAATCTGCCCAACCTAGTTGTAGCTCTTGTGGTATGACCATTAGAACCACTGATGATTGGGACTAAGGCCCTCAGCATGACAGTGGCGGTAAGTGATAAAGTGGCGGAAATATCGCCAACAGGCTGGGGGTAATTACCGCCAAATTACGACCATGGCGTTGAGAGCTCCCATAGACAGCCAATATACCACACCATCCACCACGGTGTTAACACCACGCACGCCGGCGGTCACCATCAACAACCAGGCGGAAGACAATGTTCCGCTCACCATATTATGACACAGGAAACCGCCAGGATTTCCGGGGTGGTGCTGACGCCATCAAAAGCCTGGCAGAAACAGAACACAGAAAACAAAAGACTCAACAACAAGTACACAGAGTACTCTGCTTCCGTTATGGAACCGTAACTACAAGTCTTCCCGATGATCTTCTACACCATGCTCCACCTGGAACACCAACACCGATGAAGACGACGATGGTGAGTACAGCCGCCTAGCACACAAGGGAGGGAGGGAGGAAAACGAGAGTCACACACACACGCACAACACACACCATTCACACACACCATACACACAACCAGCTGCAGATGTAAACCAATGGCACACAGCACAATAAAACAAGGACCAGAATTTGGAAGTACTAAAACTGTATTAGCAAGGGAAAAGCCGCCACATGAACCTGATATGTACAATTGTCCACAAAGGGCAAATGTCCAGTCCAAAGTACAAAGGGCCCACATGGCCACAGGGCACATTCCAAGGCCAAACTTGTCTCCTGACAACAACTGCATAGAACTCTGCAGGGGCACCAATTTGCATATGGGCAGGCACCTCAGGGGGATGGGTGGAACCTCTGCTGAATTCAGGAACTTTCCCACTTGTTCTGGAGGGAGCTCCATGTCCATTTCTCTGTGCTGGGGAGTGCAAGGCCACAGTTTCTCAGGTGGGTGACTTTCCCACTGGTTCAGGAGGGGGCTCCATGCCCATTTCTCTGTGCTGGGGGGTGCAAGGCCACAGTCTCTCAGGTGGATGACTTGCCCACTGGTTCTGGAGGGGGCTCCTTGTACAGCAGTCCCAGGAGGGTAGCCTACATGCCCTCTGCTGGAGGTGAGGGCTCCATGACCACTGGTGGTGGTGGTGCTGGTGGTGTCACCCTGCCAGCCTCTGCTGGAGGTGAGGGCTGCACTGTGTCAGCAGGTGAAGGTGCCTCCTGTGCAGCCTCTGCTGGAGGTGAGGGCTGCACTCTCTCAGCAGGTGGAGGTGCAGCCTCTGCAGGAGGAGTGGGCTGCACTGCCTCAGCTGGAGGTGAGGGCTCAGTGACCACTGGTGGTGGTGGTGTCATCCTGCCAGCCTCTGCTGGAGTCGAGGGCTTCTTTCCCTTCATGGCAGGAGGTGCGGCCTCCTTCCCCTTCATGGCAGGAGTCGAGGGCTTCTTCCCCTGCATGGCAGGAGGTGCGGCCTCCTTCTCCTTCATGGCAGGAGTCGAGGGCTTCTTCCCCTTCATGGCAGGAGTCGAGGGATTCTTTCTCTTCATGGCAGGAAATTTGGCCTCCTTCCCCTTCATGGCAGGGGTCGAGGGCTTCTTTCTTTCATGGCAGTGGCTGTGGGATCCTTACCCTTCCTGGCTGGTGGAGTGGGAACCATCACTGTCTTGCCTCCACGACTAGGAGGTACGCGTGGACTGTTTGGCTGAGGTGCTGGGCTGGGTCATTGGGACCCTGCTCTTTCAGGAAGGACAGAGGGAGGGGGATGGAAGAGGTCAAGTTGGGCAAGGAAAAGATTCTTAGGGACAGTGAGGCCAGAATAGCTAAGAGGGATGGGAGTGGAGGTTGAGGGAGTGGTTGTTGGAGGAGTACGTCTGCTGGACTTGGGTGCAGGTGCATGGGTAGTATGCTGATGTGAGGTGGATGGCTGTTGGGTGTCTGAGAGCTTGTGTTTGTGACCTTTAGGAGGGGGAACAAACAGGTTTGGAGAGGACACAGGGGACATGTGCATGGATGTTGTGGAGGTGTCTGCTAGTGAGTCTGTGCTGCTTGGAGTGGTGATACTGTGGTGGATGTTGAAACAGTGCATGCAGATGTGAGTGTGGACGTGACTGTGTGGGAGGAGGAGGGGGAGACAGTGGAGGCAGTGGATGTGGTTGTGTCTGTAACTGTCTGGTGTTTGCGTGAGTGGTTGTGTGTTAAAGTGTGGTGCCTGTGTTTGGCTGTGCAACTCTTGTGTGTTGTCTTGTGTGCATGCTCGTCTGTATGTGTGCATGGGATGGGTTATGATTGAGGAGACTGGGACTGGGAAGTGGTAGTTGGAGGGGGACGGTAGGGACAGGGACAATGGCTGCCATCAAAGAGGAGGCCAGAGCCTGAATCAATCTCTGTTGGGCTACCAATCTACTGTGGATGCCCTCCAGGAATGCATTGCAATGTTGCATCTAGGATGCCAGCCCCTGGATGGCATTCACAATGGTTGACTGCCCTACAGAGATGGATCTCAGGAGGTAAATAGCCTCCTCACTCAGGGCAGCTGGGGTCACTGAGGCAGGGCCTGAGGTGCCTGGGGAGAAGTATGTGAGCGACCTCTGACCTGCTTTTGGTCAGGAGATCGCTCCCCCACGTCCGCAGCACCACCAAGCTGTGCCTTTGTCCTTGACCCCGCACACGCTGCCGCTCGCGTGTTCGAGGCCCTCCTCCACCCGCAGGCATCCGCCTGCGCCTCATCCCTGGTGTGGGCTCTGGTAAGCATCACTAGACTTGTGCTTTGTGCCGTCTTAAGTTATTGTGACTTGTTCTCTGTGCCTTGAATTATTGTGCCGTTCATGTTATTGTGACTCGTTTTCTGTGTCTTGAATTATTGTGCCGTTCATGTTATTGTGACTCGTTTTCTGTGCCTTGAATTATTGTGCCATTCATGTTATTGTGACTTGTTTTCTTTGCCTTGAATTAGTGTGCCGTTCATTTCTCAGTTTTCCTTTTGTGCCGTTTTTCTGTTATTTTCTGTCGATTTTGCCCCTTGTGCGCTCCGCTTGCCGGCTCTCTCTGAGCCGTCTTTCCCGCCGCTGCCTCCCTGCGGCCCCGCCCCCCTCGCGACCTCATTCACCGCTCCCTCCCGCCTCCCAGCTGCTCCTCCCTCCCCCCTCCCTTCTTAATGGCGGTCGCTGCGCGTCCGCGCCGCTGGCGCGCCGGAGGCAAGCCCGTCTGCGCCTCGACCGTGCCCAGCGCCACACCCCCTGGTCCGCGAGACACCTGCATCTCCAGATGCTGCTACACAGCCGACCAACTCAACGCCCTCAATCCCGGCCGCATCACAGCATGCTTCCAGTCCTCACCAAGGAACACCAACGGACGCTTCACATGCCGCACCTACAGATTCACCTGCGACAGAACAACAAAACCAACAAAGCCCGAAACTAACCACCTGCACTGCATACTCCTCAACACCCACTCCGCACGCAAGCACGCCATCGAGCTCTGGGACCTGCTCGGCTCCACCGCCCCAGACGTAGCCTTCCCGACCGAAACCTGGTGGAATGACTCCTCGGCGTCCGACATCGCAATAGCCATCCCGGACGGCTACAAGATCATCCGTAGGGACCGCACCAACGGAATCGGAGGAGGAATAGCCATCGCCCACAAATCCACCCTCAAGTTTGACACCCACACTGACGACTCCCTCAAGACCGCCAAACACCTACACTTCTGCATCCACACCGACCCCAACACCACTCTCAGAGGAACGTTCATCTACAGACCCCCCGGACCACGAGCACCATTCAGCGAATCCCTCGCCGACCTCACCAGCACCCACGCACTCACCTCAATGGATTACATCCTCCTCTGGGACCTAAATTTCCACCTGGAGAACAACAACGACACCAACTCCACCACTCTGATCGACAACCTCACCAACCACGGCCTCAGACAACTCGTCGACACACCAACCCACATCGCTGGCCACACGCTTGATCCTATCTACGCCTCAAGCGCCCACGTCACCTTCAACCATACCACCGTACTCCACTGGACCGACCACCACTGCATCCTCTTCACTTACAAGAAACATACCGAGCACCATCGCACCCAACAACCACCCCGCCGATGCTGGAGCAAAGTTACGGAAGACCAACTTACCAACACCCTCGCCCAGAACCCACCCCCTGACCCAACCGACCCAGACACCGCCGCCCACAGCCTCACTCTGTGGATCAACGACTGCGCCAACACCCTCGCGCCACTCAAGAAATCCACCGACAACCAAACCAGAAGAAAAGCCACCTGGTTCACCGACGAGCTCCTAAACTCCAAACGCGACTGGCGGAAGCTAAAAAAGGAATGGCTCCTCAAACGCACACCTGACAGCCTCACAGCCCACAAGGACGCCACCCGCAAGCACCACCAACTCATCAGACAAGCCAAACGATCCCACTTCAAAGACTGCCTGGACAACAACGCACACGACAGCAAAGAGCTCTTCAGCATCATGAAAGAACTCTCCAACCCCAGCGCCAACGTCAACGACATCCCTCCATCCCAAGAACTCTGCGACGCACTGTCCACCTTTTTCCACCGGAAGATCACCGACATCCACGACAGCGTCAACGACACTCCCATGCCAGACCCCACTCCTGAACACTCCACCTGCACAAACCGCCTGACCTCCTGGGCCAATGTCAATGACACAGAGACACGCAAGATCATGAACTCCATCCACTCAGGATCTCCGTCAGACCCCTGCCCCCACCACGTATACAACAAAGCCGACTCCACCATTGCCCCCCAACTACGGAAGGTCATCAACATCTCCTTCGAAACAGCGACATTCCCGGAAAGATGGAAACACGCCGAAATACGCGCCCTCCTCAAGAAGCCCAAAGCAGACCCCAACGACCTCAAGAACTTCCGACCCATCTCCCTACTCCCTTTCCCAGCGAAGGTGATTGAAAAAATCGTCAACACACAAGTAACCAGCCACCTCGAAGACAACGACATCCTGGACCCCTCCCAGTCCGGCTTCAGACGAAACCACAGCACTGAGACCGCCCTTTTCTCTGCCACAGACGACATCAGACGCCAAATGGACAACAGCGAAACATCAGCCCTCATCCTCCTGGACCTATCTGCCGCCTTCGACACAGTCTGCCACTGCACCCTGAAAGCACGCCTCCACGAAATCGGAATTCATGGAAAAGCCCTCGACTGGATCATCTCATTCCTCTCCAGCAGAACCCAGAGAGTCCGCCACCCCCCCTTCCACTCCGAAGCCACCGACATCATCTGCGGCGTCCCCCAAGGCTCAGCCCGACGCTGTTCAACACCTACATGGCCCCCCTCGCACAAGTGGCCCGACAACACAACCTCAACATTCTCACCTACGCCGACGACACCCAGCTCATCCTTTCACTCAGCAAAGACCTGCGCACCGCCAAAACCAACCTCCACGAGGGAATGAAATCCATCGCTGAATGGATGAGAAGCAGCCGTCTGAAACTGAACTCGGACAAGACGGAGGTCCTCATCCTCAGACCCACCCCCTCCGCCTGGGACGACTCCTGGTGGCCTACCGCCCTAGGAACCCCACCGACACCGACCAACCACGCTCGCAACCTGGGCTTCATCCTCGACTCCTCCCTCACCTTGTCTAAATAGGTCAACGCAGTTTCCTCCTCCTGCTACAACACACTCCGCATGCTCCGTAGAATCTACAAGTGGATCCCGACAGAAACAAGAAGAACGGTGACACAGGCCCTCGTCAGCAGCAGGCTGGACTACGGCAACGCACTCTACACAGGCATCCCAGCAAAAGACCTACTACGCCTCCAACGCATCCAAAACGCCTCGCCCGGCTGATCCTCGACATACCCCGCCACAGCCACATCTCCCACCACCTGAGAAACCTTCACTGGCTCCCCGTGGACAAGAGGATCACTTTCAAGCTTCTTACCCACGCTCACAAAGCGCTCCACGACACCGGACCAGCCTACCTGAACAACAGACTCAGCTTCTACACCCCCACCCGTCAGCTCTGCTCCACTAACCTCGCCCTCGCCGTCGTTCCCCGCATCCGAAGAAAGACCTCCGGCGGAAGATCCTTCTCATACCTCGCCGCCAAAACCTGGAACACCCTCCCCACCAACCTGCGACAGACCCAAGACCTACTCACCTTCAGAAGACTCCTCATGGCCTGGCACTTAGATCAGTTACAGCGCCCCCCGCCACAATCAAAGAGCTGTGTGCCCAATTGGATCCTGACCTGATATCAGCTATCCGTCACCCCACTGGGATCCCCCCTCTTGTGCAAGTGCTATCAGTGCTCCATTTCCTGGCAACTGGTTCTTTCCAAGTGACAGTGGGCTTGGCAGTTGGAACGTCACAGACAATGTTTCTGTCGTGCTGGTAAGGGTCTTGTCTGCCCTGGTGAAACACATGTGCAGCTACGTTGCTTTCCCCCATGTGGAAGATGTGGCCACTGTAAAGGCAGGATTCTATGCAACGGGCCATATCCCCAATATATTTGGGACGATTGACGGTACACATATTGTGTTAGTCCCACCGCCAGAATGAACAGGTGTTCAGGAATCGTAGAGTTTCCACTCACTAAATGTGCAAATGGTGTGCCTGGTGGAACAGTACATCTCCCATGTCACTGCCAAGTATCCTGGGTTGGTGTGTGACACCTTTGTCCTGAGGAATAGCAGCATCCCAAATGTGATGGCCCGACTACAGAGGCACATGGTGTGGCTAATAGGTGAGCCAGATCCCCCACCCACTGTATGCCTTCAGGTGTTCTTCCCATAGGATTGTGAAATGCTAAATGTTGTTCCTCAATACTTTGAGGTGACTCTGGCTACCCAAACCTATTTTGGCTGCTGAACCCAGTGAGGAATATCAGGACAGGGGCTGAGGACCATTATAATGAACCACTTGGGTGAACCGGAAGAACAATCGAGCGGACCCTCGGCCTCCTGAAGGCCAGGTTCAGGTGCCTCAATCTGACAGGTGGATCCATGTGCTACTCACCCGGAAACGTCTGCCAGATAGTAGTGGCATGCTGCATGTTGCACATCCTGGCCCTCAGGTGACATGTGCCTTTTCTTCAAGAGGAGGGGACTGGAGATGACCTGTGGCAGCAGTGGACCCTGAGGACAGTGAGGATGAGGACAACAGAACATCAGTTATACGACAATACTTCCAATGACACACAGGTGAGACAGTGGAACTGACCGTTACTCTGACTGTTGATTTATCTGTGTGCCTGTGGCATGATGGCATTCTCATTTTCCAGATGTTGGTGATATGACAACATTGCCCTGGTGTGATCACTACAGACAGTTCCAGGTCATTATTTGTTAGCTATCACAGTGTTCAGATCATTTGCACTCAATGTGACTGTTCCCGCAAATGCTCATTCAAGACACATAAAACAGTGTTACTCAAATTGTGTTCAAGGGTGTTTATTGTAGTGCTATAAAACTGAGGGTAAAGTGCAATGTAATGGGGTGATGGTGGATTAAAGACCAGGGTATTTTTCCAGTCTGTTTGTAGTACAGGTCCAGTGTCCAAGGTACCACGGGAAGGGGAGCAAAGGCAGTTCAAAGTGGACAAGTTGACAGGGTGAGGCACCAGGGGGACAATCAGGAGAGTCTCATTTCCTGGAGGTGGTCTTATCTTGCAAGTGTTTCTGGCTTCTGTCTGGTTCACAGGGAACATTTGCGGGGTGGTTCACCTTCTGTAGGGGGAGGGGTGCTGGTGGCCTGTGGGTCCTGTGGCGGGGCCTATTGTCCACTAGCTGCAGCAGATGTGGTGGGCAGGTCAATAAACTGGCTAGTGGTAGGGGCCCGCTGCTATGCAGTCCATTCCCTCTTGATGTTGGCCATGTCTGACAGCACCCCTGCTATGGAGATCATGGTGGTATTGAGGGCCTGCAAGTCCTCACTGATCTCCTGATGGTGTTCCTCCTGCAGCCGCTTGTTCTCCTGCATGTTGTTCAGGATCTGGCCCATCGTGTCCTGGGATTGTTGGTAGGCACCCAGGACATTGGTAAGTGCCTCCTGGAGAATTGGTTCCTTGGGCCTGTCCTCCCCCTGGCACACAGCGGTCCTCCCAGTGTCCCTGTTGCTTTATGCCTGTGTCCCCTGAATGGTGTACCCACTGCAACTGACCCCAGGTCCCTGATTGTCTTGGGAATTAGGTGTGGCGCTGGGGTCCCTGTATAGGTGGGCACACTGCTGATTGATGTGTCCTGGGGACAAATGTGTGGGGACGCTGGGTGGGTGCTGTGGTATTGGTAACTAATGGGGGAGGCTCTGTGTTAGACTAAGAGTGGGCTGGGGTGACTGACTGACCAGTGGTCCCTGATGGGCCAGGTTGTTGATCCAGATCCTGGAGTCCAGATTTACTGTCAACACTGAGGGCATCTTCTGTCGGGGGACTGGATAGTCATGGCACCTCCTCTCTGCTGAGATTGCCTGGGACACCTGTGGGGATGTAAGTGATATATTATGCTTCATGCCTGTGACATGTTGTGCATCCCTATCTTCCCCTATATCATTGTTCTTTCCCTGCCACCTTTGTTTGTGTATGGTGGGGTATTGTGTGCTTGTT
This sequence comes from Pleurodeles waltl, assembly GCF_031143425.1. Lineage (NCBI taxonomy): Eukaryota > Metazoa > Chordata > Amphibia > Caudata > Salamandridae > Pleurodeles > Pleurodeles waltl. Next base: position 361,862,503 of record NC_090442.1, on the reverse strand, counting down.
AGTTCTCCTATGCTTAGTGATGGGTGTTCATGCAGGGCAGGGAGGGCTGTCCATGCATTGGTATGGCATGCAGGGCTTGGCATTGTGGTTAGTCATATATATAGTTGCAGTGTGGGGATGGAGTGGAGTGATAGGAGTGACTTTGAGAGTGTGAGATGGCATGCAGGTATGGGGGTGATAAGTGTTAAATGTTGACTTACCAGTGTCCAGTCCTCCGGCTACTCCAGCAAGTCCCTCAGGATGCAGTAATGCCAACACTTGCTCCTCCCATACTGTGAGCTGTGGGGGAGAAGGTGGGGGCCCACTGCCAGTCCTCTGGATGGTGTGCTGGTGCCTTGATGCTATGGAATGTGCCTTCCCCCGTAAGTTGTTCCATCTCTTCCTGATGTCATCCCTTTTTCCTGGATGCTATCCCACGGCGTTTACCCTGTCCACGATTCTCCGCCATAGCTCCATCTTCCTTGCAATGGATATCTGCTGTACCTGTTCTTCAAACAGCTGTGGCTCTACCCTGACTATTTCCTCCACAATGACCCGCAAGTCCTCATCTGTGAAACGGGGGTGTCTTTGTGGAACCATGGGTGTTGTGTTGTGTGGTGTGTGTAAGTGTGTGGGTTTTGGGTGGTGTGATTGGGTGTGCGTAGTGGAGTGCGTGATGAGGGATCTATGGGTGTGTGTGTAGTTGTCCCAGTGGTCTTGATGTCTGTCTGTTGGCAATGGTTTGTATTCGTAAAAGGTTGTGGGTAATGTGGGTGTGTGTTTTATAGTGGTGTGAGTGGATGGGTGTGGTGTGTGTATGGGTGTCAGGTGTGTGTTTTTTTAATTGGCCAAAGTTGTGTAGTTTAGTATTTGGGTGTCCATTCTGAGTGCGGTGGTGTGTACCGCCAATGGTATACCACAGTTGAATGTCCGCTGTGGGGATTCGTGAGTCATGATGTGGTGGGCGTTGTTCTGTTGCCGTAATGGTATGGGTGTTGGGACCGACAGTTTACCACTGACCTTTGGGCTGGCGGATTTGTGTATGTGGTTGTATTCTGTCGGTTTGGTGTGTGTGTGTGTCATAATATGCCGAATGGATAATCGCCACCGTGGTGGCATGTTGGTGGCCATCAGTGTGGCGTAAGTGTGTTTTACCCCAAATGTCTAAATGAGTACCTAAATGTTCATGATCAGTAAGTAACAGAAACTTTGTTCCCCTCACATAAACTTTGAATTTTTCCACCGCCCACACACAAGCCAGCATCTCCCTCACAATTACTTAATGGAGACGTTATTGTGGCTTGAGTATGCATGACGTAAAGGCAGGGACACGTTCATCAGTACCGCTCTCTTGTGATAGTACCACTCCAAGACTAATCCCACTGGCATCAATGGTGATACACAACGACTTTCCAGGAATGTATGGAGACAGCCAAGGAGCACTGGTTAATTCTTTCTTATAATAATAAGAATGTATTTCTCTTGAACATCCTCCCAAACAATATTTTTTTTTTCAGTAACTTGAGTAAAGGTTCAGCTTTTCTGGCAAAGTTGCAAATGAATTTAGCATAAAATTCACACATGCCAAGAAAAGCTTGAAGTTGCTCGCTATCCACAGGAATGGGGACATTCTCACGTGCCTTGAGTAACCCAGGACATAGTGAAACAGCCTTCACAGATACTACATGCCCCAGGTACTCAACCTCACTCACATCAAATTCACATTTTTGTTGCCTTAATCTCAATTCCTTAGCTTTGAGTGCAGATAAAATAGCACTTAACCTCAACTTGTGTTCAGTTTCATTTTCACCATAAACTAGAATGTCCTTGAAAACCAAGACTCCTCTCACATACTTCAAGACTTCTCCAATCACACGCTGAAATATAGCTGCCACAATACCAAGTGGCATTACAGATATTAAGGTGGGAAATTGCACATTCTGTTAAGTCAGCATGGCTTAGAGTTGGGTGTTGAGCAGTTCCAAAGTATTCCATGTAAAGATATGTCTTTTATATAGTGACACAGCTTAATTGACTTATACCCAATTGACATAGGTTAATGTACTTATAAAACTCTAATATGTAATTTCAGGTTAACCAGTGCCTGTAAGTTAAAGTTTCTCTCTTGGACTGCAGCGCTTATCGTGCCACCACAAATGTGACAAAGTAAACCATTTCTCCTAGACTGCCAATGCAGACTTGTGGAAGTTCTGGCAAAGCCCAAATCTTCCTTTTTAATATTTATAGGTGACCCTTAAGGCATGCCTACTGAGCCCTAATGGGTCTAAAGGCATGGTACAATATATTAAAAAGTTGGGCATGCAGTTTTTACCTTTATATGTTCTGACAGTTAAAAACACACATTTCTTTTACTTTGGAAAGGTCAGTATCCCCAGTTGCAAGTACAGAGTTACATGCTGATAACTCAGTGGTGCACTATTAATGGGACTTCTAATCATGATACTTCAAGGCATCAAAAGAGGTGTTGCCTTAAACTTGACTTGATGCTCAAATCTAATGTAATATTACTTTTGCAGAAGTGGCAACTTTAGTAAGAAGCCACTTTGTTGCCCAAAGTTCTTCTGTGACTGTTTACGGTTGCTGACGTTGAAACAGGAAGGACCGCTAAGGGCCTGCTGTTGGAAGAAGTATGACTTCTCCCTAGCAGAAAGGAGAAACAGAGTGTAAGTTCAAAATAGAGCTTCAAAGGGGCAGCCGCCTTTGAAGGCAAATGGTGGACACACAAGAAGGCCTGTTCTTTTGTACTTGCAGAAAGGTTTGAGTCAAGGACAGAGAGGGGGAAGCCCTTGTCAAACTGAATTTTCTGTGGCGTGTAGCTCCTAGGTAGCTACACCTCTAAGGTGTACTAGGGAGTTCCACATACCAAGTGAAAGGTTCTGCCATCTTGGGAGTGGGCAGAATAATGCCCACACCTCACAGGAAGTCATCACTAGGTGGGAGGGGACTTGGTAGCCCAATGGCTATTAGTCACCACATCCCTAAAGGACACTAACTGGGCACACAAATGGCACCCCTATCACCCAGATCACTTTTCTACTGAAGAGTGGACCAAAGGAGGACTGCCCTGCTGTTTCCTGGACCCAGCAAAGATAGGCGACTTAATCTGGTCTGCACTTGCTGCTTCTTGGGTAGCTAAGAGAGGACTAAGCCTGTGGTGCCTTTCTCAAGGAAATCTCATTGCTAAGCCTCAGACAGAAGAGGTCAAATCAAATCATATCAAATACACTTTATACAGCTAGCACAAAAAACATAATAGTCAGTCATCTGACTTCCTGTCACAGCTACAGGGCCACAAAAGCTGAAGAAGCCTGTTTGGGGAGTTGGTAGCCAAAATCGCTTGCCAATGTGCAGCCTGAGAGACAGTGACTGGACCCTCAAATGTTGCACCAAGTCTGCTGGATCTGGGAGAGTCATCAGAGTGCAGTTTGGTAATCCATGATGGTTGGTATTACTGGAATCAGAGACCAGTAGACCAGTGTCAACTGATTTTTGGGTGGACTTCAACCAAAGCTCAAGGAACATGGTCAAAGTTACCCTACCAAGACCGTGGATTGAGAAGTAACCCCAGGAAGATCCCAGTCCTTGAACTTGGATCCTCAGCATCCTTCAGTATTCTTAGCATTCTACATCCCTTGTATTGGGTCCACTGCATGATGGCCTATGGTGGTTTGCCCATAGAGCCTGGAACTGGACTGGTGACTGCTTTGACTGTGAGGTAACTGTCCTAAGAAGAAGCCTAATTGGCCTCAATGACCTACTCCCTGTTGGAACTGGTTGCCCATAGCAGGCTGGAGTAGTAGTTTACAACTCTTTAAATGTTTTCCAAAGTGAACTGCTAACTGCGATAGTTGCCATTACTTGTTTGTGTTTCAAATGGAAAGCTGTGATTTATTATTTGGTTAATAATTCATATCTCCAGAACTTCTGGTGGACTGTTGTCATTGAGGTAACATACAACCTAATTTCATTAATTGGTTTCTGATTTTTACTGAGTGTGGTTTTTTACTTATTCAGCTGTTTTAGTACTTTTTAATGCTTTACACTTGTTCCTTTAATAAAGCCCCACTGCTCAGTATCACAGCTATACAGGGTTGAGCTAAAGTTTTACACACAAACCTGACTGGACCCAGGACAAGTAGTAAGTTTATTAGACTGGGAGGTTTCACAATCACACCATTTAATAAATTGATTTCCTCACAGGGAAAGTAAAGTAACTTGGTCCTGCTTCATACCTATCAATTAGTGCACTTATCACCTGTGAGGGTATCCTGGTGCTTAGGCTGCTGCCAAGATCTCCAATCAAGCCTCTTCTGAATTCTTAGATGGAGGGAGAAGTTCTTAAGTGGACAGGGAGGCTGTTCAAGACTTTTGATGTGACACAGGAGAAGGTTTGTCCTCCATAGTTGCTGTGGTTGATGTGGGGGTCTGCGTGAGGGAGAGAGAGGTAGAGCACATGTGTTTGGAGGGGATGTGGAACTTCAGGTGGTGGTTCAGGCATTTGGGTCCTTGATTGTGTAAGGCTTTGTAGGTGTATTTCAGCAGCTTGAATTGGCATCATTCGTGTACGGGGAGCCAGTGGAGGTTCTTCAGGTAGGGAGAGGTGTGGTTCTGCCTTGGGAGGTCCAAGATTAGTCTGGCTGCTGTGTTCTGGATGATTTGGAGTATTTTTGTGAGTTGTGTTGTGAGTCTGCCATATAGAGCGTGGCGTAGTCTACGCGGCTGGTGATGAGGGCCTGTGTGACTGTCCATCTGGCGGTGACAAGGGGCCACTTGAAGGTCTTGTGGAGCACTCAGATGGTGAGGAAGTGGTTGGATGAGACTGTGTTAATCTGTTTCTTCATGTTGAGTTTATTGACTTTGATAATTACAAGATTTCTGGCATGGCTTGTTGGGGTAGGGGAGGCTTCTAGGTCACCAGGCCACCACGAGTCATTCAATGAAGAGTGTTTTTTTTTTCTGAATATCAGGACTTCTGTTTTGTCTGTGTTAAGCTTGAAGCAGTTGTCCCTCATCCAGTTGGTGATGTTGTTTTTGCAGCTGTGGAATTTGTTTTTTGTAGTGGAAGGGTTCTTGGATACTGAGAGAATCAGCTCATTGTCATTTGTGTAGGAGATTATCTTCAGTCCGTGGTTCCTGATGATGTTGGCCAAGGGGGTCAATTAGGTATTGAACAGTGTGAGGCTGGGAGATGAGCCCTGTGGGACCCGAGTTGATGAGTTTCCATTTCGAGGTAAAGGGGGGGAGAAGGACTTTGGCCCTCATTACAACCCTGGCGGTGTGAAAGCAGCAGTAATACCGCCAACAGGCCGGCGGGAAAAAAAATGGAATCACTACCATGGCGGACACCGCCAACACAGACATCCACTTTAATACTCCGACCGCCACAGCGGTAGAAACAAACACCACGGCAGTAACCGCCAACAGCCAGACGGAAGACAATGTACCACCCACTGTATTACAACAGGCCTATCCGCCACCTTTTCCGGGGCGGTACCAATGCCATCAAAAGCACAGCAGAAACAGACTTTGGAACGGAAACCACTCACCTCTCAACACCCAACGAGGAACCAGGACGCCATGGGGCCTGAACTTCAGGTGTTACCAATGTTGGTTTACCTCCTCTTCTACCAGGAGCAGCAAAGATGGCAGCGACGGCCACGGTGAGTACTGCACCTAGCACATAGGGGAGGGGGGATGAAAGAGATAGTGACACACACACGCAACCCCCCCCAGCCCCCACCCTCACCCAAAACAACATATACACAAATAAATGCATCCACATTACATATACACCCCGTCACCCCCTGGAAGAACGTAAGGACAAAATGAAATGATTGTAACAAGTGTAATCATCGACAATTCAGATATGGAAACAGCTCTGTAAAAGATCATTATATACAAATATGTACAGCAACTACTACAGATAGTGTTCCAATCATTGTCCGTGGACCAGTGGTCCCAAAATGCATGGGCGAAGCCCACACATGATACCTGACTCTAAACGGAGAGAACGCCGCTGGGGCATCAGCTCAAAAATAAACAGGCACCTCAGGGGGAAGGGGAGGGGGGCACCTCAGCCGGTTGAAGGGACGACACCACTGCTCCACGAGGGGGCTCCATGCCCACTGATTGGTCGTGAGGAGTGCAAAACCACAGTCTCAAGTCTCTCAAGTGGGTGGGTTGGCCACTAATTGATCCTGGGGAGTGCAAAGCCACAGTCTCTCAAGTCTCTCATGTGGGTGGTTTGCCCACTGATTGGTCCTGGGGAGTGCAAAGCCACAGTCTCTCAAGTCGGTGACATGTTCCACTGGTTCTGAGGGGGCTTTGTGCCCAGAGTGCTTCATCCTGCCAACGACTGGGGTAGAGGATGTTTTTCTCCACTGGTTCTGGAGGGGGATAAGGACTGGGGTATTGGATGCTTTTCTCCACTGGTTCTGGAGGGGGCTTGGTGCCCAGAGTACTTCATCCTGCCAAGGACTGGGGTAGTGGATGCTTTTCTCCACTGGTTCTGGAGGGGGCTTTGTGCCCAGAGTGCTTCATCCTGCTGCCAAGGACTTGGGTAGTGGATGCTTTCCTCTACTGGCTCTGGAGGGGGCTTGGTGCCCAGAGTGCTGCACATGCAGTGTGGCAGGTCCCAGTCCCTCACCTGGGTGTGTGAGCCACAAGATTGCCTGGGAACAGGTAGCATGATACTCCATGGAGTCAGAGACACACTCCAACCTGCTGCGACTCTGCCTGCCACCTGCTGGTACTAACAGTGCTGGGTGTGGTGCCACATGTATGCTGTGCAGGGTTCAGGACGTCTCCTGCAGCCTCGGACAGCTGTCCACTGGGAATGTTTGCCATGTCGGTTGTGGTGGCACTATCTGTGCATGTCGCGGGGCTGGTGGCGGTGGTTGCGGCGGTGTCTGTGGCGGAGATGCTGCTGGAGGTGCATGTGTCAGCACCTGTGAAGGGAGACACCAGGACGTCTCCTGCAGCCTTGGATGGCTGCCCACTGGGGATGATGCTGGGGACTGTTGCTGAGGCAGCAGACGTGCAGGTGGCAGTGCAGGTGGCGGTGTCCACCGCCGTACAGGTTGCTGTTCTGTTTGCCAGAAGGGGTGACACCAGTCCCTCAGCCGGAGGGTCCGTGCCCTGTGCTGACTTTCCCTTAGCCTTGTGTCCCTTCCCCACCTTGGATGTCGCTGCTGGGCCCTTGGCACTGTCCTCTTTTGGCTTGGAGGAGGCCTTGCTGGGTAGTTGGTGCAGCTTTTCCTACGGCATGTGGGCCCCTTCTTCACCTTGGCAGATGGCGGAATGGGCTGATCCTTGGCCTCGCTAGGTGGCACACTGGCAGCCCTGATGGGTGCTGCCCGTGATGTTACAGGACTTGCTAGGACCACAGTGCTGGAGGATTTGGTGGCTGAGGTGCTGGGCTGGGACCTGGACATCCTGGCTCTAGGGGAAGGACGGGGGGGAGGTGTAGGGAGTGGAGGAAGAGGTAGTGGTTGTAGGAGGTGTACGTCTGCTGAAATTGGGTGAAGGTGCATGGGCCGGAGGCTGTTGTGAGGTGGATGGCTGTTGAGTAGGTGTGTGCCTGCGTTTGTGTAATTTGGGAGGAGGGCTCACAGACACACTGGGAGAGGACACAGGGGACGTGTGCATGGTGGTGGGGGTGGTGAGTGCATGTGAGCGGTGTGTGGTGATGGGCGTGCTGGTGATGGAGGTAGTGGCTGAGGATGTAGTGCATGCAGGTGTGAGTGGAGATGAGACTGTGAGGGAGGAGGAGGACGTGGAGGAGGGGACAGAGTGGAGGCAGTGGATGTTGGTGTGTCTGCATGGGTCTGGTGCTTGTGTGAGTGCCTGTGAGATGTGTGGTGCTTATGTTTGCCATGTCCACTCTTGTGTGTTGATGAGTGTGCATGCTGGTCTGATGGTGTGCTTGGGATAGGCTGAGATACAGGGGATTGGGTCTGGGTAGTGGAAGTTGGAGGGGAGAGGCTGGACACAGGGACAATGGGTGCCATCAGTGCTGAGGCCAGAGCCTGAAATGCTCTCTGTTAGGCTGCCACGCCAGAATGAATGCCCTCTAGGTATGCATTTGTTTGCTGCAAATGCCTCTCGCCACCCTGGATGGCATTCAAAATGGTTGATTGCTCAACAGTGAGGGATCTCAGGAGGTCAATAGCCTCCGCACTGAGGGCAGCAGGACTGACTGGGGCAAGGCCTGACGTGCCTGGGGTGGCGGGCACGGGAAGCTTAATGACGGGCTGCTGGGAGGGCAGTGCTGGTAGGGGGGTGGTGGCTGTACCTGTTGTTGTGGTGGGCACCGCAAGGGAACTCCCATCAGATGAAGAGTCGCTGTCGCTGGTGTCTGCTCCTGTCCCCGTCGTGGAGCTCCCCTCGCCCTCAGTTCCACTGGTTACTTCAGACTCCGTAAATTCACCCTCCTGGGCCATGTGGGTTGCAGCTCCCTCTGTCTCCGGTGCCAATGCTCCTCCGCCAGATGACGCTAATGCACACAAGGACGGGGTGACAAAACAAAAAGGGGGGGAAAGACAGAAGAGACACATGGTCAATACCTGCAACCACCCTACCGTTGGCGGACACAACACACAGGGAGCAGCCCTATGCACTAGCCCATGCACTAACAGTGCAGGGGAAAGCACATGCCCATGGGGGACTCTGCCAGACCCATTGGATGCACACCTGGAAACCACAGGAGCCTGACTAGGTGTAGAGGGCCACAACCACTTTTGGGGTTGGAGTGGCACTGAGCCTGCAAAACAATGGATCTACCTTGGCGCATCTGCCGAGCCTAGGGGAACCCACAGCCCACTTCACCCACCCATAAACCTCATAAAGCGCGCAGAGTCAGCTGAATGAGACTGTACTCACCCCCTTGTGGCTGCTGTGATGCCCTCAAACGCCCATCCAACTCAGGATATGCCACCGCCAGGATCTGGTACATCAGGGGGGTCATGGTGCGACAGGCACCACTTCCACGTTGGGAGGCTATCCCCAGCTGGCCCTCTGCCGTCTTCTTGCTCCAGCTACGCAGGTCCTCCCATCTTTTGCGGCAGTGGGTGCTCCGTCTATGGTAGACTCCCAGAGTCCGCACCTCCTTGGCGATGGCACGCCAAATCCCCTTCTTCTGGGGGGCGCTGACCTAGAGGAATAGTGAAGTAAGAATGAATGTTACTCCCCCGTCTGTTTCTTCTTACTCATTGTCCACAAACCTCCCACCCTGGCCAGAAAAACATACACTCACCATCCTCACATGCTGTCCTGTGCCCCCCCGTTTCTTCAATTCATGACACTCCATACATTCATGTGCCATCCACCATGCACACAGTTTACTCACCTGTTTGTCTGGAGGACCGTAGAGTAGCGTGTACTGGGGGAGGACCCCATCCACCAGTTTCTCCAACTCCTCCGCAATGAAGGCAGGGGCCCTTTCCCCACACACTGTAGCCATTGTCCCTTCCAGACTCGGGTCACAGCAGCACTTGCAGTGTAGGTCCTCTCCTGTTGAAGGTCAGGTATCAAGTGAGTGAACAGATAGAAAATGGTGGTCACATCCACTGCGGTGCGTACCGTCACTGCCGGCGTACATCGTCATTGGCTCCTGGAACCCATAAGGCCCAATGATAACCAATGCTGAATTGCGCCGCGGTCTTCGATCGCCTACCGCGAAGCTGCACAACACCAGCGCAGTTACCTCATTTCCCCTTGCCCCTCCTTACAGGTCAGGCAGCCGCCACTTCAGGTGGCCACATGGCAGGCCAACTAACTGCATCACAGCACTTTTGGCCAGGAATACAGACAGACAAAGCCACACACCGATTATGTCACGATTGTGCTAAACAGCCTTGTGAAACCTATGTGGTGCATGACCCTCTGCTCACCCTTCTCCTCCATAGGGCACGTCCGCTGGGGCAGGTGATGAGATGGCGTCATCCTCTGGTATACAGACCCCTGGTGGACCTGTTGACAATGGAAGACAGACACATCATTATCACCTACAGACTTGATAGTGCCACAATCCAGGAACTGTGTGCCCAGTTGGAGCCAGACCTGATGTCAGCTATCCACCATCCCACAGGAATCCCCCTTCTAGTGCAGGTCCTGTCAGTACTCCATTTCTTGGTTAGTGGTTCCTTTCAAACAACAGTGGCCATGGCATCAGGGATGTCACAGCCAATGTTCTCTAACGTGTTGTCCAGAGTGTTGTCTGCCCTGCTGAAATACATGCGCAGCTACATCATGTTCCCTCAGGTGGAGGATTTGCCCACAGTGAAAGGTGACTTCTATGCCCTGGGACATATCCCCAACATCATTGGTGACATTGATGGGACACATGTGGCATTTGTCCCCCCGCAGAAATGAACAGGTGTACAGAAACTGCAAAAGCAATCATTCTATGAATGTGCAGATGGTGTGTTTGGCAGACCAGTACATCTCCCATGTGAATGCCAAGTATCCTGGCTCAGTGCATGACGCTTACATTTTGAGGAATAGCAGCATCTCATATGTGATGGGGCAACTCCAGAGGCACCGGGTGTGGCTAATAGGTGAGCCCAAGGTCCCAATACAGTTGACATAGGTGTCTGGGTATGGGAGAGTCCCTAAGGGTTGGAGGGTGTCTAACAGTTGTCCCTCGATATTTGCAGTTGACTCTGGTTACCCCAACCTGTCATGGCTACTGACCCCAGTGCGGAATCCCAGGACAAGGGCAGAGGAACGCTACAATGAGGCACATGGGCGAACTAGGAGGATCATAGAGTGCACCTTCGGCTTCCTGAAGGCCAGATTCCGGTGCCTCCATCTGACAGGTGGCTCCCGGTACTACTCACCGAAGAAGGTGTGCCAGATAATCGTGACATGCTGTATGTTGAACAACCTGGCTTTGCGGCGCCAGGTGCCTTTTCTGCAGGAGGATGGGCCTGATGCTGGTCTTGTGGTAGCTGTGGAGCCTCTGGACAGTGAAGAAGAGGAGGCAGAAGAAGAAGATATAGACAACCGAAACAACATCATCATGCAATACTTCCAGTGAGACATAGGTAAGAGGATGGCACTGCTTCTCACTTATCATACTACTATAGGACATTGCATAAATCTGCCTTTTTACCTCTGTGTATGGACCCTGACATGTCACTTTGCCTTTCCATTTCACAGATCTGGGTCCCACTTTGTGCCCCCTGCTATGTTTACTGCTGCCCAACAGCTGTGTAACATTGGTATGTGAACATGAACATTGACATTGCTAAATTTCTGAGAGGTTGCAATTACACATTTGTGAAAGTACAGACTGACTCCAGATTGATTTGTGATTCAAGGTTGTTTATTTCTGTGCAAATAAGTGGAGAGTGTGTGCAATGGGCTGGGGTGTTGGTGGAGGAATGTCCATGGTAGAGTCCAGTCTCTTGGTCTCACAGGTGCATTGTCCAAGGGGGCATAGGAAGTGGAGTAATGACAGTTCAAAGTTGTCAGGGTGACAAAGTGGGACAAAAGGGTGACAATCAGGAGAGTGTTATTTCCTGGCGGGGGTCTTGGCTATGTTCTCTGTCTTGTTCCTGGATCTCAGGGACCGTTTGCGGGGTGGTTCTCCTTCCGCAGGGGGTGGGGTGCTGGTGGCCTTATGGTCCTGTGGCGGGACCTCCTGTCCACTAGCGCTGGCGGAAGTGGAGTGCTGTTCATCGTTCAGGCTAGTATCAGTGGCCCATTTGTGTGCCACTGTGTCCCTCATGGTGTTGGCCAGGTCTGCCAGCACCCCTGCAATGGTGACCAGGGTGGTGTTGATGGACTTCAAGTCCTCCCTGATCCCCAGGTAGTGTTCCTCCTGCAGCCGCTGGGTCTTCTGAAACTTGGCCAGTACCGTGCCCATGGTCTCCTGGGAATGATGGTATGCTCCGATGATGTTGGAGAGTGCTTCATGGAGAGTGGGTTCCCTGGTCCTGTCCTCCCCCTGTCGCACAGCAGTCCTCCCAGTTTCCCGGTTGTCCTGTGCCTCTGTCCCCTGAACCGTGTGCCCACTGCCACTGACCCCTGGTCCCTGATTGTCTTGGGTTGGTGGGTTTGCCTGGGTTCCCTGTAGTGGTGGACACACTGCTGATTGATGTGTCCTGGGGACAGAGGGTTGGGCCCGCTGGGTGGGTGCTGTGCTGGTGTTTCCTGAGGGGGGAGGCTCTGTGGTGGTTTGTGACTATCTAGAGGTCCATGATGGGCCGGGCTGGTCATCTTGATCCAGGCGTGCAGAGCTGCTGTTGTCACTGTGGGCCTCTCCTGTGGAGGGACTGGATACGTCTGGCACCTCCTGTCCGGTGACGTTGGGTATGGGTCCTGTTGGGGTGTAAATGCATAGTTATTGTATCTGTGTGTGCCATCTTGTGCAATGGGTGAGTTACCCTCTACTCCTGTGCTTGCATTATTGTGTTTGCCCTTGTGTGATTCGTGATTTTGGGGTCTGGGTGGGTATCTGTGCTGGACATGCTTTGGTGATAGGGGTCCATGCATAGGTGTTGCATGCAGGGCTTGGTATTGGGGTGGGTTGGTTGTGATGTTGGGGCATATGTGCGGTGTTCGGGTGATGGGGTGAGGGTGAGGGTGGGGGTATGTGATGGCATGCAGGTGGGGTGGGGGATGTCGTGGTGTAGTAGTGAAGCTTTGCCTTACCAGAGTCCAGTCCTCCTGCTACTCCTGTGAGGCCCTCAGGATGCAGTATTGGCAAGATGTGCTCCTCCCATGTTGTTAGTTGTGGGGGAGGAGGTGGGGGTCCACCGCCACTCCTCTGTACTGCTACCTGGTGTCTGGATACCACGGAGCACACCTTCCCCTGTAGGTCGTTCCACCTCTTCCTGATGTCATCCCGTGTTCTTGGATGCTGTCCCACTGCATTGACCCTGTCGACGATTCTCTGCCATAGCTCCATCTTCCTAGCAATGGAGGTGTGCTGCACCTGTGATCCGAAAAGCTGTGGCTCTACCCAGATGACTTCCTCTACCATGACCCTGAGCTCCTCAGAAAACCTGGGGTGTCTTTGAGGTGCCATGATGTGGTGTGGGTAATGTGTGAGGTGATGTTTGTTGTGCTGTGTGATGTGTTGCGTGTGTGGTTTGAGTTGTGTGGATGTTGTATGTGTGATGGTGTTGTGTGCTTGTGGATGCTGGTGTTGTGTTTGCTATTCTCTCTCTCTGCTTCTTCACAAAAACGTTGTAAGGAGTTGTGGGTAATGTGGGTCTGTGTTTTAGAATGTTGTGGGTGTGGTGTGTGTATGTGTATCAGGTGTGTGTATTTAGAATTGTCCAATGTGCTTGTGTTTTGTAAGTGTGTGTGTGTATTTTGAGCTCGGTGGTGTGTTCCGCCAATGAATTACCGCAGTTGAAAGACCGCCACGTTGATTCGTGGGTCGTGATAGTGTGGGCGTATTCTTGTTGGCGTGACGGTGTGGGTTTTGCTATCGCCAGTTTATCACTGACCTTTGGGGTGGCAGACTTGTGTGGGTGTCTGTATAGTGGCGGATCACGAGATGTGGGTCGTAATACCTGTAGCGGATTTCCACCGCGGCCACGGTATGTTGGCGGCCTTCAGCACGGCAGTAAGCGGGATTTACTGCCAGGGTTATAATGAGGGCCTTTATGTTCTGCCAAATAGAAATGAGGCAATCCATTTCAGGGTTTTTCCTCTGATGCTGATCAGGTGGAGTCTTTTGAGTAAGATGTGATGGGAGATTGTATCGAAGGCTACCAAGAGGTCGAGGAGAATGAGGGCATCTGATTCTCCTTGGTCGAGGAGGCATCTGTTATCATCCATGGTTGCAATCAAGGCTGATTTGTTTGGTGCTATGATTGGAGCGGGAACTGGATTAGGATGAGTCCAGGAGTTCATGTTCCTCCAGGTAAGATGTGAGCTGTTGTTTTATGGCTTTTTTATGACCTTTGCAGAAAAAAAGAGCAGGAAGATTGGCAGTTTTTGAGTTTGTTGGGGTCGACCGTAGGTTTCTTGAGGAGGGATTTAATCCTGGTGTGCTTCCATTCTTCTGGGAAGGTGGCTGAGGTGATGTAGATGTTGAGGATGTCCGTCAGTTCGCTGCCGATGGTGCTGTTGAACATATAGTGACGGCATGGGTCCGTAGGGGATCCTGAATGGATGGAGCTCATGGTGGTGCTGAGCTGGTCCAGGTGTAGATTGTGTTGTTAGATGGGGTGATGGTGGAGTCGAGGAGGCTGATGGTGTCTGTGGGTTGTGGTGAAAGGATTTTATAGATGGAGGTTATTTTGTTGTGGAAGTAGTTGACAAGGGAGTCGCAGCGCTCTTGAGATGGGATGAAGCTGTTTTCCATTGCTGAAGGGTTGGCAAACTCCTTGACGATACCAAAAAGAGTCCTTTACTGTGGTTGAAGCTGGTTTATATGAGGGAGGCCAAGTTGAGTTTTCTAGTATACTTCAGGATGTTGTGGTATTGGTTGAGTAAGGTTTTGATGGTGTTTCGGTCATTTCGGTCTCTGGTGGTGCGCCATCGCCTCTCAAGTTGTTTGCACTTTTGTTTGGTGGCTCTCAGTTCTGGTGTGTACCAGCTGGCATGAATGATGGGTCTGTTAGGTTTGGCTGGTTTTCTGGGTGATACTGTAGCTGCGCAGTCGGAGATTCAGGAGCTAAAGTCTTTGACAGCTTTAGCCATCTCTGTTGTGCTGTCTGGGGGGTTGCAGTATAGGGTGTTGGACCACTGGCTTTCTGAAACCATGATCCAGCTGCAGTGAGAAGGGTGCAGAGATCGGGTGGTGCGGATGGGGGTTATGGTGTAAGTGAAGTGGACAATGGAGTGGCCCGATGTGGTGAGTTTGGTGGTGTGACTGTATTTGACCCTGTTGCTGGATGTGAAGATGACACTGAGCCCGTATCCTGTGGAGTGAGTGGGGTCTGTGACAATTTGATTGAGGCCTATGATGATCAAGCTGTCCAAGAGGTTGGTGGAGTTGGCATTGTTTGGGGTAATCTATGTGGAAATTGAGGTCTCCTAGGAAGATGTAGTGTTGGGTGTCAGATGCTTGGGCAGTGATGAGTTTGGGAATGGTGTTGCAGAAGTTTTGGTCACGGCCCCGGGGGTCTGTAAGCAAGGGTGCATTTGATGGAGGTTCTGTCATTGATGCTGAACTGGAAGTTGAGATCTTCCATGGCATGCGTGTCAAGTGGTGGTTATGCAGTGGAGGGTGTTCTTGTGTATGATTGTGATTCTGCTTCTGGTTTTGTTGGATCGGTTGAGGTGGATGATCTTGTATCTTTGTGGCGTGGCTGTAGCTTTGTCGGTCATGGAGGTGACGTTGAACTAGGTTTCAGTGAGGAAGGTGATGTCCAGATCGAGGGTGAAGATAGTGTCCTATACTTCGGTCATGTGTTTGCAGAGGGAGTGGACATTGAGTGGATATTGAGTAGGATGCATTGCAGTTGTTGGCAGTGGTGGGGAGTGGAGGAGGGTCGGTGTTGCAGATGAATCAGCAATGGTGGCAGGTGAAACAACCAGCCGTGAAGCATGGAGAGTTGAGGGGGCAGTCACTGTTGTGTGTAGTGATTTTCAATCTGGAGTACCGGCAGAACGAAGGAGATCCAGGGTTGCTGGTGCTGGGTGTGGTCCAAGTGCAGACAGACGTGTACAGGCTTGCCTTTGGAATGCCTTTGGAGCGCCTGCTGAATGCTGAGTCCTGAGAGATGGGAAGGGCTTTGAGGGAGTTGGGAGGGCTGAGCAGGGGAAGCAGCACAGGGCGGGAAATGTGTTAAGAAACAGAACTAAGACGACCAATAAAATATCAGTAATTACCAACAAAGTATCAGTAATGCCACAAACTAATACTAATCCTAAGTAACTAATACTAAGACAACTAAAATACCAATTAACTACTAACAAGAGCAGATATTAGACAACTGGCAGTGGTCTGCTGACAGCGGTCCCAAACCTGAGGGCTCGAGGCTGTAGTACGAGTTACCCACATGTGGAGCTGGAAGCGGGGAGTGGCACACATACCAGGAGTTCAAGGCTACACAGCTATGAAAAAACCTACAATCACACAGGCTAAACTGGCAGAGGGTTTAAGGTGGGAAACTGCAAATTCTACAAAGTCAACATTGTTTGGGGTGATTCAGCTCCAAAATATTCCATTTAGAGAAATATAACATTTCTCTGAAGAATGAGAAACACAGTTTAATGCCAGGAAAAGTATGTGGCATACTCCATTAGTAACGTGAAAAGATATGAAATGAAGACTGAAAGTTGGCTGTGTATTACTGAAAACCATGTAATGTGCAGACAGGATGAGAGCTTTAAATTCTTGCAGTCTTTGTGATAACTGGGGTAGGTGAGAAAGGAGAATTCATACTGAAGTCACTTGTCCTTCCTTCCTAACATAGCAGCCTGAAATCTCAAAGAGAGCAGATCAGCATGGGAAAGTGTGCATTCCACAAATTTAGCATGGTTTGAATTTGGGTGAGAGGCATGCTCCATCTGGAGAAGCTGTTACTTTCCTCTCTTAAATTCTGCCAACTAAATTGGAGCTGAAAGCACTAGGAACCTCTTGGAAACTGCTTTCACAAAGAGTCCATAAATAGTGGGCTGCTACTACGCCAACTGTAGGGATAAGATTTGGGTTTACAAAGTGAACTGGAATCTTACTTTGCACCTTACCCAGCCACCCAGCATGAGTAAAGAATACAACTACTACACCTGAAGAATTACAAATGCAGTTTAACACCAGGAGAAATATGTGCAATATACCCTTGCTGCCTTTTAAAACATTTAAAATGAAGTATGAAAGTAGGCCCAAAAATGACTAAAAATAATTTGTGTGGGCAGCTCATGAGCTTTTTTTTGTTCAAGGAATTTTATTCATTTCAGTGAAACAGTATACAATCAAAGATCATTGTGATACAAAAAAGAGATGGTAGCTCAATACAATAACACTGAAGACATGGAATATAAATGTCATTAGTACTTTGTAGATCATCAAACATCTTTCTTGTATAAAAACAGAGAGAAGGGTACAGGAGGCTTATGATGTTTGTATGGGAGAACAATGAAGTATGAAAGTAGGCCCAAAATAATTTGTGTGGGCAGCTCATGAGCTTTTTGTTTTTTTTGTTCAAGGAATTTTATTCATTTCAGTGAAACAGTATACAATCAAAGATCATTGCGATACAAAAAAGAGATGGTAGCTCAATACAATAACACTGAAGACATGGAATATAAATGTCATTAGTACTTTGTAGATCATCAAACATCTTTCTTGTATAAAAACAGAGAGAAGGGTACAGGAGGCTTATGATGTTTGTATGGGAGAACACTACCATATCGAAAAAAAGACTTTATCAACCAAAATAGTGTATAACTTCAGTATTAAACGGTGACAATGTGTGCCTAAAGCTTCGTATGGTGGCTTAGTTGACTAAAGTGTCCACTGTAGGCACCTGTGTTTAACCTCATGGTCACAGGTTCAAATCCTGGTAGGTCCACACAGCCTTTCGTCAATAAAATGAGTGCCACTTAGTTGGGTAACAATAAACATCTGTTATTTATTGCCTAGATGCCTATGGGTTATGTGCACTCTAAAAAAAACACATGCTATGTTAAATAATTGGATGGTGAAATGTGTATAATGGTGGGGGCATGGCCTACAGGATCAAGTTGTCTATATCAGTGATGTATTGCTTTGGTAGCAGATAGAATAACAAGAATGAACTAGGGATATAAGAGGGGATAGGAAGATGACAGGGGAGGAGGTAGCAATAGTGAGATGTCAAAGAACATAAGTTGGTTAGAGCCTGTTTATTTGTTGCAATTCCAATACGTATCGTTTTCGCACAGATTTAGGCAATATAGGGGGTCATTCCGACCCTGGTGGTCCATGACCGCCATGGCGGAGAGCGGCGGAAGCACCGCCAACAGGCTGGCGGTGCTTCCTGGGCTATTCTGACCGCGGCGGTAAAGCCGCGGTCAGAAAAGGGGAACCGGCGGTTTCCCGCCGGTTTTCCCCTGGCCCAGGGAATCCGCCATGGCGGCGCTGCTTGCAGCACCGCCATGGGGATTCCGACCCCCTTCCTGCCAGCCTGTTTCTGGCGGTGTCCACCGCCAGAACCAGGATGGCGGGAACGGGTGCCGTGGGGCCCCTGGTGGCCCCCTGCACTGCCCATGCCACTGGCATGGGCAGTGCAGGGGCCCCCTAACAGGGCCCCACAAAGATTTTCACTGTCTGCTTTGCAGACAGTGAAAATCACGGCGGGTGCCACTGCACCCGTAGCACCCCTGCAACTCCGCCGGCTCCATTCGGAGCCGGCTTCCTCGTTGCAGGGGCTTTCCCGCTGGGCCGGCGGACGGCCTTTTGGTGGTCGCCCGCCGGCCCAGCGGGAAAGTTGGAATGACCGCCGCGGTCTTTTGACCGTGGTGCGGTCATTCGGTGGTAACCGCATGGCGGGCAGAAAGACCGCCATAGTCTGAAAGGGGTCCAATGTATAAGATTAATGGTAAAGAATTTAGATTGTAATTGAGAAGGCAACATTTTATTATGGAGTGAAAGAACGCAAATTTTCTGCCAACTGTCTTCACTAATGTGGCAAAGAATGCTATTGTCAAAATGCTTGGCACATTTTGTGTGTAGCACTGAAGCTTGGACTCCAGGTGACTCCGATAAAAATGTATAAATCTTTGAGGCAATATGACTTGAGTGTAACCATATTGTAAAACGGGGTGGTAAGGATGGATGAGTGGATAGGGTAAGCTTAGAGCCTTAGACAGTTTTACTTTGATCTTTAAAAAACTATAGAAATCCAGGCTGAATGGGCTACAGTCAAAAAAGAAACAGACGTTTTTCATTATCTTACAAATCCTTAACTAACCTAATTCCTTTGAGGGCCCACAAATTTCCAGTCTGAGTGTTGACTTCTACCTTAATTTTGGGGTTGTGCCACAATGATGCCCATCTAGAGTTAGAAATATACACTGGGAATCTTCTGTACAGAGTCTTATGTGCCTTTGCAGTATCCTTGAGTATTCGTTGCGAGTGAGGTGGGGAAAATTTCATCATTGTGATAAAAGTCTAATTGGTAAAGCTTCCAGTTTGGAAAAACTCTTCTTAAGGGATTAAGGGACTTATATGAGACGTGCACTCGTTTGTCACCCCAAAGAAATTTCAAGGTTAATTTGTCAATTTCCTGGAAGAATAAGCGAGAAAGTGGTACTAATATCATGGAGGACACAAAATGAACTATTGGGATGACCATCATCTCGAGAGTTTGGAGTGTACCCCACCATGAAATGAACTTGGGTGACCAGGAGGACAATAGGTCTCTAACTCTAAAGAAAGAAAAACAAGGGGGACAAGGGGCAACCTTGTCTTGTACCTTGGTGTAGATGAAAGTAGGTGGATGTGGAGCCATTAATCCTAATATTTGTTTTGGGTTTCACATTTAAGGCCATCACCATATCAGTAAAGGAGTTACCAAGGTTATGGGACTCTAGGAAAGCGTATGAGAAAGGCCAGGTTACATTGTTCAATGCATTTTGGGCATCAAGTACAATCGTCACTGTGGGAAGTTTGGGGAGGCATGTCTTTTCTAGTGTATGGCAGAATGTGCAGATATTGCCTCTGGCGAGACGGCCTTTAACAAATCCCGATTGGGAATAATTGCCCTGGCGGATTAGTATCGCCACGAACGCAAGACCGTCGGGACGACTAATCCTGATGGTGCTGGCGGTCTGACTGCAGCAGGACCGCTGCGGTCGTAATGTGGCACTCGGACCACCACATTGGCAACGGTCCGACTGCCATCCGCGAACCTGGAGGTCATGAGAATGCCAGGTTCATAATGAGGGCCTATATGTCTATGTAGTACAAGATCAAAGTAAACATGAAAAAGCTGGATAGACATAAAGATAGATCATCCATAGATATAAAGGACATGTTAATGACTTTCAGAGCATGTGGACTGGCAGTGGAAAAATTATCCCTCAAACAAGAAGGGACTTGTTATAAGCAAAAGGATATCAACGAGCCAAAAGGCCATCTTCCTGAAGGGTAAGGCAAGTGAGGATTTGTAGAAATACCAGGCAAAGAAACAGAGGTACCAGAAAAATAATCTGAGTCGATCTGGAGTTCTGATTTATTATCAGGAGAAGTCTCTAATTCTGATGGTTCAGAGAAGATTTTGGTCTGACCTATAAATGTGATTCTGGATTTCGATGGACCAGCAAAAGAGAATGCAAACTTCATTGTCCATAAGCCGTTTCCTCAGGTTCAGAAATCACTTACAATGAATGACAGTGTCTCTAGCGTCATCCTGTGAGATGTAAATCCTGTGGTCCTGCCATTTGATCATGGTTACTTTCCACATGTGCCAGGATTTGTTACAGTGTTGGTGACGTAAGGGTTTAAAAATCAGCGGCCATAGCATTGGCTTATAAGTTGGGACCCTGTGGGCTCTTTCGATCTCAAATTCTTTGTTGAAGGAGATTTGGAAGGTTGCGGAGAGGCAGGATATTAGGAAGTTGTCCACCAAATTGGCAGAATTCTCAATCCCTTCAGGCAGACAAAAGATAGGGTGATTGCTCCTTCGATTCCTTTCTTCCTGTTCAGTGAGCTCCCTTTTTAGCGAGTAGATTGAGCGTTCAAGGATTTTCAGTTGCTTGGCTTGTCCATTAGTGTATTCCTCCGCAGAGCTTATTCTTGTTTCTGCATTCGAAATTCTAATATTCAAATCATGTAAATCTTTGCAAATGCCTGCCACTTCCACTTGAAGTAAATCAGTATTTGTTTTGGTGCTCTGTGCTATGTCATGTACAGAGTAAGGTTTGAGGAGTATAGCCTCTAAAGTAGAAGCAATTCCGGATTGCCTTTCACCTGTGATTCTAGAATAAGAGGTGACTTTCGTACATTTTAGATTCACCTTAGTTTCTCTTTCTCTCAAATTTCCGTGCCTTGAGTCAGACATATTGTGGGTCTGAAAATGTAGGGTGGCGGCAGATAATAATCTGTGATTTATATTCTATGCCTCCACAGATGAGACTAATGTAAAAATTCACTAAAATTGCACTCCCGAGTGGGTCTAGGGCAATACTCAGGGTAGCGAGTGCACTGGGATGGATTAACACTGAAGCAATGCTATAATCCAGTCCTAGCTGAGGTGCTGAGCCTCATGGTGTTGTTCAAAGTAACAATGGTAACCCGGATATTGGAGACCAACAATACTTTATATTTATACGACATGGAACATACTCTGATTTAGACTGAAGTGAGTAATTCAGTTATGTCATAATGACGTAGGGACAGACTGCCTGCATTAGCGTGCAGATTTGAGCAAGTACATGATCATGCAGTGTGAGACATCTCAAAGTTTATCCAGATAAACACTGCTATTTTATGAGGAGATGGAGCCATTATGAGAGATGAAAACTTAGAACGTTCTTGATAGTAAGCAGATGAGTGTACCAATGGATAATCGTCCACCAGTGTGCTCAGATATTAGATAACAGTATTATATTTCATGTGCCCAGGATATCTGATAGCTTTATCTTGTCTCGTTGGCTGGGCTTGTGAGACTACAGAAAGCCTCTCTCAGAAGCAATTGAAATGTGTCACATTGGTGAAACCAGTTTGAAAGGGAGAGAGCGCGTATGAAGGACAATGTACTCACTGAATCAAAGTGTGCGATGCCTCATTTAGGAACCAGTTTGCTGTCATAGGTATTCATTTATGATGCACAGTGTTCACTGCTGTGAGGAGATAGGTTGTCGCTATCAAGGCTTGTGGGTAGCCATGAGGTGCCCTAATAAAGCACGAAACAATTAAGTAAGTGGCCCCGTAGAATACTTTTAGTGAAAAAGATATTTAGTATGCATTCCGCTGCATGTAGATCAATCGATTTTGACCCAAATTACGTCTGGGTCAGTCAGCATGCCAGAGGTCCTGCGGAGCTCAGGACTGATCCGCCATCTTCGTCGTGCGCCTAGCCACACCACTGGCAGCTCTAGAGCTTTAGGGGCATATTTATACTCCGTTTGCGCCGGAATTGCGTCGTTTTTTTTTACACAATTTCAACGCAAAACTAACTCCATATTTATACTTTGGCGTTAGACGCGTCTAGCGCCAAAGTCCATGGAGTTTGCGTCATTTTTTAGCGTGGACACCTACTTTGCGTTAATGAGATGCAAGGTAGGCGTTCACATCTAAAAAATCGACTCCAAGGCATGTGCGTCAGATTTATACTACCGGGCAAAATTCACGCCCGGGAGTGGGCGGGTCAAAAAAAATGATGTACGGCCGCTTTTGCGCCATTTTTTAGCGCCTGCAAAAGGCCTCGCTATGCATATTTGCTTCAAAAGTAATTGCTGACTCAGCGAGCCACGTTCTAGCTGTGGAGATAGTTGTGTACATTACATGTCATAGTTTAAAGTCTCAAAGAGCTCTTAGCTTGATAACTTGCTGGGTCATAGTAACCTGTATCATGTAAAGTGATGCACAAAGACAAATTATGTGGTAGAAATTGCTACATAAAAACACCAGACAACAACAATAATAATAATAATTACAATGCTACTACTACTACTACTACTACTAATAATAATAATAATAATAATTACAATAATAAGCATTGCTATTATTGTTGTTCTTCTGATTCTACGTTGTTACTATTATAATCATTAATATTTTCATGATTATTATACTGGTAGGATTTCTGTTGTAGTAAGAATCTAATTGTAAAACGTTCCTTGTTTTAGCTGTAATGCTTTCCTTCTGTTGCTTTGGTTCTATTGTTATTTTAATATTAAAAGTCTTAGGGCCTTGATCACAAAGATAAATATACATGTGTAGACCTATTCATATGTATATTTACTATTACACCTAATGGTACATTTACTCCTTTTTGCTATTCACTATTTCTGAGTCTAAAGTTACTTTGAGGTATAGACTTACATGTCTCACCCTGGAATCTCCTACACCAGGATTCATGAGTGTAAAGTTACTTCCCACAACTTTTCACACGTAGACCTCCCTCATTGTGGGAACAATCTCCTTATAGGATTGGGAACATTCAAAAAAGTTTATTAATCTTAAGAACAAATAGTAATCATATTTTAGAGTAAAATATTCATGTAAATTAATTCTACAAATTTATTGTAAATGTAAAATTAATAAACTAAAATGTTACAGCGCATTATTTCAAATGTGTGTCGAATTTCTAAGTAAATAAAATATAGTTAAATAATTAATTCATTTTATTTAAAAATCCCATCTACAGTCAAATTCTTATTTAACATCAATCACAATTTACTAAAAGTTGTATATATAATAATATAAATAATTTAGCATTTTAACAAATAACATTTCAATTGAAATTTAAATTTACGAAAGTATATTATGTCATTTTATATTACTATAATAGTTATCACATATCGGTGGGAGATCCGATTAAATCAAAATTGCAGGTTTCTATCCCACAAGGAAAACGTGTAGTCTAAAGAGCTTGCTACAAGTTTATTCAGCTGACACAATACCACAGAAAGTGTGCACGGAAGGCAGAGACAACACCTGACGCGTTTTGGCGATCTAGTCAGCTTGGTCATGGGTAGGTGGTTGCTACCTTCCTACATTATTTAAAGGTTAGTGAACAAATCAGTGCTGCAAATAAACATCAAAGAAGAGATAACAGCAGTCTATCATGGCCGCCATTTTGAAACATGGCTTTAAACAATACATATTCTGCCATTTTCACAGAAACAGGATAAACCTGAATTTCTTATGGGAGTCAACCTCAATCTACGTACACTGAGCAAGCATAACAATAATGTAGGTAGTAAAATAGAAAATAAAGCTGATATGAAACATGATAAATCATCTATTGAGATACAATCTGCCCACAACACGAGAATGAATAGTGACATCAATCAACTCTGTAGCAAGTAAAGTACTATGCTAAAGGCATATTGTTATTTTCATACTGCCCAAGTGGGCTACAACTGCGCCCAGTGTAGCAGAAAAGCCTACTGGTAGATGGAATTGCTAACGCGCCTGATCCTTAGTAAGTAAACCTACAAGGGGACGCATACAGGTTGATGAACCTTTTGATTCGCATGGAGTATCCTAGCTAGGCTAATGGTGGTCACTCTAATGATGAACACACAATTCTATAAACACTAGCATCAACATTAATGAAACAGAAACATAACACCCCATGACCCTCCGGTCATGAATAACCACAACTCACTATGGCCCTCATTACAACCCTGGCGGTCGGTGTTAAAGTGGCGGTAATACCGCCAACAGGCCAGAGGTAAAAAAAATGGGATCACGACCACGGCGGAAACCATCAAAACATACAGCCACTTCAACACTCCGACCGCCACTGCGGTAGCAACAAACACCGTGGTGGTAACCGCCAACAGACAAGCGGAAGTCAATGTACCTCCCTCTCACAACCTGCCCATCCGTCAGCTTTTCCGGGGCGGTACCAACGCCATCAAAAGCATGGCGGAAACAGTACTTGGAAGGGAAACCACTTACCATGCCATGGAGCCCGAGCTGCAGGTCCTCCCCATGCTGGTCTACCTCCTCATCTACCAGGAGTACCAACGGCGGCGGCGACGACCACGGTGAGTACTGCACCTAGTACACAGGGGAGGCGGGAGGAAAAAGAGAGGGACATACACAACCAACACACCACGCCCCCACCCCCACCTTCACCCACAACACCATACACACAAACCCATGCATCAACATTACATTTACACCCCGTAACCCCCTGGAAAAATGCAAGGACAAAAGGAGTGAAATCAGTGATATTTTAGAAATAGTCAGATGTACGCAAGATTTTTAAAAACAGTATTTACAAAAATATACAATATGTGCATAAGGAGGTACATTGTCCACACAAAATGTCCATGGGCCACTGGGCCAAAACTCATAGGCGAAGCACACACTTGACTCCTGCCTCAGTACGGAGAGAACACTGCAGGGGCATCAGGTCGAAAACACACTGGCACCTCAGGGGGAGGGTGAAGGGGAGTACACCTCAGCCAGAAGATGATAAAACACCACTGTTCCTGGAGGGGGCTCCATGCCCACAGCGATGTCCTGGGGAGTGCAAGGCCACAGTCTCTCAAGTGGGTGGTTTGGCCACTGCTTGGTCCTGGGGAGTGCAAAGCCACAGTCTCTCAAGTGGGTGGGTTTCCCACAGCAATGTCCAGGGAAGTGCAAAGCCACGGTCTCTCAAGTGGGTGGTTTACCCAATGATTGGTCCTAGGGAGGGCAAAGCCACAGTCTCTCAAGTGGGTCGGTTGCCCACTGCTTGGTCCTGGGGAGTGCAAAGCCACAGACTGTCAAGTGGGTGGGTTGCCCACTGCTTGGTCCTGGGGAGTGCAAAGCCACAGTCTCTCAAGTGGGTGGGTTGCCCACAGCGATGTCCTTGGAAGTGCAAAGCAACAGTCTCTCAAGTGGGGGGTTTGCCCACTGCTTGGTCCTGGGGAGTGCAAGACCACAGTCTCTCGAGGGGATGCCTTCTTCCACTGGTTCTGGAGGGGGCTTTCTGCCCAGTGTGCTTCATCCTGCCAAGGATTGGGTGAGTGGATGCCTTCTTCCACTGGTTCTGGAGGGGGCTTTGTGCCCAGTGTGCTTCATCCTGCCAAGGATAGGGTGAGTGGATGCCCTCTTCCACTGGTTCTGGAGGGGGCTTTGTGCCCAGTGTCCTTCATCCTGCCAAGGATAGGGTGAGTTGATGCAAATCTCCACTGGTTCTGGAGGGGGCTTTGTGCCCAGTGATGCAACACTTGGGGTGTGACAGTCCACAGTCCCTTGGTGTCTGAGGCTCGAGATTTGCAGGGACCAGGCTGCATGATAGTCCATGGAGGCAGGGCTAGACTCCATCCGGTGACAGCTGCAAACTGGTGGTAGTGCCGGTGCTGGTGGGAGTGCTGCCAGTGGTGGAGGGAGGCTCCAGCCCTTCTCCTGCAGCCAGGGACTGTACCCTTTGGCATCTCTATTTTCAGATCTGTGTTGCCCACTCTGGCTCCTGGTATGTTTACTTCTGCCCACTAAAGGTCATACCAATGTATAAATGACTGTAAATATGCCTTGCAATATTTTCAGAATGTTGTACTAATACATAATTCAATCATTTGACAGTCTCAAAATTTGTATTTGTTCCAAGGGTGTTTATTTAAGTGCTCATACGTAGAGGGAGATGTGCAATGGGCTGGGGTGATGGTGGAGGAATGTCCAGTTAGAGTCCAGTCTCTTGGTATCACAGGTGCATTGTCCAATGGGGCATAGGAAGGGGAGTAATGGCAGTTCAGTGTGGACAGGGTGACAGAGTGGGACAGAAGGGTGACAATCAGGAGAGTCTTATTTCCTGGCTGGATCTTGGCAATGTTCTCTGGCTTCTGCCTGGATTGCAGGGACCGTTTGCAGGGTGGTTCTCCGCCTGTAGGGAGTGGGGTGCTGGTGGCCTGTTGGTCCTGTTGCAAAGCCTCATGTCCACTAGCGCCGGCTGAGGTGGAGGACTGTTCTTCGGTGTGGCTAGTGTCAGGGGCCTGTTGTTGTGCCATTGCCTCCCTCATGGTCTTGCCCATGTTTGCCAGCACCGCTGCAATGGTGACCAGGATGGTGTAGATGTTTTTGAGGTCCTCCCTGATCCCCAGGTACTGTCCCTCCTGCAGCCGGTGGGTCTCCTGCCACTTGTACAGTATCTGGCCCATGGTCTCCCAGGAATGGTGGTATGCTCCCAGGATGTTAGAGAGTGCCTTCTGGAAAGTCGGTTCCCTGGGCCTGTCCTCCCCCTGTCACACAGCATTCCTCCCAGTTTCCCTGTTGTCCTGTGCTTCTGTCCCCTGAACCGTGTGCCCACTGCCACTGACCCCAGGTCCCTGGTCGTCCTGTGTTTGTGGTGTTGCCTGGGATCCCTGTAGTGGTGGACACACTGCTGATTGACGTGTCCTGGGGACAGTGGCATGGGCCCACTGGGTAGGTGCTGTACTGGTGTTTCCTGAGGGGGGAGGCTCTGTGGTGGGTTGGGACTGTGGCAGGGTAACCGACTGTCCAGAGGTCCCTGATGGGCCAGGTTGGTCATCGTGATCCAGGCGTGCAGAGCTGCTGTCATCACTGTGGGCCTCCTCTAGGGGGGGGACTGGATGTTGGTGGCAACTCCTCTCCGGTGACGTTGAGTAGGGGTCCTGTGGGGATGAAAATGCAGTGTTATTGTATATGCATGTGCCATCTTGTGCATGGGTTTGTTTCCCTGTATGGTTGGGATAGCCCTGGCAGCTTAGGCTTGTGTGCGTTGTGATTTTGGGGGCTAGGTGATTCTCTCTAATGGGCATGCTGTGGTGATGGGTGTCCATGCAGGTCTGTGATGGGGGTCCATGGATTGGTGTTACATGCAGGGCTTGGTTTTGGGATGGGTGGGTTGCGATAGTGGGGTATATGTGAGGTGTGAGGTGGTGGGGTGATGGGGTGAGGGTAGGGGTAGGAGTTTGTGATGGCATTCAGGTAGGGTGGGGGATATAGTAGTAAAGATTTGACTTACCAGAGTCCAGTCCTCCTGCTACTCCTGTGAGGCCCCCAGGATGCATTATTACTAAGACTTGCTCATCCCATGTTGTTAGTTTTCGGGGAGGATGTGGGGGTCCACCCCCAGTCCTCTGTACAGCTACCTGGTGTCTTGCAACCACGGAACGCACCTTCCCCCGTAGGTCATTCCACCTCTTCCTGGTGTCATCCCTTGTTCTTGGATGCTGTTCCACGGCATTGACCCTGTCCACGATCCTCCGCCATAGCTCCATCTTCCTTGCAATGGACGTCTGCTGCACCTGTGATCCGAATAGCTGTGGCTCTACCCGGAGGATTTCCTCCACCATGACCCTTAGCTCCTCCTCTGAAAACCTGGGGTGTCTTTGGAGTGCCACGGATGTGGTGTGATTGATATGTGTGAGGATGTGTTAAGTGATTTGTGGGGTAATGTGGTGTGGTGTGTGCTGTGAGGTGCGTGGATGGTGTATAGGTGATGGTGTTCTGTGGCTCAGATTGAGTGGGTGCTCCTGGCTTGTGTCTCTCTCTGTTGGTAATCTTTTTTGTTGTTGAAAGGGTTGTGGGTAATGTGGGTGTGTGTTTTATAGTGGTCTGAGTGTGTGGGTGTTATGTGTTTATGTGTGTCAGGTGTGTGTAGTTTGAATTGTCCAATGTGGTGTAGTTTTGTAAGTGTGTGTGTGTATTTTGAGCGCGGCGGTGTGTACCGCCAATGGTTTACTGCAGTTGAAAGACCGCCGCGGTGATTCGTGGGTCCTGATACTGTGGGCGTATTCCTGTTGGCATAACAGTGTGGGTTTTGGTACCCCCAATTTATCACTGACCTTTGGTCTGGCTGACTTGTGTGGGTGTCTGTGTTGTGGCGGATTTCTCAGTGTGGGTCATAATACTCGTAGCGGAATACTGCCGCGGTCACAGTATGTTGGCAGCCGTCAGCCCGGCGGTAGGTGGCATTTACTGCCAGGGTTGTAATGAGGGCCTTTATGATTTAGTAGTTTTATTCCCTATTAGTTACAATACTAATTCATGAAAATTCATTCAACTTTATTCACGTCAGCAAATCCGTATTAATTCATTAGAAGGTGCCAAAAACATAATCTAATCAAAACTTGCATCAGAGTACATTCTAAAGCAGTAGCATAAGTCAATAATTGAATCAGGGAAGAATACGTCAACATGAGTTATATGTATATGTCAATGTCCTAAAATAGGAACCTCATCTAACCCAGATTAGCATTAGCATGTGGGACTTCATGCGAAAACAGTTTAGAACATGAATTTAGACAACATCTAGCTAAAAGAAAAACTATATAAAAAAAACAGCGCAGTTGGTACCTAGAAGGAAAAGGCACAAAAGTGAATTCAGTAACATTGTCATAGCTACCCATCCACGATATGGATCAGCAACAAAGTCAGTCATTGTCTTCAGGTCATCAATCGATCAGTATCTCATCAGGCTCTCAAGAGCGTGAGCCCAATGACAGAATCTCAAATCACTTTGATCTCGTAGTCTATCTCTCTCTGGACATCCGCCGAACACATTTATATCAAAGTTGCCCAGACTATCCCCCAATTCCTAATTGGTCAATTAATCACACGATTTTGCATTATCCAATACTCCTTGTTTTCCCAATCTATGAATGCTAACATTACAGAGTTCACATGTAGTTGATTGGTTCACTTTACGATGTCCTCATCATCCGGCTCGTCAGGTATCGCAAATGTTGCATCTTCATCTCCAGTCAGTGTCTCCATTGATCAAGTCCTGGGAAAGTACACACTGAAAGCTTTACACAGTCCTTAATACAAATTTTGATTCCCTCATCTCCTGTCTGTCGATTCACGCATAGGA
This sequence comes from Pleurodeles waltl, assembly GCF_031143425.1. Lineage (NCBI taxonomy): Eukaryota > Metazoa > Chordata > Amphibia > Caudata > Salamandridae > Pleurodeles > Pleurodeles waltl. The sequence goes on along the minus strand of NC_090442.1, from coordinate 361,833,116 downwards.
TTTTAACAGAGCAGATTTTATTAAACAACGAGTGGTTCATAGTTCAGCACATCAGCATTTCTACATTGAGCATTATTATCCAGCTTCTGCACGAGGCCTGGCAAAACTAGGCCAATACTTCGGCTAAGTACAAACATACATTATAAATTTCAATATGATAAATTACTACATTATTTCAATACGTTTTTCTATATTTCATGTTATTCATTTTTATTAGTACATTAGTGAATCTTGGTGATCGCTCTCCGAGGGCACATTTTCAAATGTGCACATTATTATTCTGCATTAATCGATTTTTACAATTTTCTTTATTCAAACTACCTAAACATTCATTAATACTTTTAATAAATATATTTGCTCTAGCAGAATCAATGTTTTTATTGCATTTCTATTCCGTTTTCATAGACTTTCCTGCGTAAGAGCATAAGGCATTCCGCCAGGCTAGCTTTACACAGACAGGGCACATGAGTGATGTCTTTGGACTCATGACCGCAAAACCTACAGAATTCCTGGCCTTCAACTCTTCTCAAGGGTGGGTAGTGCTTTAGTACAGACAGGACCCCCAGCCTGTTTATGAACTTTTCCTTCGTCTGGTCATTGTAAAGTTCTCCTAAATTGATTTGGTGCTTAGGCTTCATGTAATTGTTAAGTGTTTCCCATGCATGACTACTCCTGGATAGAGTGGCTTTATCCTCCAAAAGAAACAGGGTTTTTGTGTTAGATTTGACTATCCTTTTACGTTTGGTTCTACTCAGTGGTATAGCACATGTTGATAAGAGGCCTAGGGTAGTTAGAGTCAAATTTAAAAAGGCTCTTGTTTGTGATTTTGCCCTCCCTTGAATTTCCAGCCAAAGATGATGACCTAGAGAGCCATCCCTTACCAGCTTGAAACTGTGATAGCAGTTCACAAAGGCTGCCTGCCATACCAAATCTTGCTTCACTAAACTAAAGTCCAATCTGATCTGTACAGAAGATGTGTATACTGGCAGTTGAAAGATCGAGCTATAGATTTTCATTACTGTGTTGTCCAGAGTGATGTAGTCCTGGCCCCTCATGGCCTCACTTTCACAAATCAGCATGGGTAGAACCATGGATTGAGAGACTTGTAATAGAGGGGTTAGTGAAGGCCCCTTCAGCTTCCTGTACAGGGCACCTAGGTCGCCTGGCAAGACATTGCCCTTCATTTTGATTTCATCTGTTTGGTTGCTGAACCTTCCACTGGCATTGAAAAAACACTTCAAGATACCTATACGCTTTGGCAGACTCTATCTTGTCTCTTTCCAAAAACCAAGCATGATTTTTACTCTTTTTTTAATTGATAGAGTTTTGGTCTTTTTCACATTTCTTATCAATCCATTATTTTTAGAGTATACCAACGTAACATCTAAAAGCTATTGCAGCCCCAACCTCATCCTGCTGACTAGCACTATATTTTCGGCATAGAGTTGGATTCCTCCCAGTTTTGGGGGAAGACTGTGACCTTGTTTAATATTTGTGGAAGATCAGACAGAAACAGGTTAACAATGGTTGGTGCTAGCATGCAGCCCTGCTTTAAACCCTCCGTTGTTGCAATGGCCCTCAACAGATAGGAGCCAGTTCCCAGCTTAACTCAAATCCACGTATTAATATGAAGCAATTGTTTGGCTCTTAACAGCCTAGCTGGGATGCTCCATTACGCCAGTTTTTTTTACATAATTTCTCCCGGTCAACCATGTTGAAGGCATATTTATAGTCTATGAAGCATAAATGCACCGGTTGATGGTACATTGTTGCAAAGTTAGTCAGCAAGAAGAGGGCCATGATGTTGATTGTTCTCCCTGTGTTCTTAGGGAAACCAATTTGATTGGGCAGAATTATGGAGCAGCACATAGCTGGAGCTTTTCTAGTAGCGTCTCCGCAAAATACTCAGCCTCATTGTCTATTTGGGACACTGGGTGGTAATTAGCTGGGTTGCTTTTGTTGCCCATCTTAAAAATATAAATGAGTTGATTGAGCCATTCCAGGAAGAAAGAATACAATTACTGCCTGAGGCGAGATTGAACAGTGGTGATAGTTGCTCTTCCTATGTAGTGGTATTGTATTTTACTGCCTCCATTATTTTATGGGATTGTGTTGCAGAAGCTGTGAGTGACCATGTGTGGTGCTAGACCCACTCCATAGAGCTGAGCTAAAGTATGGCTACTAATGTTTTGGGACCTTTTTGGCTGTAGTAACTTCAGAAGTCTAGCTTATAAATAGCCATTTGCTTACTCTTTTGTGGGTGGGTGTATGCATATCACAAAACAGTAATTAAATAAAACACAGGAAACAGTTTAAAAATCCAAAACCAATTTCTAACAATAGATTATATTTTTATCTTTAAAATGACACCAAAACGAATAAAATCAGATAAGGGGAACCGGAGATATGAATTTTTAAAGATTTTTTTTTTTTTTTGCGATTAGAAACAAAAAGCGCCAATCGGGTCATCTGGTTGCACCTCGACCGGGGCAAAGTCAAAGTTTCAGGCCGACCGCGATGGAGCCCTGCTCGGCTACAGGTCGCGGGAGGCCTCGGTTAAAAGTTTACCTTCACACTTAGGGGGTCATTACGACCCTGGCGGGTAATGTGGCATCCGTACCGACAACAGGCTGGCGGTACGGAGACCCGTATTACGACTGCGGCGGTAGCGCTGCGGTCGCACCGCCGGGGCCGGCGGTTTCCTGCCGTTTTAGCCCCAGTGGCGATAATCCCCCAGAGTAGCGCTGCCCTGGGGATTATGACTCCGCTACCGCCGGCCTGTTTCTGGCGGTTTGCACTGCCAGGAAGAGGCTGGCGGTAAGGGGAGTCCTGGGGCAGTGCAGGGGCCCCCTAACAGGGCCCTGTGCAGCTTTTCACTGTCTGCATAGCAGACAGTGAAAAGCGCGACGGGTGCTACTGCACCCGTCGCACGGCCGCAACACCGCCGGCTCCATTAGGAGCCGGCTCCTATGTTGCGGCCGCATCCCCGCTGGGCCGGCGGGCGTAAACGAGGTTTGCGCCCGCCGGCCCAGCGGGGATGTTGTAATGTGGTCTGCGGGAGTGCTGCCGCATTGGCGGCCGCACGGCGGTTAAGCTTGTAATGACCCCCTTATTAGTCTCTTTTTCGAAGATTTTCTTCAGCGGGACGAACCTGCCAGTCCAATCCGACCTCCTGGAGCCCTTCTCCGGATACGCAATGCTGGAATCCTCAGTGGAGATTTTTACCTTCGGACGTAGTCATTTTTTCGAGGTGAAAATCCTTCGACCGGGGTAAACCTGGATCTTGATCCGACGTCCATGGAGCCCTCCTCGGATACACTGGCTGGGAGGTCCCGGTCAACTTTTTACCTTCGGACTTAGTCTCTTTTTCTGAGATTTTCTTTACCGGGACGAACCAGCAAATCAGGCCAGGTTGCGGTTGAGGCAAGCCGGCTAGAGTTGCCGCGGCGGGTCGGTCCCTCTATGGAGCTTTTTTACAAAAGTTGTCCAAACTTCTGGGGCTTCTCCCAGATGTCCTTTTAAGGTTCTTCTGGGGTCCACAGCTCACCCCAAGGGTCCAGAAGTTCTGACATGGTCCTTGGGGGTGCAGACTACAACTCCCAGAATGCACCTGGCGCAAACTCCTTTTTGGCCACTGGACAGTGGTCAGCTGGTCGCTTTCTTCAGGAGTTGGTGCAGGGGACTCTGGTTAGCAATTTTTCACCTGTAGCAAACAGGGAGTCCCTCCTTGAACCAGTTGAAGCCAGGCAAAGTCCTTCTTGTGCAGCTGGTGCAGTCCTTCTGAGTGCAGGTTCCAGCAGGGCAGTCTTTCTTCTTCTGTAGTTCTTCCTTGTTGGATGTGGTAGGGAACTGAGGTGTGGGTGCAGGTCTGCCAGTTTTATCCTTGCTCCTTGGTGAAAAGCAGGGGGGTCCTGGTTCTCCAATCAGGTGCAGGGTCCTTCCCCCTGTGATGACCACTTCCTGGGAAGTGTGGCAAAAATCAATCCCAGGAGGCAACATTCTCCAAAATCCATCATGGCTGAATCTGATTTTTGGAGGTTACATCTGGCTGAGCCCACTCACTGGTGTGGCTAAAAATCATAAACACACCCCTCTCCTGCCCTCTCCTAATCTAATCAAGGGGGCACCTAGTTGTCTGGGGTTGCAGGATGTGGGGGTGTTGCTGGTTGCTCCAAATGTCCTTCTCTGCCTTTGAAGACCAGTTTGGCAGCCCTCCCCCTTCCTGCCTCACCATCTGCTGAGGGGAGATTCCCTCCCACAGGCACATTCCTTTGGGTGAAGCCAGGCCACTTCACACCTCATCAAGGCAGCCTGGCTAGGCTGCTAGAGGCTGGCCAATCAGAGCACAGCAGCAAAAACAATGCAGGGCTGAAATTGGCAGCTTTTCAGATAAAGTTTTAAACTCTTTACCTGAAAAAGTTATATTAAATCCAACAACTGGAAGTTGTGGGATTTATTACAACAATTAATTTGATACCAAACTCTTGGTATGCATCATTTAAGGAGACTTTAAAAATTAAAATAAGGTCTCCCCATTCTAGCCTATGAAGGCCATTTACTACAATGAGGGAAAAACAAATTTGGCTGTTTTTACCTCACCGGGGCTTATAAAACTATTTTTATAAAGTCCCTGCTTATTGTTACATGGCACCCAGCCCTAGGGGCACATAGGGAACACCTTAGGGGTGAATTATATGTAAAAATAAGGTCGTTTAAGACTTTGGAACTACTTTTAAATCCAAAGTCGAATTTGCATATAACTTTAATTTAAAAGCAGCCAGCAAGGCAGGCCTGCCTTTAAAATGACACTGGGCACCTCAGCAGTGCACCTATGGGTGCACTACCTATGCTGCGGTCCCTAAACCTACATGCCCTACCATATACTAGGGACTTATAGATAGGTTCACTTACCAATTATAATTAGCCTAATTTGCATTTCCATTTTACACAGAGCACAGGCTCTGGGACTGGTTAGCAGTGCCCAGGGCACCATCAGAGTCAGGAAAACAACAGCAAAAAGTGGAAAATGGGGGCAAAAAGTTAGGGGGCCTCTGCAATCAGCCCTGTTTTCCCACACCCTCCCACATTTAATACCAAACAGAGACCTCACCTAGAAATGATAAACGTGGTGGAGTTGATGGTGTCAGCACATAACTTAGTACATAGCATTTTGTAGTACATCAGTAGTACTACTGTAGTACTATTTCACATACTACAAAATCCAGTTTAAGAATAGCCCCATTCGAATCGTCCACAAGCAAATAAGGAGCTCTATAACCTGCCGAGGTCAGATATTTAACTGCCCGTTAAAGGAGGATTCTCATTTTAATGTGAGAGATTGCAAAGAGATCACATATTTTAATATTCCATTTGTAGATGTCACTAAGAACAAGCTCCGTACTCGTTGTGTGCTTTTTGGAAACCTGTTATTATCCTAAATGACAAAAGGATTTTTAAATGCAATGTATCAGCTACTTGTGCGCAATCTGGTATTTGTTCTTTCCTGCCATTGCAGGAGTGATTGCATCAGTTTAAGAACGGGTTGCTATGAAACCAAAGTGCCAATTGTTCTCTGCCTTGTATGGATACTTGATTTGTGATGGTGGAGGTCTTAAAAACATGACGATAAAGTACGATTTCATATGGTTGCTTCACCTTTGTGTAGGGTAGTGGAAGCATTTCACAATGCCAACCCACTAATGCTCTTTTTAGCTCCACCCACTGTTGCTCCTGCTCCCTAAGAGAGAATGCTCATGTTTGATTTATGTTCAAATGTTTCTTTTTCCACTAGAGAACAAAAAAACTAAAGCACACTTTGTACATAGACAAAAATAGAAAGGATCATATAACTGGACCATGCAACAGCTTCATTACCAGCAAGCAGCCATGACGGTTTTCGTAGCAACATCCTTCTTGCATCAACATTTTCAAAGTTTAAAAAGACTATGGCGTAGACTTTCGAATGGAAGATGTGGAGTTTTGACAGTCTTTTGACCTTCAGTATCGCAGTCTGCACGAATGTTGGTCTTATATAAAATTGTGTTTGCTCAAATCCGTGGCGCTTTGTATTGAGGAAAACGTGCCGTAGCACGCATACTATATTCCAATGAAATAGCAGAACATTTTAGAGCATACTATTGCTATATAGAAGTGGGCGAAATACCGGGGCAGGCACACGCTCTCGTGTTGTCTGCGCATGAAGCAGAATTAGGACTAATCTGCTGCTCCATGGGCAGAAAAAGGTAAACGCACAGTTGCTTTTAGAAGCGCTGAGGGTTCTGGCAATGTATTTAACTGCATGCTAACTGCATTAAATTAAATACATTGCCTAGACACCTGACAGTGCACTTCAAATTAACTTCTTCAGTAAGGAAGTCCGCAGGCAGGCAGGCTCCACACACAGGCTCCTCTACTGACATGGTTACTTTGAAGAGAACTCCCAGGGGGCGGGCATTGTAATTAACTTAGTTTAATTACATTAGGGTAGTTACATTGTCCAGCCTCTGAGAATACTAGACGGCACAATTCTTTGTTCCATGCATTCCTTACTGGGTCGAATAAGAAATTCTTCTTCTTCTGCACAGCATTTCACTTGCACCTCTACTTACCAAGGAATAAAAGGAAAATTATTTTTCCCCACCCCAGTCCCAAGTAGGAAAATAGTAGCTATTAACTTTCTGAGGGGAAATAAAGATCTACCCTGCTTCAGCTCGTGTATGATTTGACCTGGCATCCTTGATGTAGTTTCAACATTTTTTACCTCTGACCTCCTGCTTTTCTAACTTCATTTTTCTGTGCATTTTTCCACTGCTGATCAGTGCTAAAGTGCAGGTGCTCTTTTCTCTAAACATAGTAACATTGGCTTCTCCATGATTGGCATATTTAATTTACTTGTATAACCCTAGTAAAGTTATACTTTATAATTACATGATACTAGTAGGCCTGTTGCACTGATAGTGCCACCCACAACAATAGCTCTTTAAACATGTCTCAGGTCTGCCAATGCAGAGTCTATATGTGCAGTTTTTAACTGCCACTTCGATCTGGCAAATGCACCCACTTACCAGGCCCATACCTTCCTTTTATTACATATGTCACCCTTAAGGTAGGATCTGGTTAGCCCCAAGGGCAGGGTGCAGTGTATTTAAAAAGTTGGACATGTACCTTTAAGTTTAACATGTCCAGGTATTACATTTGTTTTCCACTACTGCAAGGTCTACCCCTCCCATAGGTTAACAATGGGGTTACCTTGAAGTAACCTTTAAGTGTAACTTCCAATTGGGAAAAGATATACATTTGAAGTCTGGTATCTCTGAATTCACAATTTAAAATCCCCTAAGGGAGCCAAGGCCAATTCCGTAGCACCACAGCACTCTCGGAATACGCAGTCTGCAAAACAGACAGTGAGTGTTCCGACGGTGCTGAGCAGGGACCCCCAGCACAAGGCTTTCCATGGCAGGGTCCCTGCCATTCAAAGGCTGGTGGTAAGTGGGGCTGTGATCAACATGGCAGTGCTGAGTTCACTGCTGCCATGGCTGAGCACAACCCTGACCGCCGACAGCCCAAAAGGAACCGTATCCCGGTGGTGATGGCAGTCCCCTAGGGGTCTGACCGCCAGGGTTGTAAAGTGGCAGTAGTACTGCCTGGAGTGCAGCGGTCTGACTGTCACCGCGAGTCTGCCGGTCCTTGGACCGCCAGACTCGTAATGCCCTCTTAGTCTCACTTGGCTGAGGAAGATAGTGTGAAGGTATAGAAAATGTACTCTCATTTTAGCTTCTGGATCACCTTCAATAACCTCTGTGAGAAAATCATGAGAGAAAACAGTTTTCTCTCAGATATGGTTCATCAAATCCCAGCGGCTGATCAGCATTTTGCAATGGGAAGCTCACATTAGACCACTCCTAAATAAGTATGGTAACATGAACAAATGAATATTGTGACTAAATATGTTATCACCTTTTACATGTGCTTCTTTTTGTGACCCTTCAAACCTTACATTCACTACAATGTACTTCAATGGGGACCATAACTGAGTTCTGAAATGGGTGATGGGTGCCACAATATGTTGTCTATCTTGTTGCCAGTCTAATGGGGGGGTTCAAAATATGGCCCCGTGGAGGTCACCAATCCGTAGGGCCAAGTTTCCATCCCAAAAAGATTTTTGGGTTTGCCAATTACTTTGGGGCCATTTGACAAATCTTCAATAAACATTCCAAAAAATTCTTATTCACCTTCTTCCTGGAAATTTTCAAAGTGATCGATCAAGAGGGGGCAAAGAAAAAGGGAGTCCCAAAAAACTCTTTCCCCATTCATTTTTCCATAGGAAATTTAGACATGGGTACTGCTCAAACATCTGAATGGATTTACACCAAATTTTGCATAAAGGTAGATCTTGGTTCAGAAAGTGTGCTTTTTGTGGTTTGGTGTCAATCCATTCAGTAGTTTCTGAGATACTAAGGAGAATATTTATACTCTGTTTGCGCCGGATCTGTGTCATTTTTTTTATGCAAATCTGGCGCAAACTAATTCCATATTTATATTTTGATGCTAGACATGTCTAGTGCCGAAATATTGGAGTTAAACTAATTTTATGCCTGCAGAAAACTACCTTGCATCAATGAGATGCAAGGTAGGCATTCCCGGGTAAAAAAGGACTGAAAGGCCCTAGCGCCTTATTTATCCTCCTGTGCAAACATCACACGGGGGCGAAGGAGGGCCTTAAATAATGGCGCTCAGCCTGCTTAGCACCATTATTTAACCCCTGTGTCAGGGCAGGCGTTAGGGGACCTGTGGGCCTTTTTCAATGGACAGAGACGATGGAAACAGTCCACAGGTGCCCTTCCCTGCCACCAGGGACATCCCCACCCACCCTCACCCACACCTGGAGGACACCTAAGGATGGGGAGGACCCATCCCAGGTAAGTCCAGGTAAGTATTTTAATTTTTTTTGCAAAGTGCCATAGGGGGGCCTCACTTGGGCCCCCCTACATGGCACTGTGCCCAATGGCCATGCCCAGGGGACTTAAGTCCCCTGGGCATGGCCATTAGGCTGAGGGGCATGACTTCAGGCTTTACTTAGACAAGAGTCATGTCCATGGGGGTTGTGCATGGAAATAATGACACTAATCAAGTTAGAGTCATTTTTTTTACTCTAGCCTGACTAGCGCCATTCTTTCACGCACAACCTCCAGTTTCCCCTACGCCTCCCCCACCCGGTTAGCATCAATCATTTTGACGTTACCTGGGCCTTACTTCCGGCTACCGTCATTGCTTAAATATGATGCCCGGCTTGGGCCTAGGAATGGCACAAGCCAGCGACATACGTTTTGATGCAAACCTGCGCTAACAAAGGTTTGCGTCAAAAAGTATAAATTAGGGCCTAAGGCTCAAATACTTTGTATATTTTATGCATCGAATGGTGGTGGATCCTCAAATCTAATTGAAAGGCCACAACCTGAACAGGAAGCTGCAGCCTCCCTCTTAGGCATCAAAGAACAAAATGGTGCAGGGGTCGGGGTCGAAATACCCTGAGCCCCTGGGACTGTTGGGGGAGCACAAGGGGACATCCTCTGTGATTGAAATAGAAAAAGAAAGGTGTTTTTTGGCTGTTCAGCAGATCCACAGAGCTATTGTGATGCTCAAAGCAACCCCTGATGTTTTGTGATGGCTCTACAGCTAGAACGCACAATTTTAAAAAAAGGCAAACACACACACAGATACTCATACAATGTCACACACATTCACAGTCACACATAACCCACATATCCCCACACATAAATAGTGTCACAACCCCACACTCTCACACACACCAACAGACAATGTGATCCACACACACCCACACAACTGCACACTCACACATACTCTCACAACCCCATACTCACACACCCATACACCCTAACACACACATGCACACACATCCCAACAGACACCAACAGAACTCCACACTTGTACACGCACAGAGAACCCCCCCACACAACCCTACTCACACATCTACATTACCCTTCCCTCACACACACACATCCACAGAACACTTCAAACATATACTCACACACCCACATAATTCCACATCCACATCCACACTCACACACCACCAGACACACCTATACAACCCTACACAAAAACACACATACACACAGATCTCCATGCACAGATACTCACACATATCCACACAACCCTACACTTAGATACATGTTCACACAACCACACACACACACAATCTCACTGTAGCATATACAAACTGACATACGCCCACACACACACACACACACACTCACAGCCCCCAACACACACCTACTCTCACACACACACCAACACAACTCCACACTCACATACATACTCACACACACATCTCCACACATAAATACTGTCACAACCCCACACTCTCACACACACCCACAGACAATGTGACCAAGACATACCCATGCAACTGCACAATCACACATACATACTATCACAACCCCATAAACACATACTCATACAAACACCCATACAACCTCACACACACACAATCAGGCACACACATACACACACAATGCCACAGACACCAACAGAACTGCACACTTATACACACACACACAGAACCACCACACACACTCTCAGAACCCTACTCGCACATTCACATTATCCTACGCTTACACACACAAACACACACATCCACAGAACGCATCATGAATATACTCACACACACCCCCACATAATTCAACATTAGCATACATACTAAAACAACACGAGACACACCTACACAACCCTACACAAAACACACAATCACACACAGATCTCCTTGTACAGATACTCACACATCTCCACACAGCCCTACATTCATATACATGTTCACTCAACAACAGGCACACAACCTCACTGTAGCACATACAAACTGACATAAACCTACACACACACACACTCACAGACCCCAACACACACCTACTCTCACTCACAACACAACTCCACAGTCACAGACATGCTCACACACTCACATAGTTACACACACAAACTTGCACAACCTCACAATAATACCCACAGACCCATAGAATCTGACACAAGTTCTGCATTCACCTACACACACACCCACACGCATACATACCTACGGAACCACAGACAAACATACTCATACACAAACTCACACAAACCCAAACACATATGCTCACACATGCACACAGCCACAAACCCCAATGACACACACACTCAAACAACAAACATTCACACACAAAAAAAACACATTAACATACACACAGCCCAAAAAACAGACATACGTTCACACACACAACCCCACACATCCACACCCACATCCCTCCACACATATCTCACACCACATACCCTCACAACCCCAACACACTCACACATAGAACCTCCCACCCACAGACACACACCCACACAACTCCTCCCCACACACAACACTACCTCCACACACATGCAGTCATGCAAAACCTCCCAGCCTCACATGCACACTGACACGCACACCAACACAATCCTATTTACACATAGTCACATTCACACCCATATACTTCACTCACACATCTACACAATCTCCACACACATACTGACACACACACATACAGCCCTCTCATAAACATTCTCACACATTCCCATACACCCACACTGATACAGGCATCTGCATATGCTCACTGACATACACATGCACAAAAACATTTAAAATACAACCCTATTCACACACAAACACACAGAGTCACACAAACACCAACACAGACCTCCTCTTTAATGCCTTTTTACATGGGCATATACAGTACAAATGCAACTAGCCCCATACACTTAGTCACAGACTCACACAAAGAGACATACACACAGCTACATGCACCCATATGCACACTTTCACACTTAGAGACACACATGGCCGCACAAATACTCCTGCACATTTCCTCAACAAGACTCACACATGTACTCAGACCACAAAAGACATTGGGTCTGATTTAGAACTTGGCAGATGGGTTACCCGTCACAACGGTGATGGATATCCCTTCCACCGAAATGATTATCTTCAATGGGATTTCGATTTTCGCAGGTGGGATATCCATAACGGTTGTGACGGAGTGACCCAATCACCGCGTTCTAAATCATTGTCTTGCAGTCACTCACACAAAAACACTTAAACACTCTTCCACATTCAATTGGGTAGATTTTATTAAAAGTGTCCTTGGATTCATGGATCCACAGCAGAGCTGGAATCAAGATTATTGCACCGGCCATGGGTATCACCGTGGATCCACAAATCCACTAAATATATTTAAAAAATAATTTGGGAGAAAGAACATGCTGTGATGTATTCACTGGGTGGCTCTAAAAAGTCATAGTTAGAACTGGATACATTCCTTGATGTTGTTAAGGAAGATGGTTCCTTTCTGCTGCGAAATGGACTCTGTCCCTTCGGTACACTCCAGGCATGTGAAAGCAGATATTACTGTTGTAGCATCGTATAATTATGGAAAAATGCCAAAATTGTTTTATTGACATATCTTCTAGATTTCTCAATCTTTGGACGAAACTGAGATGTCCACTGCCACTTTTGCCTTTGTCATATGTTGGACTATACAAAATCATTGTGAGGAAAGAGCCATTGACTGTGCTAGTATCTTCATCCTTTGGATGTTGAGCCCACACCTCTATTTGTGCCAAGATTGTTGCCATCACAATACACAATCATGGGGTCTTGGTGCTCACCATTCAAAATGCTCTCAATCATAGGGAACAATTGATGCCACTTCATATCTCTATGGCCAATCCAAGTGATATCCACTTGGGAAAATCCAAGATCTCTCTCAATGCCACAGTTTGTGGCATGTTATTTGGCCCAAAAGACAAAGCTGTGGCCCACAGTTCACACTCTAACTATAATGGTGTTATCAAGGATCTTTTTACTGGAGGAGTCAGTAGCAGAATGAGAAATGTTCACAAACAGCATGGAGGGTATCCAGAATTCAAAGAAAGATCCTGCAAAGGATGCGGGTGGCTGATGTTGGAGTACTGAGTACTAGGTTAGATTGTCAACAAGTACTGTGTGAATTGTATATTCTGATTGGAAGAAAAAATATTAGTACTCTTACGTTGGTTACAATTGGTTCATGTTTTTTTAACTGCAAATGATGAGCTCTAAGGAGATTCCTAAGCAGACTTGTCAAAGCTTGATGGGCTTTTGACTTTGACCTGGCTTTAAATGATTTTCAAATTATTTCCATGGAAACTGTCCTTGTAGAAAGGTCTATGGGGAAGTGTTATGGAGGCTGCTCATTATATTTCAAATTAAGAAAGTAAAAGGGTCACTACATTATGCTAGTGAACTTTGAAGTGGAAGGGGGAGAATTGGAATAGATTATGAGAATCTATCTCTCCCTCTCCCTTAGTGCTGTACTGTTTTTAAGGATGTTCACTGGATTCACATTCCAATTGATAAGTTACAAGGGGAGGCCATGCTGAGTGCCTCAGTGACTCCAGAAATACCAACATGTAAGCTTTGCTTAGTAAAGCTGTCATATTGAACTTTGCTGTGGATCTGCAAATTCAGTCTAACATTAAAAGAAAGAATTCAAGAGGTTCAACCAATAGCAATTGCTCTCAGTAACATTTTAAAAAAAGATTCTGCTTTCTGATTAGGTGACTGGTTTGAGTCTACAGACACGTATACCCCATGATTAATTTTCCGACTTGAGTTTATCTCTAGTTGATGAGGAGGTGCAGAAGATGAACTCTCGAGTTTCCAGATGTGTGCTATTTGAAGTACTGTAGAAATCTCCCTCATTCAACCATTTGCAATCAACAGCTTTTCCAAGCGTTTGCTCTGAGAATACATTCTTTATACTTTCACTAATGTCTGCATTACTTTTGTATAGTGTACAATGTGTTCATTGTGGACAGAATTGTTTTATGCACTTAGTAAATAAAGGGAATACAAAGATAAGTATAGATATGTGTTTTATGTTATTATAAAAGTAATGGCATATTGTCAACATTGTGTAACAGTTTAGAGGAACAATTATGAGCTACCATATTTATGTCTTTACTTGTATTTTAATGCTATTAATTGTAATTGATTTTAAATAATAAAACCAGTGTGTGAGCTGTGTATTAAAGATTATTTTAAAACTAGTAAGGTAAGACTGTCCTCTTTTTGTACAGCATACTATATACTACCTGTATGTAAGTTTGCCACTTTTACATATGGTTGTTCCTCTAAAGGAAGCTCAGTATGAAGAAGCCAACTCCCACTGGAAATGTTATGAATTACTATATACTCTTTTCTCCATGAACAAAGCAGAACCTGAATACTCCATTCCACCATCACAATTTTCTTGGGCTAGTAGGCCAAGCCACTTCTACATAGAGCTGTCTCACCAAACAAAGCTCAGTATAACAAGGCCAGTCTCTCTCAACACACACAACTTATAAGTATGCTGAGCCCTTTCTTCATTCAGCTACTTCCCTAAACAAAGCCCCGTCTCAATGTATGCATATTTCCTATTAGAAGCCCAAGCCTCTTGTGCATATGTCTTTCTCTGTGAACAAAGCTGAGCCTGAATAGTCTTGTACAACACATATTATGTATAGAAAGGCCAAGTCTTTTGTACATACATTTTTTGTCCTGAGAAGAGCTGTGTATCAAAAGGTCAGTCTATCGCTAGATACATTATCTATCAGTAGGTTGAGCCTCTTCTACACATAGCGGTCCCCATGAACACTTCTGAGCATCAAGTGGCCATTCCCTGCCAGAGAGGCCTCTTCTACATCCAAGTTTCAGCCCAATCAAAGCTAGGTCTCAAAAGGGCAGACCCCTAGGAGAGACATTGGCCCTCATTATGACATTGGTGGTAAATCCCACTTACCGCCACGCTGACTGCCGCCAACTTACCGCCGCCGCAGAGGATATCTGTTCACCATATTATGACACACACATACCAATCCGTCAGTATTCAGCCACAGACACAAATCCGCCACACTAAAGGTCAGTGATAAACTGGCGGTATCCAAACCCACACTGTTACACCACCAGAACAACGCCCATCACATTATGACCCACGAATCACCACAGCGGACATTCAATGGCGGTAAACCATTGGTGGTGCATACCGCAGTGCTCAAAATGGACACACACATACAAAACAACACCACATTGGACAATTCAAACAACACACACCTGACACCCATACACACACCACAACACTATAAAACACACACCCACATTACCCACAACCCTTTACCATTCCAAACCATTGCCAGCACAGAGACATCAAGACCACAGACACAACTAGAGCCACACACTATTCAGACCTACACACCACACACGTACCCCACCTCACACACCCTAACACATTACCCAACACACCCTCACCTACACACCTCACACAACACCCATGGCACCACAAAGACACTCCCTGTATCACAGAGGAGGAGCTAATGGTCATGGTGGAGGAAATTATCAGGGTAGAGCCACAGTTATTTGGAGCACAGGTGCAGCAGATATCGATAGCTAGGGAGATGGAGCTATGGCGGAGAATCGTGGATAGGGTCAATGCCGTGGGACAGCACCCAAGACCCAGGGATGACATCAGGAAGAGGTGGAAGGACCTACGGGGGAAAGTAGGTTCCATTGCAACAAGACACCAGCTCGCTCACCTCCTCCCCCACAACTAACAGCATGGGAGGAGCAAGTCTTGGCAATCCTGCATCCTGAAGGCCTGGCTGGAGTAGGAGGACTGGACTCTGGTAAGTCAACTCTCTACTACTATCACCCCCTATCTGCATGCCATCATATACCCCACCCTCACTCCCATCACTCCACAACTTCCCACACACCCCACCATCCCATCTCACTCATCCCAATACCAAGCCCTGCATGCTCTACCAATGCATGGACATCACTCACAGCCCTGCAGGGACACTCAGCACTAAAGCATGCACACTATAGAGAACTAATCATCCCACCATTCACCAATGTACACAAGTGAAAGCTGCCAGGGCAAATATAACCAAAGAGGGCAAGCCACAGATGTACAATATTTCAGACTCAGAAACCATCACACATCATTAACATCCCCACAGGTGCCCCAGCCAATGTCAGCGGAGAGGAGGTGTGAGCAATATCCAGTCCCCCAACAGAAAAGGCCCACAGTGATGACAGGAACTTTGGTCTTCAGGATCTGGGTGACCTACCTGGCCCATCAGGGAACTCTGGACAGCCGGTTACCCAGGCCCAGTCATAAACAACCACAGTGCTTCCCCAATCAGGAAACACCACCACACACACACCCAGCGTACCAACACACTCTCCCCAGGACACGTCAATCAGCAGTGTATCCAACTCTACAGGGACCTCAGGCCTCACCTCACACCCAAGACAATCAGGGACCTGGGGTCAGTGGCAGTGGGCACACGGTTCAGGGGACAGAGGCACATGCCAACAGGGAAACTGGGAGGAGTGCTGTGTGCCAGGGCGAGGACAGGCCCAGGGAACTGACTCTCCAGGAGGCACTCTCCGAGATACTGGGAGCCTATCAAAATTCCCAGGACACGATGGGCCAGATCCTGGACAATGTGCAGGAGAACAGGCAGCTGCAGGAGGGACAGTACCAGGAGATCAGGCAGGACTTGCAGGCCATCAACAACACCCTCATCTCCATAGCAGGGGTGCTGGCAGACATGGCCAATATAATGAAGGAGGCAGTCACACTACAGCTGGCCCCTGCCACTAGCCAGACATCTGAACAGCCTTCCACCTCCGCTACCGCTAGTGGCTAGGACGCCCCGCCACAGGAATCACAGGCCACCAGCACCTTTCTCCCAGCGGAAAGAGAACCACCCCACAAATGTTCCCTGCAATCCAGACAGAAGCCAGAGACACTTGCCAAGACCCCCTCCAGGAAATGAGACTCTCCTGATTGTTACACTTATATCCTACTCAGTCACCCTCTCCACCTTGAACTGCCATTGCTCCCCTTCCTATGTCCCCTTGGACAATCCACCTGTGCTACAAACAGACTGGAACAAAACCCTGGACTTTCCCCCATCATCACCCCATCCCATTGCACTTGCCCCTATATTTTAACACTTCAATTACCACCCTTGGTAAAAAAAGAAGTTTGGAGTATGTCATGTACATCAATTATGTGTTCATTGAAACAGGTACAAACATTGCAAATCAACAGCATAGATTAATGACCTGTAGCTGGCTGCAGTGATCCCACCGGGAGTATATGTGAGGTCACCAAAATCTGCAAAATGAATTGCCAGAGGGCACACAGGTGGGAAATATCAGCATACCAGTGCCACAGAAATTCAAACAAATGCCATTGAAATGTGAAGTGACACTGTCCTACCTGTGTGTCATTGGAAGTATTGTCTGATCACAGATGTTCTGTTGTCCTCATCCTCATCCTCTGCCTCCTCATTCTCACTGTCCACAGGGTCCACTGCTGGCACACGGGCATCTCCAGCCTCCTCCTTCTGCAGGAATGGGACATGGCATCTGAGGGCCAGGTTATGCACCTTGCAGCATAACCACCATTATCTGGCAGACCTTCTTCAGTGATTAGCACAGGGATCAACCTGTCAGATGGAGGCACCAGAACCTGGCCTTCAGAAGGCCGAAGGTCCTTTCAATTATCCTTCTGGTTCACCCAGGGACCTCATTATAACGCCCCTTGTCCTGGCATTCCTCACAGTGGTCAGCAGCCATGATAGGTTGGGGTAACCAGAGTCACCTTAAATATTGAGGGACAACATTAAGCCACACACTATCCCATATAGCCCACACCACACCATACCCATACACCAAAATCTACTGGGTGGGAACCAGGGCTCACCTATTAGCCACACCCTGTGCCTTTGTAGTTGGCCCATCACATTTGAGATGCTGATATTCCTCAGGACAAAGGCATCATGCACTGACCCAGGATATTTAGTATTGACGTGGGAGATGTACCGGTCCACCAAGCACACCATCTGTGCATTCATAGAGTGGAAACTCTTCCGATTTCTGAACACCTGTTCATTCTGGTAGGGGGGGACAAATGCATTATGTGATCCATCAATCGCCCCACTTATGTTGGGGATATTTCCCATTGCATAGAACTCGGCCTTCACTGTGGCCAAATCTTCAGCATGGGCAAAACAATGTAGCTGCACATGTGTTTAATCAGGGCAGACAACACTCTTGTCAGCACTATTGAGAACATTGGCTGTGACATTCCTGCTGCCAAGCCCACTGTCACTTGGAAAGAACCAGTTACCAGGAAATGGAGCACTGATAGAACTTTCACAAGAGGGGGATCCCAGCGGGGTGATGGATAGCAGATATCAGGTCAGGCTCCAATTGGGCACATAGCTCTGTGATTGTGGCCCTGTCAAGTCTATAAGTGAGGATAATGTGCATGTCCTCCTGTGTTGCCAAGTCCACAATATGTCTGTACACGGGGGTATGTCTCCATCTCCTATTCATCCACAGCAGTAGGAATCTAAGGGACAAAAGAGTGAGGAGTCAGCTACAAACTGAACAATGGAGCTACAACATAACTTTGCATCTGTTAACTTGTAATGGGTCAGTGTGATTTGTCCAGAATGTCCTAATATCACCAGCGATGCAGCAATTGTCTAGGGCCTGCCCCCCCCATGAAATGGCGTCTGCCTGTCCTGTGTGGAGGGACAGGTGGAAGTGAGGTAATTCTGCTGACGTTATGCGCCGTTGTGGGAGGCGGTCGGGAAGCGCCGTGCAACTCCTCATTGGTTATAATTGGGCCCTATGGGGTACAGTGCATCCCACAGAACCCTTGAGGCAGAGTCCACCGACCGTGAGGGCACCAGTGGGACGAAGGGCGAGGGGAGCACCATGGCGGAGATTGGAGGGAACAGTTCTGACACAGATACCTTCTCCGATGGAAGCTCCCTAGTGGTGGTGGAAACTTCTCTGACCAGCCCAGCTACTGGTACATCCGCCATCCCCCGTACCAGCACCACCCTTCCAGCTGCACCCCAATGAGTTTTCTGTGCCCGCTTATCCAGGAGGGTGGGCATCTCCTTCACCCCAGGCACCTCAGGCCCTGCCCCAGTTAGCCCTGCTGCCCTGAGTGAGGAGGCTATTGACCTCCTGAGATCCATCTCTGTAGGGCAGTCAACCATTGTGAATGCCATCCAGGGGCTGGCAGCTCAGATGCAAAAATCTAATGCATTCCTGGGGGGAATTCACACTGGATTGGCCGTCCAACAGTGATCGATTCAGGCTGTGGCCTCCTCTCTGATGGCAGCCGTTGTCCCTGTTTCTACCCTCCCCCTCCAACTTCCACTGCCCAGTCCCATTCTCCTCAACTCCAACCCATCCCAAGCACACAGGCAGATGAGCATGCACACAAGACAACTCCCAAGAGTGCCACAGGCAAACACAAGCACCACACTTCATCCCACACGCACTCACACAAACACCATCCAGTTGCAGACACACCAACATCCACTATTTCCACTGTCTCTCTCTCCTCCTCCTCCACCACCTCCCACCCAGTTCTGTCCACCCTCACACCTGCATGCACTACGTCATCATCCACTTCCAGCATCCCCACACCAAGCACAACACACACCTCACTGGCAGACACCTCCACAACAGCCATGGACAACATCCCCTGTGTCCTCTCCAACTGTGTCTGTCCCCCCCTCCTAAAGTACACAAACGCAAGCACTCAGACACCCAACAGCCATCCACCTCACAACAGCATACAGCCCATGCACCTGCACCCAAAAGCAGCAGACTGACAACTCCAACAACCACACCCTCATCCTCCAATCCCATTCCTTCTCCCTCTTCCCGCCCCAATGTCCCTAAAAAACTGTTCCTACCCACCATTGACCTCTTCCCTACCCTCCACCCCCATCCTGCACGTATGGGCAGGGTAGGAAGAACCCAGCCAAGCACCTCAGACACATAGTCCACGGGCCTAGTCATCACCACATCCACTCATGGTGGAAAAGGATCCAGGCCACATGTCCTGAAGGTGAAGGGGCCTGCACCAGGCAGCCTCAAGGGAAAGGAGCCTGCCCCAGCTGCCAGGAAGACCAAGGAGCCGTACTGTGTTGATCTCATTACATTCACTTTTGCAAAATCGTTTTGTCCTTATTCAGCCGAGATACGGGGTCAAATAGTTTTTATAATGCATCTGGTTGTGTGTATGGTGTGTGTGTGTGTGTGTGTGTGTGGAGTGTGTGTTGTGCATGTGTGTGTCACTCTCGTTTTCCTACCCCCCTCCCTTGTGTGCTAGGCAGCTGTACTGACCGTCGTCGTCTTCGCCAGCGTTGGTATTCGTGATGGAGCAGAACGTAGAAGATCATCCGGAACACATGCAGTTCTGGTTCCCTGGGGGCATGGTTCTTCCCTGTGTCTCCAATGGTGAGTGTTTCCCTTTTGAGCTCTGTTTCCGCCAGACTTTTAATGACGTTGGTACTGCCCCGGAAAAGCTGGTGGTTTGCAGGGTCATAATATGGTAGGTGGAACATTGACTTCTGCCTGGCTGTAGGTGGCTACCGCCTTAGTAGCTGTTTTTTCCACCCTGGCAGTCGGTGTGTACAATGGCTGTCTTTCGCAGATCTTTCCTTCATGGTCTTAATTTGGCATTAGTTACCGCCACTTTATCACTGACTGCCAGGATCGTAATGAGGGCCATTATCTATTACTAGGCCAAGGTTCCTTTATACAGTTCTTTTAAATGTTGCCAGTGTTGGACATGTTAGAGTTCTTGTATTGGGTACTAGGATCCACTCACAGTTTAAGCATTGCCTAAGAATACAAACAATTGATTAGAAGTTTATTAAAATTGTATTTGTAATAGATATTAGTACATTCAAATAAAAAATAATTTACAAACTTCTTGTTATTTATAAATGATGTAAAATAACTTATTGATATATCTAGGATAAAGATAAGCACACTGTTAGAAAGTACCTAAGAGGTGTCCCATTTTTCCAAAACCTTATGACTAGTGACACTCTTGTTTATATACATTTGTTCAAGGAAGAACCTGTTTCTCCTCTTACTAAGTGTTGTGTTATATAACAATTAAATACTATCTAGAGTATTCATACTCTACAGT
The DNA here is from genome assembly GCF_031143425.1 of Pleurodeles waltl. NCBI lineage: Eukaryota > Metazoa > Chordata > Amphibia > Caudata > Salamandridae > Pleurodeles > Pleurodeles waltl. The sequence continues at coordinate 361,812,045 of NC_090442.1, read as the reverse complement.
ATGTTTGACAGACAAGTGAATATGTTGGTATAGCGGTTGAAACTCTTTTACATTCAATTCTTTCCCTTATCAAAGCTCAGCCTGAACACTCAAGCCTTACACCACACATATCATGTACTGGTAGAGCAAGCTTCTACATAGAGGTGTGTCTCCAAATAGACCTCAGGATGAACACACCAGGGCCACTCCATATAAACTACCTTTTAGGAAGCTGAACCTCTTATACATTCATCTGTTCCGCAAAACAAATGAGGGCATGAAGAGTCCAGCCCCCCACTAGGAACATCAGGAATTAGTGAGCTAAAATACTTCCAACTCATCATCAACAGCAACTGGACATTGCTTGCTGCAAGACCTACCCTGCCAAGTGGTGCCAATCTAGTCTGGGCCCTTGGAAGTGGGTATAAAGTGCTGCAACTGCCAGAACCTGCACATCTACACCGTTGTGCAGACTGGAACCAGCGCATCTCCATCAATGCCGATGCATCTCCACTTCTACGAAGATCGAGGACTTTGCATCGTGGTCGACACCGGTGCTCTGCCGCTGCTGCAAGGATCAGAAGGACTGCATTGCTGACTGCATGAAGCATGGCCTCCATCCCTGACACATCTCTGACTTCGGCAGCATGGAGCTGACTCATCACCTACATCTTCGGGATAGACACCCATTCATCACCTTCCTTGCTCCTTATCTGTTCTCCTTGATGTCAACGCATCTCAGAACCAAGGTACTGTTTCAGTGGACCAATGCTGACCCCTGGACCTGATCAGTGCTTCATTGCGACTGGTTGATTTTTCAGATTGGAGCCATTCTAGTGCGACCAGTTAGCGCTGGTTGGCGCTTATGTTTCTAAGCACTACTACTAAGTTTATACTTTTAAAATTATTATCTCGACTTCTACTTTTGGAGTTCTATTGTTTTAGCCTTGTTTTGATCATAAATATATAATCCATATTTCTAACTTGGTTTGGTGTCTTTTTGTGGTGTTTTCTCTCTGTTACTGTTTGTAGTGCTGCACAAATACTTTACATATTACATCTTAAGTTAAGCCTACCTGCTCTGTGCTGAGCTACTAGAGGGTGAGCACAGGATAATTTAGGGTATGTGTCCGACTTACCCTGACTAGGATTGTGATTCTTGCTTGGACAGGGTGCATACCTCTGTCAACCAGAAACCTAATTTCTAACACCACTTTATTGCACTAGACACAGTGAGTAATCTTGTCCTGCATCTTGATAACCGTTGGAGGAAGATTCTGAATCATAATGGGTAGAAAGGATCCCCAGGATCAAGAGTTGGTCCTTCAGCAGAGGTTGATGGTATAGCAGCATCTCTCTGTTTTTCTGCTCTGTCAATGTGTTGCTTAAACTAAGACTCTGGTGTAGTTCTACAAAGTTTGTTTCCTCACCCATGGGTGACACAGGTGGACTTAGTTCAATGCACCAGTGCTGAATAAGAATGACAGGTTATTGTATTCCTGTATAATCCCACCCAATACATAGTTGAAGTGAAGTAATTGTTTTTTGGTTACTAATAATCCATGCAAAGTGATCAGGGGCACCATGGTAATTATTTTGTTCTTCACAGTATAATACACACAGCACTAAGAAGAACAGACACTTTTAACTAAAGGTATTTATTACAACAGGGTAAACCTAGTTCTTAGTAGATCTGAAACAATCACACAGGATATCATAAACACAGCAAGAAGACTTGTTGTGAATAATGAAAATAAAATAAACATTTCTAACATTGTTAAAATGTCATCTAAATGCCTATCATCCTCCAAATATAAAATATACTTCTATGCTCTAGCATGTAGTAGAGTAATTTGCGGTCTAGAGAGTGGTGCACTATATACCTTGTTGACAGCTCAGGCTGTCATTTTCAGAAGAGCCATGGAGGAAGCGTTCCTTGTAAAAGGCAAACATGCCCTGTGGGAGCAGCCTTCTCCTTGACTACTTAGCTCTTATCAGTGTCAGGAAAGATGCATTATCTTCTCTGTGTGCCGGCAATGGTCAAGATCGTCTCGGATGGTATTATGCAGGATTATCTGGAGAGAACGATTGCCTTACCTAAGGGGTTGAGCTGTGGTTCTGAAATACTAAATATTATCAGGAATTATATATTATGGATGCCAGAGACAGGGTCTTAGACATATCTTTAAGAAAATAGGAGACAAAGGAATGTCAATTCATATTCAACCTCTTTAAATAATTATCTAGGTAAGTTTCTGTATGGCCCTGACATATTGAAAAGAAAATACTTGTTCCAGGCTAGGTGTCTCATCAGGTGTTATATTTAGTTCATTATTGGAATAACTTGACACCTTCTAAGTTCTACGAATAATAAGGATAGATGTCATTCATGTTATTACTTTTCATAGCACACATAACAGTGATTTGGGAGAATTTGGGAGAAATGTTGCCCAGTATGGAGGTCTGGTCAGAATGGAGTCAAATTTATGGTCCTTACATCATCCCTGGCTTGCACGTTCAAAATGACGTCACAGGGGTGTAGTGAATGAATAGGAAGATGATTAATGTGTGCTAAAATCTATGCTCTCCATTTCAAAACTATACCATTCTATGGGTAACATATATTTCTACATAAAGAAAACCCAGCATAAGTCAGTAAAATAACATGACTTTGAGGGAAGCAATGCATGAACTTATCTGAGCATCGCACAGTTTCAAGCAGAGATGCATGTTGGTGATTAAATATACCAGTAATGGAATGGACTGGGCCAGATAAAAAATATGATGGATAAAAGAAATAAGAGAAAACATCAAAGAAGTCCAGTTCTAGGTATGATCCACATATGTTTTCAAATGCTAGATGTGCCATGGGAATACATTTTTTAGTATCTTTGGACATCTTCCTTTTACAAATTGTACACTGCACAAATTGTGCAACCAGTTTTCATTCTCCTGATGTTATGGAAAAAAACTGCCACACCAGTGATTCTTTCTTTGCAGCAACATCTTGCTGTTCTTCCAGTTATTCCTGCTCTTGTTCTTCCTCTGGATTATGGGACAGTTCGCCAGAAGCCGTCGCTGGACCAGTTATTCAACAAAACTAAAATAGAAATCCTAGAAAATTAAAGTAGGCTCAATACATGAAGTGCTTCTAGGAGAACAACATGCCCAAGGAAGAACAGAAGGGTGGATACATTGCCTTCTAGAAGGTGAAAAGAGTTTTCAACCAATCAGAAGTATTTTTAAGTAAGTCCTTTGATTCATGATGCCTTTGTAGTGGTACTGCTTATAAAAATAAAAATAAAACTTTTGTAGGCCTATAATAAGACTTTTGGCTCATTCAAAATGTTTCGAGTTTGTAATATATGAAATGTTTATTTTTTTTAAAACAGCAAATCCGCAAATCCACCATGACCTACAGAACAGAAAGCAAATCCCAAATAATATTCCTGCGTTGGCCTGTGTTTTGGAGTTGCGGTGGAACAGTGGATCCCAAAGAGGCCAAAAAGAAATTGAACTATATAATAAATAGAAACTGTTCGGCAGGGAGGTGTCCCGGAGGAAGAAGAGGGAGCACAGCAGAGTCGGAGGACCCGGTTAAGATTTGCTCCGAGTACCTGATGAGAACCCCTGCTTTCTTTCTGTACTTGGGGAGCCCACTTGCCGGCTACACGCAGATGGTGGCGGATTTATAAAATATTACAAGCATACATGCTTATCTAACAATACCTGGATTGCAGAGATCAGTACAGTTTGAGTACAACACAAGTATGGCCTCTAGACTAGAAGTGAAAGGAAAGAAATGTTAAGGTGATTACTTTTTGCCCATGTGACCCCTGGTCACAATGCCCTCAATACTAACGGAATTACTGACACAGGCATGAGGGTGCCCATACTTCAAAATAAATTGGAAAGACTGCATAAGAAGAAAATGGTGGAAGGTTGAGTCTCTGCAGAAGTATATAGATGCAGAGTGAGTCTCAAGGGGCCTACGAATTCACACTGTACCGACTTACGAAGATCTAGATCTTGGCATGTTGGATGACTGAGCTAATAGTTCAAAAGAATGCTCAATTAAGAAGATGGAGATTCTCATCAAATATGCCTTAAAGGGTCGCAGCAAATTGTTGGAGGAAATTGCCAAATCGGCTGATGAATTGCAGGGGCTAATGTCTAAAGAGGCATTTGACAAATTTTGTTCAAAATACAAACTGAGTTGCCGAAGTGTGAAGAGGAAATCGCTAACAAAAACATCTTACATTTCTACATGACTTCAAAGATTAACAATCAGGCAGAACTCTCACTTCCCCCAAAAAATATGAATATTTGTTCACTGAAGGATACCAGAAACAACGACCTAATCAGGGAATGACACGCAGCTGATCATTGACTGATCAAGAGGAAAGTGATGTAATGGACAGTAATCTATCATATGTATCAGAGTCACTACATTCTGGGGGCCATAATACCAGCATCAAAACCAACAGAAAGATTTTTATTTAAGCAATTGCAGTTGCTAAACAAGGAAGTGACAGAACAGCCAGTACAGAACCATCATAAGGGTAGAGGCAGAAGAGTATGAGGAAAAATAAGAGGAACAAGAAGGCAAAAGCAAGACTCAAGAAAAAAAGGAACCATGCCGGTGGGAAGGACAACAAGGGTAAGAAAACCACAACAATGAATGTGATCATCATATCCAATCGTGAGTTATCTAGAGATTAAATTGAACTTTGTCTCTAGGACTCTCTTTTTGTCCTTCCAGTAGTTTGAACTATGTACAGACCAGGATTGACCTATTTATTTTCTTAGCAAACTTAAGTAGAAGAAATGGTTTCACTTACAACCTCAGAAAATCTTTAAAAATGTTTGAAGAATGACCCTGACCAATTTGTGTATTGTGGACATTAATACCCTTCACACATTGGCCATACTTGATGTAGCAAGAGAGAGTTATGAAGAGCCTCTTATTAACCAGGACAATTTGAATATAGAGGTTGATTGCTCTTGCCCTAGTCCTTTCAAATCAAAATCTACCTTTGTACCATCAATACAGTGTGATGCAATTGAAGTTATTGAAGAGAGTGTTATAAGTGAGTTGAAAAGAATGAGATATAGAACTAAGGGTAACAGACAAAGGGGGAATGTTGTGGTTCTCTCAAAATCTGACTACTTAAATAAAGGGAAATGTCAGTTAAGTGATCCTGAATGTTATTTCATGTCCAATGCCACAGAGATTACAGGTTTGAATCGACGGCATTTGGAAATGTTAGGTGACTGGAAAATAAGGGACTCCTCAAACTGGAGTAGTACCTTTTTCTGAAGTGTGATTATCCACGCACTCCAGTATTGTACTTGTTACCTAAACTTCACAAAAATGCCCTGAAACCACCAGGAAGACCTACACTATCATCTATAGAGCCCCTATAGTATGGGAATACTTCAAAATATATAGACCATCACATTAGACCTTTTGTCACTGCACTCCCAACCTATGTGAAAGACACTACACACTTCCTTACACTCATTGAGAGTGTTAATTGGGAGGAGGATTTCATACTTCTCACTCTGGATATATGCAGTCTCCATACTAGTATTAAGTATGATTTGGGCATTTCAACTACCAGACACTTTTTGATTGCCAGATGCATTTCACTATTGCTCCACAGTGAGATGATCCTTGACATGATGTTGTATCGCCTCCCCAACAATTTCTTTCTCTTTGATCAAAAAGTGTATAAGCAACAGCAGGGGATGGTGATAGGCACCTGCTTCACCCCCAGCTATGCAAACTTGTTCATGGGCTGGTGGGAGGAGCAGGTGTACACTGGGGTGTTAAATTTTCATGATCATGTGATAATATGCACAAGGTTCATAAATTATATTTGATATAGCATTAAAAGGGTGCACCCAGGACATGCCTATAATTGGTAACCAGCTAGTGCTGGTTTTGCTGTACACAGATGATGCTGTCCTCCTGGCATGTACAGCAAACAGCTTGCAAAAACTCCTCAATGGTTTTAATAATTTTATGATGGATCTCAAGCTCAAGGTAAACCATCAAAAGTCTTTTGTAATGTCATGTGGTCCTAAAAACCTCAGTTCCAAGGTATTTTGCCTAGGGGAGAAACCAATTGCAAAAACAACAACAGTTAATTACTTAGGTATTTTATTTGATTCAAATGGGAAATGGGATAGATTAATATCTCAAAGAGCGTTAAAAATGGGGGAAGTGGGGATGTGTGGCCAGCCATCATGGCCAACGAAATGTAATCACAGTGTCCGCTCATCGATCCCAAGCTTGCCCTTAATGAGTGCTATTGCAGACCCCTCTCAGGTTACCAAAAGATGGATTACACTGTAATTCTCTAGAGAATGACGTTGGCTCAGTGGTGGCCACATACAAGGTGAGAGTGACCTGCAATCTCGGCCACCCTCTCTCCGAGTCCCCCAGCATCATGGTGGCAGCGCCAGCCTGCAATCAGTGCCGAGAGGCCTGGACACCTAAACGACAGTGAGTGTGCTCCCCCAGAACCCTAACTGCACTGATCAATTTTGCCTGAGCAGTGGTGGCATGGGAGCTGCACAGCGGATGATCTTTTGAAGAGCCGGGGCTCCTTAGTGCCTAGGGAGTGCCGTGGGTGACAGGCAGCCTCCCCAGCACAGGCGGGCCAGGCTCCGCGCAGACCATCATTCCTCCCTCCAAGCCCGCAGCAACCCAAATCGTTGGATCGTTGAAGTGGGAGGCCAGAATAACGCCTGGTTGCAATGTGGGGCCTACATGGGAGCAATGCCTGACCTAGATATGGCACCTGCCATGATACTCAGCAGGGGCGGCCCTGAGGCCTTGCAAATTGAGGGAGGCTGACATTGTATTGTGGATGCCCTATCTGGGGATACCCATGGAGGACAGATATTTACGCTCTACATTTGGGGAAGGTCACTGCCATACTAGATCTTGAGAGCTGCCTGACCCTGTAATGGAGCCCAGACAGTGCTGAGGATATAATAGCATCTAAAATACATTTTTATTTTTATTGACAAGCTCTGGGAACCTGGGGATGTGAATGACAGGCTCTGGGTCCAACACCCTTAGGCAAGAGACTTGGCCCAGTCTATAGTGGAGTACATTTTTGTATGCCTCTTGTATAGTCCTGCACACATGTCGATGTGACCCAGGGAAATTAGATCCCTCTAAAAGCCCATGGGATAGCAGTTCATTGCTGTACTACCAGTGAAAGTAAATAGAACTCACTGTGACATTTGATTTGAAACTGCCACTCCGTTGAAACCAGTATCTTGTGTGTGATCAATGGGAAAGTAGGTGACCCCAAGTCCCCCCAGTTGTTAATGTTTAATGCACCACACCCCAGATTCCTCTGTGCCTCAGAACGAAATCACGACTAACTGGGTATCCAGTTATTTTCCTCCAACAAACATGAAGACTATAGATAAACAAACTGTAGCGAACACAATGATGGTCAACTAAAGATGATATCCTCTCGTCCCTGCAAGACTTTAAGAATGAACTCATGGAAGAGCTCAAAGCTTATATCGCCGTGACTCTAGACTCCCTGAAATCAGAATTTACCTCATGTCTTAACTCCCTCCAGGCTGATGTTGATGCTGTGGGCACGCGCACCCTTGGCCTGGAAACAAGACACCTGGAGATTGAATGTTGCCTGGCAGAACTCACCTTGAAACAGTTGCACTCACACCAGCAGGCAGCCATTCTCAAATGCGAAGACCTGGAAAACAGGTCTTGAAAAGACAATATTTGTGTGAAATCCCTGACAGATTGAGTAGAGGGCCCCGATCTCGAGGCGTTCATAGTTTGTCTATTTTCAAATCTTCTGGGTGGTGACCCTTCGGAGTTGCATCTGGAGAGGGTGCCGGAGTGTGCCCTCCACAGGTGGCTGAGGGCAGATGACCCAGAGACATACTAACAAAAGTGCATTCCTTCAAAATGAAGGAGCTGATCCTTCAAGTAGCACAGAGAATAGAGACAATTACCTTTCAGGAAGCAACCTGTGCCCTTTGTGAAGACATAGCACCTGCCACCCTCGAGAGGTGGCTGTGGTTCAAGCCAATAACGGAAACTCTGCGCAACGCTCATGTTAAATACAGATGGATGTACCCATTTGATATAACCTTTGAATGGCAGAACAAATCTCACCATTTTATGTCACCGGAAGATGCTGCATCCCTGCTTGACCTGTTGGTATTGGTGCCTTCGGCCCCCGGCGGGGAGCTGATGGGCTCTCTCCGGGCTCCATGCCGGCCCCAGTCCAGGCATCTGGCTTCCATGCGGAAAAGGATGAAGAGACAGCAAGACATGATCATCTCCCGCCTGATTCTCACCACCTACAACTACTACCCAAGTAAAGGCTCATAACTATAACGCTGGAGTACTCTCTGTGTTAAGCCCCCATGAGGTCCAAACTATGCCATGGTGGTCTGTGATGCCCACAATGGGAAGACATTGATGGCTCTCGTGCCCCCCCCCCCCGGATTGTTGGGGGGCCAAGTTGTGCATGGGCCCGATCTTCTGCTCCCATTAAGGATACAAATGCAAATGGGGGATGTTGGAAATGGCCCTTTTTGCAGGGTTATCCCCCAAAAGACTTTTGCCTTCTTCCTCCTAGTTTTTCTGATTTATTTTTGTTGGTTTAGTGTCTCTGCGCACTTGCTGAACAGTGCTAACGTGCAGGTGCTTCCTATGTAAATTATATCGGTGATAGGTTTATCCATGATTGGCACATTTGTTTTACTGGTAAGTCCCTAGTAAAGTGCACCAGAGGTGCCCAGGGCCTGTAAATCAAATGCTACTAGTGGGCCTGCAGCACTGGTTGTGCCACCTATACGAGTAGCTCTGTGAACATGTCTAGGACCTGCCACTGCACTGTCTGTGTGTGCAGTTTTAAACTGCCAATTCGACCTGGCAAATGTACCCACTTGTAGAGCTTGCCTCCTGTTGGAAGTCTCAGGGACACCAAAGACTTCAGTTTCATCTGCTTACAGCACTGGGAACTCTGTGTTTTATGCTCTTCAGGAAGAAAAACCACTGCAACGCCGCCAACGATGCCGCTGGCCTGCACCGTGACGTGCTGACTCTGCACGGAGCCGCATTTCCCCGCTTTGCAGTACAACCGTGGTCTCACCGATGCCACCATCTGACCCTGCCACCGAGCCTCTGCTTACACCATGACTTGTGGGCCACACACTCCGACATTGCCATGCTCACACCACAGTCTAGATGTCCCAGACGACGACGCTCCTGCTGACACCAGCACCAATGCCTGCACCGTGGCCTATGGACACTGCTTGAGGGGTACACGAAGCACGTCCCGTCCCGCATCGCAGCCCCAGTCCACTGACGCCAGCACCATTGACTTCAATGTAACAATCAGGCATCCCTGTCTGCACTGAGCCCCAAGACACTGCACGGAGGCAGTCCCGTGCCGCATTGCAGACTTGAGCCTACCACCGACAGTGCTTCAATAATGGCGCTGCCGCTGCCTGTACTGTGACCTGGTGACACCGCACCACTGCAGCCCTGATCTCACTGACACCACTGAATGCCGTCATCGAGCCGTTGCCTGCACCGTGACCTGCTAGCGCCACACGTCGAATCATCCTGCTTTGCACCGCAGCCCTGACACCATCCACGCCAGGGCTCCTCACTTTATCAGCACGGAGTTTGATCTGCAACACGTGTGACTTCAAGGGCCTGACGACCCCCGCACCAACCTCTGGAACAGACTCCTGCGATGCCACTCTCCAGATCTCATCGCAAGGATCACAATGCCCTACAATTCCTAGGTAATATTGCGGGTCTTCTCAACACCGTAGCTGGCCTGCGACACGGCTATTTATCTAAAACTGCTGTGGTGTCTTTTTGTGGTATTTTCACTGTATTACTGTGTGTTATGTGCAAATTCTTTACACATTACTTCTGAGATAAGCCAGACTTCTTGTGCCAAGCTACCAAGGGGTCAGCAGGGGTTTTCTGAGCAGGTACCTCCCTTATCCTGATTGGAGTGAGGGTCCCTACTTGGACAGGGTGCAAACCGACTGCCAACTAGAGACCCCATTTCTAACAGGGGGGGTTGGATGAGTGGTTGTCGGATACAAGTACCCATCCATTGTCTTTACACTGGCCTGTAAAACTTGTATGACTTTGTTCCGCTTTATGTTTCATTGTTCTTGCTTATCAACTGTTACTTTGATGACTCGATGGAGAGGAGCTTTGTGGGGGACAGGGATACTGGAGAGGTTGGGCGGGGTTTTCAGGGTAGTGCGGCGACTGGAATCAGGGCTGGCTGTTTCACTACTCAGCTCAATTGAGGGAGTTTACCGGTCTTAGATCCTATAGAAATATGCAATGGTTTTTAACACATTAACTTGGAATGTCAAAGGCAGTAAGTCCCCTAACAAGAGACAACAGGTCTGGAAATATATATCCTAGACCGATGTCAAGACATAATAGCCCTTCAAAAAACTCATTTAAATCACAATGAACAACACAGACTACACCACAAAACATATCCCCATAGCTAAAAATAATCTGCTGCCACTAAACATAATAGCGTGGCCTTACTTTGTCATTCCTCACAGCAGTTTCAAATCGCAGTGAAAAGAAGGGCTGCCAAGTTATGGTTAAGGGACTCATCAAAGGTCAACTATGCACTGTTGACAGGCTATATGCTCCCAATATGGGCCAGGCTGAGTTCCTTCAGTTCTTCTCCACCTTAGATAGCTTCGCTGAGGGGCGGATAATTTTGATGGGAGACTTCAGCCTTGTATGGTTCCCCGCCTTGGGTAGCTCACACCACCATAGGGGCCAGTCAGGCACAATCTCCAAATCTAAGAAGTCATCAACCCCAACACATAAGACTATACATTTTTCTCCCATGTTCACCAAACATACTCTAGAATTGACCAATAATTTGTCAGTCAAATAATGCAACATGATATCCACTCTGCTACTATTCATCCTATCGCCATATCAGATCATGCACCGTAGGAAGTAGCACTCTGATGGCATATGCCAAATTTCGGCCTGCGTCGCTGGTTCTTCCCTAACATACTAGCAAAGGACCCAACCTCCAGAGATTAGCTATGCAAGATGATCAAAGAATACCTTACCTTAAATAAACCCCAAGACACTTCCCACTCAACTACCTGGGATGCATTTAAAGTAGTATTCCAGAGGAAATGCATCTCCTTGATAACCACTCCAATGCAACACAAAACTATAGGAATGTGTACTACTAGAAAGTGAGCTCTCCCTCACCGAGGCATCTCACAATGCTGCACCTTCCCTTTCCCTGCAAAGGAAAGTCACATCTCTGAGAGGCAAACTTAAAGCAATATCCACCAATAGAGACAAACTGACACTCCTACAAATCAAAAAGACAACATATGATCACAGCAATAAGGTAGGCTCACTCTTAGCTAGGCAATTAACGACCAAGCAGGAGCAAGAATATTTTCCACCAATATGGGATACATTGGGGGAGGAGTAGGCCACTGAGAAAGGAAAGGTCGAGGCATTCTGGCATTTCTACACACAGCTTTATACCTCAAGTTCCCTTAATATTGATGACCAATTAGCATATCTAAATGATATCTCCCTTCCACAAATCTCTCCAACTCAGGAAATACCAGCTAGCCCAATTTCTATGGAGGAAGTTCAGACCCCATAGATACACTTAAGCTCCGCAAGGCCTCTGGCCTAGATGGTTTAAACGTCCAATTCTATAGATCCTTCAGCTCGGACCTTGTCCCTCACTTAATGACTCTTTTTAACTATATAGCAAGTGCTCATGCAATCATTCCCTCAACTGGTGAGGCGCTTATAATCATACTTCCCAAACCCAGAAAGGATCCACAAATGTGTTCCTCATATCGACCCATCACTTTGTTGAATCTTGATGCTAAATCACCCGGGATCCCATCGCTCTTCTGGCACTCAATACCGAAAAGGCCTTTGATTGAGCTGATTGAAATTTCTTGTTCCATGTGCTGCACAGCAATATTTTTGGGGACTGGTTCAGATCTATGATCCAAGCAAAATATATCATCCTTCGGTCTTGTGTGCTCATGAATGGTTCTATTTTGGATAGTTTTGAACTGCCTCGAGGTACACGTCAGGGATGCACCCTATCCCCGTTGCTCTTTGCGCTTATCATAGAGCCATTGGCGACTAGGATATGGAATGATCCCTCCAATTTGGGGCTTACATTTGGTTGGGTTGAGCACAAGGTTTCCCTGTTTGTGGATGATGTCCTTTTTACTTTGACCTCTCCCCGGACTACTTTATTGACATTGAAAAAAGCGCTCCAATTAGTCAAATCAGTGGCAGGGTTTTGGGTAAATCTCCAGAAGTCTTATATGCTTAACCTTACGATTTCCCTGGAGCAGATAAAGGAATTAGCAGCCTACTTTCCCTTTCAATGGGCAAAGAAAGAAGTTATATGCCCGGGAATAACACTCACCCCTCGCATATCTGACCTTTAATAAAGAAAACTGCCCACCCCTACTTAAGCAACTTCGTCTCAACCTCAAACGTTGGGTCCCAATATATATCTCTTGGCCAGGGTGTATTATTGCCATCAAAATGACAGTGCTCCCACAAATCTTGTATCCTTTCCAAAGCCTACCTATCGAGCTAAATACAGAATTATTTTCTACTATTCACACAATGATCACAAAGTTTATATGACAAACCCGTAAAGCCCTCCTTTCTGATAAATTGATGACACTTCCCAAGATGGCCGGTGGTTTGACACTAACAGACTTGGGTGGTCATTACAACCCTGGCGGTCGGTGTTAAAGCGGCGGTAAAACCACCAGCAGGCCGGAGGTAAAAAAAAAGGAATTACGACCGTGACGGAAACGGCCAACATAGACAGCCACTTTAACACTCCGACCGCCACAGTGGTAAAAACAAACACCGCGGCGGTAACTGCCAACAGACAGGCAGAAGACAACGTACCGCCCACAGAATTACAAGCCACCGAGGCGGATTCACCGCGAACAAAAACACGGCGGAAACAGGACTTTGAAGGGAAAACGCTCACCTCTACACACCCCACGAGGAACCAGGACGCCATAGAACCGGAACTTCAGATACTCCCAGCCTTTATCTTCCTGCTCCTCTACCAGGAGCACGAACGCCGGCCGTGAAGACCACGGTGAGTACTGCACCTACGACACAGGGGAGATGGGGAGGGAAAAAACTGTGACACACACATGCAATACGCAACACCCCCACCCCCGCCCTCACCCCACACAACACACACACCAATACATATTGATACATCACAGTTACACCCCACAATCCTCCCTGGAAGAATGCAAGGACAAAAGGAAATGAGTCGAATGATTGTAATATATTAAAATACAGTAATCAAAAATATTTACATATATACACAATTAAACTATGAAAAATTATATACACCAAGAACACAAGTCCAAGGGATTCCACCATCATAGTCCGTGGACCACTGGGCCCAAAAGGCATGGGCGAGGCCAACACTCAATACCCGAACAAGATGAAGAGAACACTGCAGGGGCATCAGATAGAAATAAAACAGGCACCTCAGGGGGAAGGGAAGAGGGGGCACCTCAGCCGGATGAGTGCACAACGCCAGCTTCACGAGGGGGCTCCATGCCCATTGATGTATCCTGGGGAGTGCAAAGCCACAGTCTCTCAAGTCTCTCCAGTGGGTGGGTTTCCCACTATTCAATCCTGGGGAGTGCAAAGCCACAGTCTCTCAAGTCTCTCCAGTGGGTGGGTTGCCCACTGTTCAATGCTGGGGAGTGCAATGCCACAGTCTCTCAAGTCTCTACAGTGGGTGGGTTGCTCACTGTTCAATCCTGGGGAGTGCAAAGCCACAGTCCCTCAAGTGGATAACAGTCTCCACTGGTTCTGGAAGGGGCTTGGTGCCCAGAGTGCTTTATCCTGCCAAGGACAGAGGTAGTGGATGTAACTCTCCACTGGTTCTGGAGGGGGCTTGGTGCCCAGAGTGCTTCATCCTGCCAAGGACAGAGGTAGTGGATGCCTTTCTCCACTGGTTCTGGAGGGGGCTTGGTGCCCAGAGTGCTTCATCCTGCCCGTGGCGGCCTCAGTAACGTAGTAATCATTGGTGCTCACTGTCCTGCGGTGGTGCTGGCGGTCTTGTCCTGGGCAGCGGGGCTGCTGCTGACATTCCTGTCTTGGGCAGTGGGGCTGCTGGCGGTCTTCTCCTGGGCAGCGGGGCTTCTGCTGGCGGTCTTGTCTTGGGCAGCGGGGCTGCTGGCGGTCTTTTCCTGGGCAGCGGGGCTTCTGCTGGCGGTCTTGTCTTGGGCAGCGGGCTGCTGGCGGTCCTGTCCTGGGCTGCGGGGCTGCTGCTGGCGGTGCTGTCTTGGGCAGCGGGTCAGCTGGTGGTCTTGTCTTGGCCAGCGGGGCTGCTGCTGGCGGTCTTGTCTTGGGCAGCCGGGCTGCTGGCGGTCTTGTCCTGGGCAACGGGGCTGCTGCTGGTGGTCTTGTCTTGGGCAGCGGGGCTGCTGCTGGCGGTCCTGTCCGCCGTGCTGATCTTCCCAGACTTGCCGGTTTTAATGTGCCCCTTTCCCAGCTTGGATGGTGTCGCAGCTGTCTCCACACTCCAAACTGTACCCCTGGGAGCGGCTTTGGTGGCTGATTTCTTCCCCCTCTCCCGCCGGGCACTGGCCAACTTTTTATGCTTGACAGGTGGGGGACTGTCCGTACTCTGGCTCCTGGCCACACTGGCTGCCCTGCTGCCTAGTGCACTCCATAATCCGGTGACTACTGGCACCACTGGTCCCACCGATGTTGTGGCTGAGGTGCTAGGTTGGGACCTGGAGAGTCGGGCCCTAGGAGAATGAAGGGGTAGGGGAGGTGAGGGAAAGAGGTCAAGTTTGGCCAGGAAAAGTTTCTTCGGAACACTGGGACGGGTAGCTGGAGGGGGTTTGGTAGTGGAGGAAGAGGTAGTGGTTGTAGCAGGTGTACGTTTGCTGACTTTGGGTGAAGGTGCATGGGCTGGAGGCTGTCGCGAGGTGGATGGCTGTTGGGTGGGTGTGTGGCTGCGTTTGTGTACCTTGGGAGGTGGCCTCACAGACACACTGGGAGAGGACACAGGGGACGTGTGAATGGTAGTGGGGGTGGTGACTGCACGTGAGCGGGGTGTGGTGGTGGGTGTGCTGGTGATGGACATAGTGGCTGAGGATGTAGTGCATGCAGGTGTGAGTGGAGATGAGACAGGGAGGGAGTAGGGAGACGAGGAGGAGGGGGACACAGTGGAGGCAGTGGATGTTGGTGTGTCTGCATGGGTCTGATGCTTGGGTGAGTGCCTGTGGGATGTGTGGTGCTTATGTTTGCCTGAGCTTCCCTTGTGTGTTGAGGTGTGTGCATGCTGGTCTGATGGTGTGCTTGGGATAGGCTGAGGTACAGGGGTGTGGGCCTGGGTGGAGGAAGTTGGGGTTGTGAGGCTGGAGACAGGGACAATGGCTGCCATCAGTGCTGAGGCCAGAGTCTGAACTGCTCGCTGAAGGGCAGAGTGAATGCCCTCCAGGTATGCATTGGCTTGTTCCAACTGCCTCTCTCCACCCTGGATGGCATTCAAAATGGTAGACTGCCCAACAGTGAGGGACCTGAGGAGGTCAATGGGCTCCTCACTGAGGGCAGCAGGGGTGACTGGGGCAGGGCCTGAGGTGCCTAGGGCAAGGGGGATGCCCACCCTCCTGGGAGAGCAGGCACGGGGCAAAAGCTGAGGGGCTGCTGGGAGGGCGGTGCTGGTAGGGGGGGTGGCAGCTGTACCTGTAGATGCGGGGGGCACAGATGGGCCCGCCACAGCAAGAGAGCTCCCATCAGAGGAGGAGTCCGTATCGCTGGTGTAGGCTCCTGTCACCCACCGTGGAGCTCCCCTCGCCCTCCGTCCCACTGGTGAATTCAGACTCCATAGTTTTGCCCTCCAGGGCCATGTGGGATGCAGCTCCCTCCTGCTCCGGTGCCACTGCTCCTCCGCCTGGTGATGCTAATGCACACAGGAACAGGGAGACCACAAAAAATGGGGGGGACAGAAGAAAGACATGTTGAGTGCATGCAATACCGCTACCGTTGGGGGACACGACAGACACAGAAGCCCCCTGCACTACGCCGCGCACTTGGAGTCCATTATTCAATCCCAGGGACATGGGTTACAAGGCTATGGCCGATTTCTGCACACATGGATGTCACAGGAGCCTGACTAGGTGTAGTTGGCACTGTACACAGATAGGGTGGGGTGCCACAGGGCCTGCCTTAAGTAGGGTCCTTGTCTACTAAACTCGCCCTGGCCTAGGGGAACCCACAGCCCACCTCCCCCACCCAGACACCTACAATTCGCCCTGAATCAGCAGAATGAGAGTTTACTCACCCCCTTGTTGCTGCTGTGATGCCCTCAAGCGCCCATCCAACTCCGGGTACGCCACCGCCAGGATCCTGAACATCAGGGGGGTCATGGTGCAACGGGCACCCCTCCCACGTTGGGAGGCGATCCCCAGCTGGGCCTCCGCCGTCTTCTTGCTCCAGCTGCGAATTTCCTCCCATCTTTTCCGGCAGTGGGTGGTCTGTCTGTGGTAGACCCCCAGGGTCCGGACTTCCTTGGCGATGGCACGCCAAATGTCCTTCTTCTGGTGGGCGCTGACCTTTAGGAATAGTACAGGGGAGAAGGAGAAGATATTACCGCCCGCACCGTCACAGTCATTGGCCTGCATCCCTACCCTTGCCATGACGCACATGCACTCACTGTCTTTTCATGCACGCCTCATTCTCACCCCCCCTATCTTTCATCCACCCCACTCCACACAGGCATTGCCCATACAGCATGCTCACAGTGTACTTACCTGTTTGTCTGGAGGACCATAGAGTAGCGTGTCCTGGGGGAGGACCCCATCCACGAGTTTCTCCAACTCCTCCGAGCTGAAGGCAGGGGCCCTTTCCCCAGACACACAAGCCATTGTCTCTTCCAGACTGAGGTCACAGCAGCACTTGCAGTGTAGGTCCTCTCCTGTCGAAGATGAGTTATCAAGTGCTTAAACAGAGAGAAAATGGCGGTCTCGTCCGCGGCGGTGCGTACCGTCACCGCAGCCGTACATCGTCATTGGCTCCTGGGACCCATAGGGTCCAATGTTAACCAATGCAGGATTGTGCCACGGTCTTTGATCGCCTACCGCAATGGTGTACAACGCCAGCGCAGTTACCTCATGTACCCTTGTCCCACTTTACAGGTCAGGCAGCCACCATTTCATGGACCCACATGGCATTATTTTTGACTGCGTCACACATATGTAGGCCTTGCCTAAACACTCATACAGGCTAATTTCTAATTGCTAATAATTTCAGAGTAAGCTGTGTTTACGTACCTCAGAGTTGGTTGACTCTCTGCTCGCTGTTCTCCTCCATAGGTACCGTCCGCTGGGGCATGTGAGGAGATGGCGGCAGGCTTGATCGTGCCACAATCCATGAACTGTGTGCCCAGTTGGAGCCATACCTGATGTCAGCTATCCGCCATCCAACAGGAATCCCCCCTCAACTACAGGTGCTGTCAGTACTCCATTTCCTAGCAAGTGGGTCTTTTCAAACTACAGTGGCCATAGCATCAGGGATGTCCCAGCCTATGTTTTCCAATGTGTTGTCCAGAGTGTTGTCTGCCCTGCTGAAACACATGCAGAGCTACATCGTTTTCCCTCAGGTGGAGGATTTGCCTACAGTGAAAGGTGATTTCTATGCCCTGGGACATATCCCCAACATCATAGGTGCCATTGATGGGACACATGTAGCCTTGGTACCCCCCCCCGCAGGAGTGAACAGGTGTACAGAAATCGGAAGAGTTACCATTCCATGAATGTGCAGATGGTGTGTTTGGCAGACCAGTACATCTCCCATGCTAATGCCAAATTCCCTGGCTCAGTGCATGACGCTTACATCCTGCGGAATAGCAGCATCCGGGGGGCACCGGGTGTGGCTATTAGGTGAGCACATGGGCCCAATACAGTGGGAATAGTTGTCTGGGTCTGTGGATGTCCCTATGAGTTCGTGTGTGTCTAACAGTTGTTCCTCGCCATTTGCAGGTGACTCTGGTTACCCCAACCTGTCATGGCTACTGACCCCAGTGAGGAATCCCAGGACAAGGGCAGACGAATGCTATAACGAGGCCTCTGGGCGGACTAGGAGGATTATAGAGTGGACCTTCGGCCTCCTGAAGGCCAGGTTCAGGTGCCTCCATATGACAGGTGATTCCCTAGTTTACTTACAAAAGAAGGTATGCCAGATCATCGTGGCCTGCTGTATGGTTCACAACTTGGCTTTGTGACGACAGGGGCCTTTTCTCCAGGAGGATAGTCCGGATGGAGGTCTTCTGGCAGCTGTGGACACTGTGGACAGTGAAGACGAGGAAGCAGAAGAAGAGGACATCGACAACAGGAACACGGTGATCCTGCAATACTTCCAGTGAGACACAGGTAAGAAGACAACACTGCCTGCTACATCTGATTTAAATGTATTACCTCTCTACTGTCTGTCATTTTCACCCAGTGTATGGTCACTGAGTTGTCACTTTCCCTTACGATTTCACAGATGTGGATCCCACGGTGTGACATCTGCTTTGTTTCCTCATGGACTATAGCTGTGTGACATAGGTATGTTGACATTACATTTGAATGAGCATTTTGCCACTGTAATTGCCAATACACTATTTCGAAATCACAGAGAGACTCCTGATTGTTTTGTGCTTTAAGGGTGTTTATTTAAGTGCTCAATATTGGAGGGGGCTGTAAAATGGTGAGGGGTGATGGTGGAGGAATGTCCATGGCAGAGTCCAGTCTATTAGTCTCACAGGTGCATTGTCCAAAGGGGCATAGGAAGTGGAGCTGGGGCAGTTTATGAATGGACAGGGTGACAAGGTAGGACAAAAGGATGACAATCAGGGTGGTCTCATTTCTTGGCGGGGGTCTTGGCATCGTTCTCTGTCTTTGTCCTGGATCTGGAACTGCGGGGTGGTTCTCCCTCTGCAGGGGGTGGGGTGCTGGTGTGGTGGTCCTGTGGCGGTGCCTCCTGTCCACTAGCGCCGGCGGAGGTGGTGGGCAGTTCATCGTCCAGGCTAGTGTCAGGGGCCCCTTGTAGTGCCACAGTGTCCCTCCTGGTGTTGACGAGTTCCTTCAGCACCCCTAAAATGGTGCCCAGGGTGGAATTGATGGATTTGAGTTCCTCCCTGAAGCCCAAATACTGTTCCTCCTGCAGCCGCTGGGTATTCTGAAACTTGGCCAGTACTATTGCCATCGTCTCCTGGGAATGGTGGTAGGCTCCCATGATGTTGGAGAGGGCCTCGTGGAGAGTGGGTTCCCTGGGCCTGTCCTACCTCTGTCGCACAGCAGCCCTCCCAGTTCCCCTGTGTTTCTGTGCCTCTGTCCCCTGAACTGTGTGCCCACTGCCACTGCTCCCAGGTCCCTGGTGTTGTTGGGGTGGTGGGTTAGCCTGGGTTCCCTGTAGTGGTGGACACACTGCTGCTTGACGTGTCCTGGGGACAGAGGTATGAGCCCGCTGGGTGGTTGCCGTGCTGGTGTTTCCAGAGGGGGGAAGGTCTGTAGTGGCTTGTGCCAGTGTGAGGGGAACCAACTGTCCTGAGTTCCCAGATGGGCCGGGCTGGTCATCTAGATCCAGTTGGACAGAGCTGCTGTCATCACTGTGGGCCTCTTCTGTGGGTGGAGTGGACATATCTGGACCCTCCTGTCCGGTGACGTTGGGTAGGGGTCCTGCAGGGGTGTAAAAGCATGATTATTGCATCTGTGTTTGCCATGGTGTACAATGGGTGGATGACCGTGTACCCCAGTGCTTGCATTCCTGTGTAGGACCTTGTGTGATAGTGGTTTAGGGGGGTGTATGGGTATGTGCAGTGGCCATGCTTTGGTGATGGGTGTCCATGCTTTGGTGTTGCATGCGGGGCTTGGGTTTGGGATGTGTGGTTTGTGATATTGGGACATGTGTGAGGAGTTGGAGTGATGGGGGTGAGGGCGAGGGTGGGGGTATGTGATGGCATGCAGGTAGGGTGGGGGATGAAGTGGTAAAGATTTGTCTTACAAGAGTCCATTCCTCCAGATACTCCTGCAAGGCCCTCAGGATGCAGTATAGCCAAGACCTGCTCCTCTCATGTTGTTAGTTGTGGGGGAGGAGGTGGGGGTCCGCCGCCAGTCCTCTGTACTGCGATGTGGTGTCTTGAGACCACGGAACGCACCTTCCCTGTAGGTCGTTCCACCTCTTCCTGATGTCATCCCTAGTTCTTGGGTGCTGTCCCACTGCGTTGACCCTGTCCACGATTCTGCACCATAGCTCCATCTTCCTAGCTATGGAGGTGTGCTGCACCTGTGATCCGAATAGCTGTGGCTCTACCTGGAAGATTTCCTCCACCATGACCCTGAGCTCCTCCTCAGAGAACCTGGGGTGTCTTTGCGGTGCCATGGGGTGGTGTGGGTGCTGTGTGGGGTGGTGTGTGTTGTGATGTGTGGGGTGATAATTAGAGGTGTGTTGTTTGAGGTGCGTGGATGTTATGTGGGTGATGGTGTTGAGTGCTTGTGGATGCGAGTTTGTAGATGGTGGTGTCTCTCTCTGGCCTTCTGTCGCAATTGTGGTCGTAGGGGATTGTGGGTGATGTGGGTGTGTGTTTTATATTGTATTGGGTGTGTGGGAGTGGTGTGTGTATCAGGTGTGTGTATTTCGCATTCTCCAATGTGGTAGTGTTTTGTAAATGTGTGTGTATTTTGAGCGCGGCGGTGTGTACCGCCAATGGATTACCGTGGTTGAAAGACCGCTGCGTGGATTCGTGGGTCGTGATTGTGTGGGCGTATTCCTGTTGGCGTGACGGTGGAGGTTTTGTTATCGCCAGTTTATCACTGACCTTTGGTGTGGCGGATTTGTGTGGGTGTCTAGATTTTGGCGGATTCCGGGCTTTGGGTCATAATGACTGTGGCGGAATTCTGCGGGCGCGGCGGTGTGTTGGCGGTCTTCTGCACGGCGGTAAGTGGCTTTTACCACCAATGTTGTAAAGACCCCTTTGGTCTCCTACTATAGGGCAGCCCAACTTCGAGTGATTTCTGAGTGGCCTCTTAAAAAATCTGACAAACTCTGGCTCCACGTGGATAGGGCAGTGGTGGGAAGGACAATATGGGATGTTTTCTGAAGGCTCAGACATGCCAGACGGCCTAACACCTATCTAAGCACCCCCACCACAACTAACAAAAACACACTCCATTACAACCTTCCCCTCTCGAAATACACCTATTCACTATAATGTGAATTTCCCACCAGCACTACAGTCAGGGCCCTTTGATCAATGGCATGAAGGCTGCTACCTGATGATTTCTGACCTATTCCACGGGGAGGAAATTCTTACTTTTGAAAAACGCTGTAGTGATTTCAACCTACCATCCTCTGAATACTATCACTATACCAAATTAAAACATTGGGTATTGCAAACTACTGGGAGACTTGCAGCCTCTAGAGACTACCTACCCAAAGAACTGTTTGTGCAACGTGCGGGCTCCACCCGAGGGAACATCACCTTCTATATGCATTACTGATGTTCACACAATGAAACCATATTCCCCACCATAGTACTTTTTGAGAACATATCCTTGAGCCCTGTAGGAAAGTACCATCTTGCCTGGCATGTTACCCCCATTTTTCACTGTATATATGTTGTTTTAGTTGTATGTGTCACTGGGACCCTGGTAACCCAGGGCCCCAGTGCTCATAAGTGTGCCTGAATGTGTTACCTGTGTAGTGACTAACTGTCTCACTGAGGCTCTGCTAATCAGAACCTCAGTGGTTATGCTCTCTCATTTCTTTCCAAATTGTCACTGACAGGCTAGTGACCATTTTTACCAATTTACATTGGCTTACTGGAACACCCTTATAATTCCCTAGTATATGGTACTGAGGTGCCCAGGGTATTGGGGTTCCAGGAGATCCCTATGGGCTGCAGCATTTCTTTTGCCACCCATGGGGAGCTCTGACAATTCTTACACAGGCCTGCCACTGCAGCCTGAGTGAAATATGGTCCACGTTATTTCACAGCCATTTTACACTGCACTTAAGTAACTTATAAGTCACCTATATGTCTAACCTTTACCTGGTAAAGGTTAGGTGCAAAGTCACTTAGTGTGAGGGCACCCTGGCGCTAGCCAAGGTGCCCCCACATTGTTCAGAGCCAATTCCCTGAACTTTGTGAGTGCGGGGACACCATTACACGCGTGCACTACATATAGGTCACTACCTATATGTAGCTTCACAATGGTAACTCCGAATATGGCCATGTAACATGTCTATGATCATGGAATTGCCCCCTCTATGCCATCCTGGCATTGTTGGTACAAATCCATGATCCCAGTGGTCTGTAGCACAGACCCTGGTACTGCCAAACTGCCCTTCCTGGGATTTCACTGCAGCTGCTGCTGCTGCCAACCCCTCAGACAGGCATCTGCCCTCCTGGGGTCCAGCCAGGCCTGGCCCAGGATGGCAGAACAAAGAACTTCCTCTGAGAGAGGGTGTGACACCCTCTCCCTTTGGAAAATGATGTGAAGGCAGGGGAGGAGCAGCCTCACCCAGCCTCTGGAAATGCTTTGTTGGGCACAGATGTGCCCAATTCTGCATAAGCCAGTCTACACCGGTTCAGGGACCCCTTAGCCCTGCTCTGGCGCGAAACTGGACAAAGGAAAGGGGAGTGACCACTCCCCTGACCTGCACCTCCCCTGGGAGGTGTCCAGAGCTCCTCCAGTGTGCTCCAGACCTCTGCCATCTTGGAAACAGAGGTGCTGCTGGCACACTGGACTGCTCTGAGTGGCCAGTGCCACCAGGTGACGTCAGAGACTCCTTGTGATGGGTTCCTTCAGGTGTTGCTAGCCTATCCTCTCTCCTAGGTAGCCAAACCCTCTTTTCTGGCTATTTAGGGTCTCTGTCTCTGGGGAAACTTTAGATAACGAATGCATGAGCTCAGCCGAGTTCCTCTGCATCTCTCTCTTCACCTTCTGATAAGGAATCGACTGCTGACCGCGCTGGAAGCCTGCAAACCTGCAACATAGTAGCAAAGACGACTACTGCAACTCTGTAACGCTGATCCTGCCGCCTTCTCGACTGTTTTCCTGCTTGTGCATGCTGTGGGGGTAGTCTGCCTCCTCTCTGCACCAGAAGCTCCGAAGAAATCTCCCGTGGGTCGACAGAATCTTCCCCCTGCAACCGCAGGCACCAAAAAGCTGCATTACCGGTCCCTTGGGTCTCCTCTCAGCACGACAAGCGAGGTCCCTCGAATCCAGCGACTCTGTCCAAGTGACCCCACAGTCCAGTGACTCTTCAGTCCAAGTTTGGTGGAGGTAAGTCCTTGCCTCACCTCGCTGGGCTGCATTGCTGGGAACCGCGACTTTGCAGCTACTCCGGCCCCTGTGCACTTCCGGTGGAAATCCTTTGTGCACAGCCAAGCCTGGGTCCACGGCACTCTAACCTGCATTGCACGACTTTCTAAGTTGGTCTCCGGCGACGTGGGACTCCTTTGTGCAACTTCGGCGAGCACTGTTTCACACATCCTTGTAGTGCCTGTTTCTGGCACTTCTTCGGGTGCTACTGGCTTTAAAGAGGACTCCTTGTCTTGCTCGACGTCCCCTCTCTCTGCTGGTCTAATTTGCGACCTCCTGGTCCCTCCTGGGCCTCAGCAGCGTCCAAACCTGCTAACCGCATGATTTGCAGCTAGCAAGGCTTGTTGGCGTTCTTTTGGCGGGAAAACACTTCTGCACAACTCTCCACAGCGAGTGGGATCTGTCCACCAAAGGGGAAGTCTCTAGCCCTTTTCGTTCCTGCAGAAACCTCAGCTTCTTCTGTCCAGTAGAAGCTTCTTTGCACCCGCAGCTGGCATTTCCTGGGCATCTGCCCATCTCCGACTTGCTTGTGACTTTTGGACTTGGTCCCCTTGTTCAACAGGTACCCTAGATTGGAAATCCACAGTTGTTGCATTGCTGGTTTGTGTCTTTCCTGCATTATTCCTCTAACACGACTTCTTTGTCCTTAGGGGAACTTTAGTGCACTTTGCACTCACTTTTCAGGGTCTTGGGGAGGGTTATTTTTCTAACTCTCACTATTTTCTAATAGTCCCAGCGACCCTCTACAAGGTCACATAGGTTTGGGGTCCATTCGTGGTTCGCATTCCACTTTTGGAGTATATGGTTTGTGTTGCCCCTATCCCTATGTTTCCCCATTGCATCCTATTGTAACTATACATTGTTTGCACTGTTTTCTAAGACTATACTGCATATTTTTGCTATTGTGTATATATATCTTGTGTATATTTCCTATCCTCTCACTGAGGGTACACTCTAAGATACTTTGGCATATTGTCATAAAAATAAAGTACCTTTATTTTTAGTATAACTGTGTATTGTGTTTTCTTATGATATTGTGCATATGACACTAAGTGGTACTGTAGTAGCTTCACACGTCTCCTAGTTCAGCCTAAGCTGCTCTGCTAAGCTACCATTATCTATCATCCTAAGCTGCTAGACACCCTATACACTAATAAGGGATAACTGGGCCTGGTGCAAGGTGCAAGTACCCCTTGGTACTCACTACAAGCCAGTCCAGCCTCCTACATTGGTTGTGCAGCAGTGGGATAAGTGCTTTGAGACTACTTACCACTCTTGTCATTGTACTTTTCATAAGAGAAAAATATACAAAACAAGGTCAGTGTATATACACATAGCCAAAAAGTTTTGCATTTCCTCTTTTCACTCTTTTCTAAGTGCTGAAAAGTACTTCTAACTTTCTAAAAAGTTCTAAAAAGTTTAAAAAGTTTTTTTCTCTGTCTTTCTAAAAGCTCTGACAAACTTTTTTTTCTTTTACTATCACTTTAACTCTCTCTAAAAATGTCTGGTACAGGCCAAAATGTTGATCTGTCCAAACTTGCATATGATCACCTTAGCTGGAAAGGAGCAAGGAGTCTCTGCATAGAGAGAGGTTTGAGTGTAGGGAAGAATCCTTCCTTAGAACTGTTAATTAACATGCTTAGAGTACAGGATAAGGCCATAAGTGCCCAATCTGTTGAAAAAGTAGCTAATGGTTCTCAATCTGATCCAGGGACTCCCCCAGGAAAAGATTCAGGAAAGAAACTTCCTAGCCTGCCCATTACTAGACAGTCTAGCATAGTTGGTAATGATGATGAGCCACACCATATAAATAGTGTTGTCTCACATCATAGCAAAAGCATTTATTCTCACCATACTGGTAGTGATGTTTCTGTTAGCCAAGCTGTTAGGGTGGCTTCTGTAAGGGACAGGTCTCCTTCTGTCCATTCTCACCATACTTCTGTTTCAAGGCATGTCCCTCCCACCCACCCTGATGACAGATTGTTAGAAAGGGAGCTCAATAGATTGAGAGTGGAACAAACCAGACTGAAGCTCAAGAAGCAACAGCTGTATTTGGATAGACAGACTTTAGAAGTAGAGAAGGAGAGACAGAAACTGGGTTTAGAAACCCATGGTGGCAGCAGCAGTATTCCCCATAGTCATCCTGTAAAAGAGCATGATTCCAGGAATCTGCACAAGATAGTTCCCCCTTACAAGGAGGGGGATGACATTAACAAGTGGTTTGCTGCACTTGAGAGGGCCTGTGTTGTACAGGATGTCCCTCAAAGGCAGTGGGCTGCTATCCTATGGCTATCATTTAGTGGAAAAGGTAGGGATAGGCTCCTTACTGTGAAAGAAAATGATGCTAATAATTTCCTAGTTCTTAAGAATGCACTCCTGGATGGTTATGGCTTAACCACTGAACAGTACAGGATAAAGTTCAGAGAGACCAAAAAGGAGTCTTCACAAGACTGGGTTGATTTCATTGACCATTCAGTGAAGGCCTTGGAGGGGTGGTTACATGGCAGTAAGGTTACTGACTTTGAAAGCCTGTATAACTTGATCCTGAGAGAGCATATTCTTAATAATTGTGTGTCTGATTTGTTGCACCAGTACTTGGTGGACTCTGATCTGACCTCTCCCCAAGAATTGGGAAAGAAGGCAGACAAATGGGTCAGAACAAGAGTGAACAGAAAAGTTCATACAGGGGGTGACAAAGATGGCAACAAAAAGAAGGATGGTAAGTCTTCTGACAAGGGTGGGGACAAATCTAAAAATGAGTCTTCATCAGGCCCACAAAAACACTCTGGTGGGGGTGGTGGGCCCAAATCCTCTTTTAATCAGAACAAGGAAAAGAAACCATGGTGCTATTTATGTAAAATAAAAGGCCATTGGACAACAGATCCCAGTTGTCCAAAGAAAGGCACCAAGCCTCCTACCACTACAACCCCTACTGCTACACCTAGTGTCCCTACTAATAGCAGTGGTGGTGGGAGCAAACCTACTAATAGCCAATCCAAGGGAGTAGCTGGGCTCACTTTTGGTAACTTAGTTGGGGTTGGCCTTGTTAGGGAGGCCACAGAGGCTGTGTTAGTCTCTGAGGGGGCTATTGATTTAGCCACCTTAGTTGCTTGTCCCCTTAATATGGATAAGTACAAGCAGCTACCCCTAATAAATGGTGTTGAGGTTCAGGCCTACAGGGACACTGGTGCCAGTGTGACTATGGTCATGGAGAAACTGGTCCACCCAGAACAACACCTACTTGGTCACCAGTACCAAGTAACCGATGCTCACAACAACACACTTAGCCACCCCATGGCTGTTGTAAATCTCAACTGGGGGGGGGTTACTGGTCCAAAGAAAGTTGTGGTAGCTTCAGATTTACCTGTAGACTGTCTATTAGGGAATGATTTGGAGACATCAGCTTGGTCAGATGTGGAGTTGGAGGCCCATGCAGCAATGCTGGGCATCCCAGGGCATATTTTTGCTTTGACAAGGGCTCAGGCCAAAAAGCAAAAAGGACAGGGAAGCTTGGATCCTGGAACAATGGACCAAGTGCTCCCTAAAGCTAGGGCTAGTAGAAGCAAACCACTTCCTACTATCCCTCCCTCTACAGTGGATTCAACTTCTGAGGAAGAAGAATTCCCTCCCTGTGCAGAACCTACACCAGAGGAGCTGGAAGCAGACACTGCTGAGCTTTTGGGTGAAGGGGGGCCTGCCAGAGAGGAGCTGATTGTGGCACAGCAAACCTGTCCCACATTAGAGGGTCTCAGACAGCAAGCTGTCAAACAGGCTAATGGGGATGTCAGTGACTCTCACAGAATTTACTGGGAGGACAACCTCTTGTACACTGAGCATAGGGATCCTAAACCTGGAGCTGCCAGGAGATTAGTGATTCCTCAGGAGTACAGAAAGTTCCTCCTAACCCTGGCACATGACATTCCCCTAGCTGGGCACCTGGGTCAAATGAAAACTTGGGACAGACTGGTTCCATTGTTTCATTGGCCTAGGATGTCTGAGGACACAAAGGAATTTTGTAAGTCCTGTGAAACCTGTCAAGCCAGTGGCAAGACAGGTGGCACCCCAAAGGCACACCTTATCCCACTGCCTGTGGTTGGGGTTCCCTTTGAAAGGGTAGGGGTTGACATAGTTGGCCCCCTTGACCCTCCTACTGCTTCAGGCAATAGATTTATCTTGGTGGTAGTGGACCATGCCACAAGATATCCTGAAGCTATTCCTTTAAGGACCACTACAGCACCTGCAGTGGCAAAGGCCCTCCTGGGAATATTTTCCAGGGTGGGCTTCCCAAAGGAAGTAGTATCAGACAGGGGAAGCAATTTCATGTCTGAATACTTAAAGGCCATGTGGAAGGAGTGTGGTGTAACGTACAAGTTCACAACACCCTATCATCCACAAACAAATGGACTGGTGGAGAGATTTAATAAAACTCTCAAAGGCATGATTATGGGTCTCCCTGAAAAACTCCGCAGGAGATGGGATATCCTTCTACCATGCCTCCTTTTTGCCTACAGGGAGGTACCCCAGAAAGGAGTGGGCTTCAGCCCCTTTGAACTTCTTTTTGGACACCCTGTTAGGGGTCCACTCACACTTGTAAAGGAGGGTTGGGAACAACCTTTAAAAGCTCCTAAGCAGGATATTGTGGATTATGTACTTGGCCTCAGATCAAGGATGGCTGAGTACATGAAAAAGGCCAGTAAAAACCTTCAGGCCAGCCAAGAGATCCAGAAGCAATGGCATGATCAGAAGGCTGTTTTGGTTCAGTACCAACCAGGGCAGAAAGTGTGGGTCTTGGAGCCTGTGGCCCCAAGAGCACTCCAAGATAAATGGAGTGGCCCCCACACAATTGTTGAAAAGAAGGGAGAAGTCACCTATTTAGTTGACTTAGGCACTGCCAGGAGTCCCCTTAGGGTGCTCCATGTCAACCGCCTGAAACCCTACTATGACAGGGCTGATCTCAACCTGCTCATGGCAACTGATGAGGGACAGGAAGAAGACAGTGATCCTCTACCTGATCTCTTCTCTTCCACAGAACAAGATGCTCTTGTGGAAGGTGTAGTTTTGGCTGATTGTCTTACTGCTGAGCAGAAAGACAATTGCATAAATCTCCTAGATCAATTCTCTGAACTCTTCTCTACTGTGCCAGGTACCACTTCTTGGTGTGAGCACACTATAGATACTGGAGACAGTTTACCTGTCAAAAGTAAGATCTATAGGCAGCCTGACCATGTCAGTGACTGCATAAAGCAAGAGGTCCAGAAAATGTTAGAACTGGGAGTGGTTGAGCACTCTGACAGTCCATGGGCTTCTCCTGTGGTACTGGTACCAAAACCCCATTCCAAAGATGGAAAGAAGGAAATGCGGTTTTGTGTAGACTATAGAGGTCTCAACTTGGTAACCAAAACTGATGCTCACCCTATACCCAGGGCAGATGAGCTCATAGATACACTGGCATCTGCCAAGTATCTAAGCACTTTTGACTTGACTGCAGGGTATTGGCAGATCAAATTGTCAGAAGATGCTAAACCTAAGACTGCATTTTCAACCATTGGAGGACATTACCAGTTTACTGTAATGCCTTTTGGTTTGATAAATGCACCTGCCACTTTTCAGAGGTTGGTGAACACAGTCCTGCAAGGGCTGGAAGCTTTCAGTGCAGCATATTTGGACAATATAGCTGTCTTTAGCTCCAGCTGGGATGATCACCTGGTCCACCTATGGAAAGTTTTGGAGGCCCTGCAAAAGGCAGGCCTCACTATCAAGGCTTCAAAGTGCCAGATAGGGCAGGGTAAGGTGGTTTATCTGGGACACCTTGTTGGTGGGGAACAGATTGCACCACTTCAGGGGAAAATCCAAACAATTATTGATTGGGTTCCCCCTACCACTCAGACTCAGGTGAGAGCCTTCCTAGGCCTCACTGGGTATTACAGGAGGTTCATTAAGAACTATGGCTCCATTGCAGCCCCTCTTAATGACCTCACATCCAAGAAAATGCCTAAAAAGGTATTATGGACAGCAAACTGTCAGAAAGCTTTTGAGGAGCTGAAGCAGGCCATGTGCTCTGCACCTGTCCTGAAAAGCCCTTGTTACTCTAAAAAATTCTATGTCCAAACTGATGCATCTGAATTAGGAGTAGGGGCAGTCCTATCACAACTTAATTCTGAGGGCCAGGATCAACCTGTTGCTTTTATTAGTAGGGGGTTGACCCCTAGAGAAAAGCGTTGGTCTGCCATTGAGAGGGAGGCCTTTGCTGTGGTCTGGGCTCTGAAGAAGTTGAGGCCATACCTGTTTGGCACTCACTTCATTGTTGAGACAGACCACAAACCTCTACTTTGGCTAAAACAAATGAAAGGTGAAAATCCTAAATTGTTGAGGTGGTCCATATCCCTACAGGGAATGGACTATACAGTGGAACATAGACCTGGGAGTAGCCACTCCAATGCAGATGGACTCTCCAGATATTTCCACTTAGACAATGAAGACTCATCAGGTCATGGCTAGTCTTATTGTCCTTCGTTTGGGGGGGGGTTGTGTAGGAAAGTACCATCTTGCCTGGCATGTTACCCCCATTTTTCACTGTATATATGTTTTTTTAGTTGTATGTGTCACTGGGACCCTGGTAACCCAGGGCCCCAGTGCTCATAAGTGTGCCTGAATGTGTTACCTGTGTAGTGACTAACTGTCTCACTGAGGCTCTGCTAATCAGAACTTCAGTGGTTATGCTCTCTCATTTCTTTCCAAATTGTCACTGACAGGCTAGTGACCATTTTTACCAATTTACATTGGCTTACTGGAACACCCTTATAATTCCCTAGTATATGGTACTGAGGTACCCAGGGTATTGGGGTTCCAGGAGATCCCTATGGGCTGCAGCATTTCTTTTGCCACCCATGGGGAGCTCTGACAATTCTTACACAGGCCTGCCACTGCAGCCTGAGTGAAATAACGTCCACGTTATTTCACAGCCATTTTACACTGCACTTAAGTAACTTATAAGTCACCTATATGTCTAACCTTTACCTGGTAAAGGTTAGGTGCAAAGTCACTTAGTGTGAGGGCACCCTGGCGCTAGCCAAGGTGCCCCCACATTGTTCAGAGCCAATTCCCTGAACTTTGTGAGTGCGGGGACACCATTACACGCGTGCACTACATATAGGTCACTACCTATATGTAGCTTCACAATGGTAACTCCGAATATGGCCATGTAACATGTCTATGATCATGGAATTGCCCCCTCTATGCCATCCTGGCATTGTTGGTACAAATCCATGATCCCAGTGGTCTGTAGCACAGACCCTGGTACTGCCAAACTGCCCTTCCTGGGGTTTCACTGCAGCTGCTGCTGCTGCCAACCCCTCAGACAGGCATCTGCCCTCCTGGGGTCCAGCCAGGCCTGGCCCAGGATGGCAGAACAAAGAACTTCCTCTGAGAGAGGGTGTGACACCCTCTCCCTTTGGAAAATGGTGTGAAGGCAGGGGAGGAGCAGCCTCCCCCAGCCTCTGGAAATGCTTTGTTGGGCACAGATGTGCCCAATTCTGCATAAGCCAGTCTACACCGGTTCAGGGACCCCTTAGCCCTGCTCTGGCGCGAAACTGGACAAAGGAAAGGGGAGTGACCACTCCCCTGACCTGCACCTCCCCTGGGAGGTGTCCAGAGCTCCTCCAGTGTGCTCCAGACCTCTGCCATCTTGGAAACAGAGGTGCTGCTGGCACACTGGACTGCTCTGAGTGGCCAGTGCCACCAGGTGACGTCAGAGACTCCTTGTGATAGGCTCCTTCAGGTGTTGCTAGCCTATCCTCTCTCCTAGGTAGCCAAACCCTCTTTTCTGGCTATTTAGGGTCTCTGTCTCTGGGGAAACTTTAGATAACGAATGCATGAGCTCAGCCGAGTTCCTCTGCATCTCTCTCTTCACCTTCTGATAAGGAATCGACTGCTGACCGCGCTGGAAGCCTGCAAACCTGCAACATAGTAGCAAAGACTACTATTGCAACTCTGTAACGCTGATCCTGCCGCCTTCTCGACTGTTTTCCTGCTTGTGCATGCTGTGGGGGTAGTCTGCCTCCTCTCTGCACCAGAAGCTCCGAAGAAATCTCCCGTGGGTCGACGGAATCTTCCCCCTGCAACCGCAGGCACCAAAAAGCTGCATTACCGGTCCCTTGGGTCTCCTCTCAGCACGACGAGCGAGGTCCCTTGAATCCAGCGACTCTGTCCAAGTGACCCCCACAGTCCAGTGACTCTTCAGTCCAAGTTTGGTGGAGGTAAGTCCTTGCCTCACCTCGCTGGGCTGCATTGCTGGGAACCGCGACTTTGCAGCTACTCCGGCCCCTGTGCACTTCCGGTGGAAATCCTTTGTGCACAGCCAAGCCTGGGTCCACGGCACTCTAACCTGCATTGTACGACTTTCTAAGTTGGTCTCCGGCGACGTGGGACTCCTTTGTGCAACTTCGGCGAGCACCATTTCACGCATCCTTGTAGTGCCTGTTTCTGGCACTTCTCTGGGTGCTACCGGCTTCAGAGAGAGCTCCTTTTCTTGCTCGACGTCTCTTCTCTCTGCTGGTCCAATTTGCAACCTCCTGGTCCCTCCTTGGCCTCAGCAGTGTCCAAAAATGCTAACTGCACGATTTGCAGCTAGCAAGGCTTGTTGGCGTTCTTTCGGCGGGAAAACACTTCTGCACGACTCTCCACGGCGAGAGGGATCTGTCCATCAAAGGGAAAGTCTCTAGCCTTTTTCGTTCCTGCAGAAACCTCAGCTTCTTCTGTCCAGTAGAAGCTTCTTTGCACCCGCAGCTGGCATTTCCTGGGCATCTGCCCATCTCCGACTTGCTTGTGACTTTTGGACTTGGTCCCCTTGTTCCACCGGTACCCTAGATTGGAAATCCACAGTTGTTGCATTGCTGGTTTGTGTCTTTCCTGCATTATTCCTCTAACACAACTTCTTTGTCCTTAGGGGAACTTTAGTGCACTTTGCACTCACTTTTCAGGGTCTTGGGGAGGGTTATTTTTCTAACTCTCACTATTTTCTAATAGTCCCAGCGACCCTCTACAAGGTCACATAGGTTTGGGGTCCATTCGTGGTTCGCATTCCACTTTTGGAGTATATGGTTTGTGTTGCCCCTATCCCTATGTTTCCCCATTGCCTCCTATTGTAACTATACATTGTTTGCACTGTTTTCTAAGACTATACTGCATATTTTTGCTATTGTGTATATATATCTTGTGTATATTTCCTATCCTCTCACTGAGGGTACACTCTAAGATACTTTGGCATATTGTCATAAAAATAAAGTACCTTTATTTTTAGTATAACTGTGTATTGTGTTTTCTTATGATATTGTGCATATGACACTAAGTGGTACTGTAGTAGCTTCACACGTCTCCTAGTTCAGCCTAAGCTGCTCTGCTAAGCTACCATTATCTATCAGCCTAAGCTGCTAGACACCCTATACACTAATAAGGGATAACTGGGCCTGGTGCAAGGTGCAAGTACCCCTTGGTACTCACTACAAGCCAGTCCAGCCTCCTACAAGCCCCAATTACTGATAAACAGTGGCAGTCACTCTGGGGAGACATTACCAAATTCAACCGCTCCCTGGGCTTGCACGAAGCACACTATACTGTAAAGTCCTTTATGATCGTCATTTGCTTCCAGTTAAATGCAGGAGAATTATCCCAAACACCCCGGATCTGTGCTGGAAGGGATGTGGGCTGCAGGAGGACTTCTGACATATTAGGTGTGCCTGCCCCTCTATTAGGCCATACTGGAGTGAAATCTTGGCCACATTTAAATCTATTTTAGGCTACCCCATTCCCTCTACTCCCGAATTTGCACTACTGGGGATTGCGTGACCCCTCTCTCAGACATCAAACTCTGGGCGATGGGTTTATCACCTGGATCTCTTTGGCTCTCGCTGCTATATGGAAGAAACCAGAGCCCCCCTCCCAATTGCCCTCCCCCCCCCCAGTCTCGCAATGGCACGCTCACTTGTGGAATGCCTTAACCATGGAACGTTTATCAGACATTCTCTCTGACACCCAGAGAGGTTTTGAATACACTTGGGGCCCACTGAGTTTATTCTTGTCCAGGGATTCCCACTTTTCTCTTGACACACCTGGACTAGATCGATACACCTCCTCCAGACTTAAGAGCCCTCTTCCTGTTTGATTTCATTATTCTTGCTGCAGTCCGTTGCCTAGTACACGGCCCTCCTTTCGAGGAAGGCTTTGCTTCCCCTTGTTCACGCCCACCTGTTGCTCCATGGACACTTAGTTTAGAACTACCAATACATCCCCTTGTGATATTTAGAGGTACACAAATTCGGTGTTTATATTGTAATGGTTAATATAGTTAATATAGTTAACTCAACAAATGCAAGTTAATGCAAGGTGTTTTTCCTCTTTCTTTTTGTTTCTCTTCCTTTCCTTTTCTCTTTATTCTAATTACTGTCTTTGAATACGACTGGACTACTCTTCCATTTTGACAATGTACCTGTTATTAGCCTCCACTACTGGGAGATAACCAACACATAGCTGTATTCTACCTGCTGTTATATTGCTGATGTCAGACAGATCTCAATAAAAACACTTTGACAAAAACATGGCGGCAGCAGGAGAGTCTATATTTAGATTTCTGAAAATACTGGGTCAGAAGCCGGTGTGGGAGTTGGTCCGGCTCTGCAAAAGCAAGCGTTTAGCAGTGGGGAACCTATGGAACTGGAGTACAGGGTTACTCAGCAGTGACAAAAATTCCAAGCTGTCGAAAATAGTTTTCTGTGTAGACTTATATCTATTCCAAGAGCCACTGCAAGCTTCATTGTACACACTGAATTAGGAGTAGGATTCATAGACGATCGTATTAAATTGGCTCCCCTGCTTCTATGGTGAAAATATGAAGCAACCCCCATACCCAGTTCTCCAGGAAAGGGCGGAATGACTGATTGAGATTTGACAATATGGCACCTATTACATGGCTGACACATTTAAAACATCGTTTTTACAACCTAGGTTGTATGTACATCTTTGACAATCCGGAGAATATTGCTGTTCATTTTAAAGCAAAATTAAGTGAGATTTATGATTCAGCTAAAGAGTTATCTAGACTGATCAACATTTTAGACAGACCTATAGTCATGAGGTACATGCAAATTAGCACAACTCCCAGCCTAGATCCATATTTGTCATGGATAGTCAAACCAGAAAATGCATTTTATCTCACCAGGTTAAGGCTTAACACAATTCACCATCTGGTGGACTTCCTAGTATTTGGTACCTGGCAAACATCCCTTCCGCCTTGCCGATGTAATAGGCTGACAGTTCAATCTACCCCACACGTATGCTGTTATGCACACTGTGGCCCGTATTTATACTTTTTGACGCTAAACTGCGCTAACGCAGTTTAGCGTCCAAAGATTTTGCGCCGGCTAACGTCATTCTGAAGCGCCATGCGGGCGCCGTATTTATTGAATGCCGTTAGCCGGCGCAAGCAGACCGGCGCTGCCTGGTGTGCGTGGAAAAAAACCACGTACACCAGGCAGCGCCGGCGTTGGGAAAAGTGGCGCTAGGGCGTCTTAAAAATGGTGCAAGTCAGGTTGACGCAAAAAATCGCCTCCACCCGATTTGCTCCATTTTTAACGACGCCCAGACGCCATTTACATGACTCCTGTCTTAGTAAAGACAGGAGTCATGCCCCCT
Organism: Pleurodeles waltl; assembly: GCF_031143425.1. Classification (NCBI taxonomy): domain Eukaryota; kingdom Metazoa; phylum Chordata; class Amphibia; order Caudata; family Salamandridae; genus Pleurodeles; species Pleurodeles waltl. The sequence goes on along the minus strand of NC_090442.1, from coordinate 361,776,939 downwards.
TGCCCAATGGCCATGCCCAGGGGACTTATGTCCCCTGGGCATGGTCATTGGGCATAGTGGCATGTAGGGGGGCACAAATAAGGCCCCCCTATGCCACCCAAAAAAAACAACAAAAAAAAAATTAGACTTACCTGAACTTACCTGAATGTCCCTGGGATGGGTCCCTCCATCCTTGGGTGTCCTCCTGGGGTGGGCAAGGGTGGCAGGGGGGGTCCCTGGGGGCAGGGGAGGGCACCTGTGGGCTCATTTTGAGCCCACAGGCCCCTTAACGCCTACCCTGACCCAGGCGTTAAAAAGTGGCGCAAATGCGGGGTTTTTTGACCCGACCACTCCCGGGCGTGATTTTTGCCCGGGAGTATAAATACGACGCATTTGCGTCGCCATCATTTTTTTAGATGGGAACGCCTTGCTTGCATCTCATTAACGCAAGGAAGGCGTTCACGCAAAAAAATGACGCTATTTGCCCATACTTTGGCGCTAGACGCGTCTAACGCCAAAGTATAAATATGGCGTTAGTTTTGCGCTGAATTTGCGTCGAAAAAAACGACGCTAATTCGGTGCAAACGGAGTATAAATATGCCCCTAAGTTGCACCGCTAACCTCCGTCAGGCAACAGCCTACTCAGTGCTTCAAGTGCCCACCCACCTAGCTTGATATATAGCATTCCATACGGGGAATGGCTGGGGTCTAAATGTAACTGCAGCACCAATGAGGCATTTGAGAGGGAGAAGGCAATCATGAGTGACAGGTTCAAAGAGAAAGGGTATAGTATAAAAGTGATAGAGCGGGCAAGTGCAACAATAGATCTTGTTTCCAGGACACAACTGCTATATCCAGTTAAAGAAATGAAACATGATGAGTCTGACCAAGTAAGATTCACTATTACACACTCCAACCAAGCACATCAGATCAGGAAGGTTTTTGGTAAAAATTGGTATATTCTCAAAACTGACATGGTACTCAATAAATATCTCAATGACAGTCCTCAGAGCACGTTCAGAAAATGCTGATCACTTTGTGATAATTTAAATCAGAATATGGTCACCCAGTATAAGGACAGACAACCGGATGTGGCAAGTGGCTTTTTTGCTGCATGAAATGTAAAGCTTGCAGCAATAGTTCCAGTTATTCGAAGATTAAGATTCCAAACAGTATGTGGGAATACACTATCATAAGGAATTTCAGTTGCAATACAAATTATTGTGTGTATTGTCTAATTTGTCCCTGTGACAAACTATACATGGGAAGTACTATTCATAAGGACAGAAAAACGTATACTGGAACTTAGAAGGGACATACCGCACAATGATCACCAAAACCCTATTGCCAGACACATCACGGAGCTACATTTTCAAAATGAGAAGCTTCTTAAATATTGGGTAATCAATGTCTTCCAGCCTGATGTCAGAGGGGGCAACAGAGAAGAGAAATTGAGAGTACTAGAATCCACGTACATTTTGGATTTTGAGACTTTGATACCAAGGGGTCTGAACTCGAGTGAAAAGTTATCTGTGCATTTAGGTTAGCTTTTTATAATTTTAATGTTTTCTCCCCTAACAGCTTCTTAGGCAAAGTTATGGTACTGAATCTATTTTTAACATCACCTGTTGTATTTCTTCTCTACATAGGTTTGCACTTTGGGAGATTACATGGGGAGCTCGTTCAGCACTTCACCTTTTTATTTCTCTGTGATCAACTTGTATGCAGCTAGGTGTGTCACAGTGTTTGTTTCAAACAGTGGGTGCATGGTTTATTATCTCTGCACAAATGTAATACATTTGCCCATTTAGGTAGGACCGTTTACCCTTTTTTAGACACTGGTCATCGGCATGCATGGGAGTCATACACCATCATCAATACTACATCTCTGCACCAATGTAAAGCATTCCAGCCCACTTGGGCATGATTGTTTATTTCGCAATGACACTGTTCTTTGAGATTAATGGGAGCACCATGTCACAATCAATATTTAATTATCTGTATTTACTCCCCCTGTTGTATGCCTTATTATGAGTGATATGAGAATGAATGTTTAAAATACTTTTCATGATGTCTGCTCTATTGCTGCTTATCACTCAAGCAGTTTAATATTTTTTTGATTTTTTTTGTGAGAACTTTCGAGTCATATTTTTGAAAATAATGTGTGCTATGCCTTTATTACTTCACCAGGCTAATCCCTTACATCACACATTTTATTGGCACGGTTAAGATACAGAGCTTTTTAAGATACCACATCACCTATGATTCATTGGTTTGGATGTAATACTGTATACAGAGTGTTCCTGTTTGTGATTTATGAATATTGTACAATAATCCAATTGGGAGCAAGATGTACCTTGTTATGGTGTCCAGTGTGAATCTAGTATTGAGACATCAAAAAGCGATGCAGTTTAATTAATTCGTATTTGCCAAATACACTGGTTTTATTATGTAACACACTATTTTAATATCTGTGCACACCCTGGGAGGTACTGGGGAACATTTGACTGTCATATCATGTTACATTTCTACATATTGTTTCTCGGCAAAGTTAATATGAGCTCTGTCACTTATGAGGACCTATACCCCATGATTTATTGTTATTACAGAGCATACCAAGATGGCTGCCACTTTTTGCTATTTGATTGTCCTTTATTTGTGTCATTGACTATGGGTATGAAAAAGTTTGGTCAGTTTCTGCTCACTACCATGATCAAGGCTACGGCTGAAAAGCTAAAGTTAGGAGAGGACTAACTTGGATCAATAAATAAAAAATCTGTATTCATTTCAGGGGAGTCTGAGTCTTCCTCATATTGGGGAAGATTGGTGGAGTAATGTATTGGATGACTGGAGCCCAACTTGGACCGCCACAGTGTATTTCCTGTACTGTGGGTCTTGGCGTTTTCACTAAACAGAACCTGTGTCAACATACATTTTACCAGATTGAACATTAGAATGTAAAATATATATATATATATATGTATAAAATACGTTTCATACTTTTTAAGAGACGTTAGCTTTAGAAAATTACTTAAAAACGTAAAGGTTAAAGGAGTATCATACTTATCAATGTAATACTAATTATTTTAGATTTTTTATAAAATACAAAGAAATTCACTGAATAAAAACACATGTTAAAAGGATGTTATAGTTAGGTGTACAGGTGAAGTAACATTGTATTTTAAAAGATAAAAAAAAAAAAAAATTCAGTGAAGAAACCTAAAAGTTAAAGGGACATTATTGTTAGGTATCATATTTGATGTTAGAAACCACTGTTCACCATGCCCTGTGTCCAAACCGTTGTGAGCAGCCAGCCTAATGCTACACATGGTCTTTTGGCCACTCAAAATGCTGGTAGTCTTGCAGGTACTAGCTGCACTCATATTAAATTACTGACTTTACCAAAGAGATGCAACACCAAAAAACTGTGAGCCTACTATCATCTTTTTCCAAAAACCATCAATATTTCTTTAAATCGCACAACACAATGTTCAATATTAGTGACTCATAAAAATGTTTAATAACGTTTTAATAAAAATCATGTCTGTGAGTCTTTTTCACATAGTTTTTGTGATTGCATTTTAGGGGCTGAACATTTTTATATAAATAGACCCAGAGACATATGTGTATATATATATATATATATATATATATATACATATATATATATATATATATATATATATATATATATATACATATATATATATATATATATATATATATGTTAAAATAAAACCAGTGTGTTTCTGAGAATTTCTTTTAACATTTTCAGCCTCCAAAATGCAATCATAAAAACAACCTCAAGAGGGTCTTGCACTCCAGTTAAAAAGCATAGACCTCCAGGTAGGAGTGCTTTAAAAATATAATAAGTTCTCCTGGGTTAATGGTTTTAATGACCCAGGAGACTTACTGCTTTTTTAATATTGCTGGGGACTGCAGCACTCTGTATAGTCTCCCACATTAAAAAAGACTTGGGGTACCCCTCCCTATCCTAGGGGCACTACCAAGCTTAAAAGATAATAAACGTAAAAGCCTTTGCAGATCATTATGAGGTGCCGTAGAAAGAGCAGTGGATAATATATGAGCTGCTGCTCATTTATTATCAGTCATTTTGGTGTCCCGGTGCACAACTGGGACCCCCTTTTTCAAAATATTTGGGAAAAGGGAGTGTATCCCATTTCCTGAGGCTTTACAGGCCAGGGACCCAATTCCTTGGGTCCATTGTTTTTTATTAAGAAGAGGGGTAGAATGACCCATCCCAGATCCACTACAGCTCTGGTGATCCCATTCCAAGGTTCTTTATTTTTTCTTAAGGAGGGGTAGGTTGCCTGCTCCCCAGGCTAAACCAGGCAACAGGGACCCTATTGCAGAGACCTATATTTTATTTTAAGGGGAAGGGGGGTGCAAGGCCCCCTCACTGTCTTATTTCAGACCCTGGAGACCACATCCCTTAACGCCTTTACTTAGTAGTAAGAGGAGGGGCATGATGCCTCCCTCCTTGAGCCAGTTCATTTGGGTCTCCAGGACCCACATCCCCCAGGGTTTTTCTTTTAGTTGAGGGGAGTGGGGTGCACAGCTGTCCTTCCTGACCCCTGGGGCCTTATGTGATTGCCTCAGTGACCACCCAGTACACCCACAGCACACACTGTAGGATACAGGGGAAGTCCCATGGACCTGCTAGCTTCCCACAGGCACCCTCCCGAGGTGCATCGTAAGCTGTCATTGCTCCGACCAGGTGGGAGGAGGTATTTTTCACTGGTCCCACTGGGCAGGAGCAACCTACGTTTCCCTGCCCCCCTGGGAGCCTGGGCAGGGAAGCAAATGTCTGTTCCCACTGGATGGGAGCAAATATGGCTTTCCTGCTTGCGCATCTGTTGGCAGGAAAACTGTGTCCCTGGTGTGGGCTCCCTAGGACATAATCATTGAGCCAACCCCAGGGATTTAATATTGATGGCGGCCCAGGGGATTCTGTTCCAGAGGCCCTTCCAGGCTCTGGGAGGGAGACCTCACAAACTTCTCCCCTTTGATTTAAACAACAGACCCAGGAAAATAGGGTTCCAGGGGCCAAATAAAGTTTGGGGAGAGGGGACCCACACATGCACCCCTCTCCAAAGGATGCATTTTTTGACCCCCAAGACCTGGCTTACCCTAAGGGCCATACAAAAGGTAAACAATGGGCACTTTCTATGCTGCAATCCCCCAATGTCCTATGGGATCACAGCAAAACCCCAGAATTTAGATCCCATGTGGGGTCAAGGACTCGGGTGTCAGGGTATCCCTGTCTTGCCCTACCTAAACCCCCTTTTTTTTTTTTAAACTAGCTCTGGAGAGGGGACTAAGCACCTTATTAAGAATTTGACAGGCGTTCTGTCGTCCCCCCCTGGTGGCGGTTCCAAGTACTCTGTGAAGCTGACGGAGTTTTGACTGCCGTATTTAGATGTTTGGCAGCTGACCTCCCTTCATGTCGACAGAGTGTAGTCCGTCACATAAGTGGTTTCCCGCTGCTGAGGAGGCGGAAACCTATGCTGGCTAACATTTCTCTGTCGCCATCAGAATGGTGAAATTGCGCCAAGTAGATTTACATTTCACTGTTGTGCTGGCATTGTTCTAGTGGTAGGTTCCTGATAGCGGGAGTCCGTCACAGGACCTGCTCAACATTGTACAATGTCTGTGGCTATTGGATGGACGCCAGCAGCACACACCTGATGTCTGTTGGCTAACTGTGAACACCTGCATACCACACTATAAAACACACTCCATCTCAGACCATGATCCTTTGCCAGTTCACCGTACAACTCCATTTTGCTGCAGAAGTTGCCACACAGGTGTCAGGCAATTTCCTTTTTTCTCACTCTGTTAAGTTTTCACTTGTTTAGTTTTTTTCCTTAACTTGTGGGCCCTTTATTACATTCAATTTTATTTACTCACAACGGCAGCGAGGGAGAAATCCCCATTTTACAGAGTGAGAATTGTCAGTCATGGTGGATGAAATCACTAGAGTAGAGCCACATTAGTTTTGAACCTAAGTACAAAATACCACCATTTGTGAGAAAAGGCAAATGTGGTCCAGAATAGTTGACAAAGTGAATGCTGTAGCCAACAACCTGGTCACACAGGAGGAAATTAGGAACAGGTGGAATGCCCTGTGAGGGAGAGTATGTTCCCTGGCCTGTAAGCATCACCTGGAGGCCCAGAGGACATTACAACTATTTCCCTGGGAGGAGATGGTTTTACAGATTCTTCATCATGAAGGCTTAATTTAAATCCCTGGTGCACTGGAGCCCGGTAAGTTAGACTTATGAATATCTCACTGAACATAAATGTTGCTTTTGCTCTTAAGTTAGATGTTGATAATGTGTTTCCCACCTTTGTAAAACATATAAACGCAATTTTTAAAATCACAACTGTATTGTCATCATCAAGTTATCAGCATTATGGTGCCATCACTCCTTTTTCTGCTGGGTAATATGTGTTGTCAATGATATGTGTGTTGCTCTTCATTGATAATTTCTTGTATATACTTGTTTGTTTGAATGCATTTTGTTGTAGTTATGATGAAAGGTTCAATCCTCCATCTATAATACAATGAAGGTATGGTGCTTGTAAGTCTTTTTCACCTTATAACATATGCCACATATGCCATAATTTAGCAAATGGGTGTACGTCTTCACTTCATATATTTTACTAGGAATGTTCAGCTCACAATTTTCCAAGTGTTGGCAATGTCAAATTGAAAGGACTACAACTACCATGATGCCTTGTTTTTGCATCTGAAAAACATGTTTGCAATGTGATGTTGGTCATTCTTTCCTTTCTATATATATATGCATGTATGTCAAAATGCCAGGCATTTCTCAAACCCCTTTTTATGCAATCAATACAAAAATGGATTATGCTATGTAATTTTGTATGTTGTCACCTTCTTGTCATTTCATTGAAGTGATGCAATTGGTTTCACAAATCCAAGTATGTTGATTTAAATATTTTTTTTTTTAGTTACATTGTATGCAGAATATAAATTGCAATGGTAATACATTTACTTATTAAAGTTCATATAATAACCAATGCCATTAATCCTACTAAGTTGTATAATCGTCTGAATTTTAGCCTGCTTGGCATTGGATAATTTACTTCTCATTTCCCTTCTCTACTGAGTTGGGTTGAATGTGTGGTATATTTTATGCACACTTCCTAAGTAATATTTTGCTTTTCAGGCCATCTCTTCACATGCTTTTCTTGATGTTTGCATGAGTCCAATTTATAATATTTGGGTAATTACCAGAAAACACTGAGGTCTAATCATACTATTAATTCTATTTTTTGTATTTTAGGTTGCTCCATTTGTAGCTCAAAACACATTTGATGAATAATCCGGATTTCTGTAATTTTACCTGCAATTCATATTAGGTACTTCATCCAGAGTACGTGGACAACCATCTGCCACTGAGGATACCTCCACTGCAGACCAGGATAGAGCCTTCAGTTAGGAAACCACTCCTGCAAGTCCAGGTGATAAAGAGCAGCCTGGTCCATCTGGTCTGTCTGGGCACACAGCTCCTGTGAGTCTCACTTGGCCCACACCTACACCTCCCACTCCAGTAGTTAAGACACCTCAGCCACTGGATACCTCCACTTTCTATGCCCAAAGGAACATCATCCTGAACTTGTGCCCCCCAGTCCGGGCTGCTATTAAGCAAACACCTCTGCCACCACCACCTCATTTTCAGCCGCGACCCAGTGGGATGGGGCACACTGGCTCAAGGGCAAAGGTAGTGAGGATAGGGTTGATGGGAGTGAATCTGTGGGGCAGCAAAGTGAGGTCAATAGGTTCACTGTCACCCAGGCCACCTTTGACAAAGTCTTCGGATCCCAACATCAGTCCCAAGACATGAAGGCCCTGGCCCTGGTCCTTACAGAGCTCTAAACTCAAATTTGAGCTCCCTGACTGGGGTTGCTATTTAACATTAACACCATGTGTGCACTGCTTTCCCTGCAATATCTACCCCTTTCTATGGCCATACACCATCTGGGTCCACTACACCTGCCTTAGCCTCAGAAAGTGAGGCCCTGCCACAAGCACCTGCAACCACCTCAGTTCCTACAACTGTCCCCCCCCCCCAGGAGGTGACATTCATCTGGAACACCAGAAAAGGATGGCAAGACCTCCACCACCACCAGCAAGAGATGAATAACCTAATATCCTCCAGTATGTGACTACTAGTCACTCTGTAGAGTATATTTTGGACACATTTACCCTTTTGATGCCATTGTATTTTGTACACTGGACCTCAAACATTTTTGCCTCTAATAATAGTTTCATTCACCATCAGTTTATTTGTGTTTTTAAAATAAACTCTAAAACCACAAAGTCAAAGACTGATGTTGTATTTACTCTTTTATTTCTTCCTTCCATCATTACTTTAACAATGCAAGTAATCAAAAATATTTTTGTCCAAAAAAGTTACATTTAGATCATATTTCTCCCATTTACAAAAAGTTGAATATAACAAACACCACAAATCTTAATGTATTAATTTAATGCATTTGTAAGTAAGAATTATTTGCCAAATTAAAAATACAAATTACAACCCAGACTAACCAAAATAGTCGGTGCACTTTTTATTTTTACAGTTCCAGGCCCTTACCTCATGGAAGAATAGGATATAAATATCACTTCAGCTTCAATAGGCAAACTATAATTGATTCATCTCATCAGCTGAAACCAGACCTCCTGCCTCACAATAAGAATCCCACATCAAAAACACCAATAGTCAATAGTCAAAATCTTGGCAGTACTCCATTTTGTGGCCACAGGATCCTTCCAATACATGGTGTCAGGCTGGTGGAATGTCACAACAAGCTTTGAGTGGCATGCACCAAAACATTCTTTCTACAATGATGAGACACATCAACAGCTTCATACACAAACTGAGGATTTTGCAAATGTCAAGGGAGATGAAGATGCTATGGGATTTATTTACACATGCGGTCAGAGCAAGTTAAACATCACATATTGCCTTGGTGGCAACATTTAACAGAAAACATGTCTAATGCAATCTCAAAAACTTCTACTCAATGACTAAGCATGTGTGTCTTTCATAGGATCAACCAATGTTCCCTTTGTCACAACTTTGAAATGTTCACAAGAAGATGACATGATGAGGGATCCTAAAACTGAAAAACAAGAAACATTTAAAGATTTTACCTTACAAAGCAGACACATTACAAATGACAAATAATGAGGACACATTTACTTAGAACAATCAAAGATAAACAATGTTAATGAACACAGTAGTCAAAATGTCAGAACTTTGATCAACAAACATTTTTGGCCTGGGATTTCCTGAACTATCCATTCTTAAAGAAATGTCCAGCACAGACTGGTATGCTCATTTTGACGTTGAATGTAACGTTATACAAAGATACCCTTATATTCAGGTGAAGAAGTTGTCAATAACATCTTGATGTAAGTCAATTCCTTCCTCTTCCCCACTATCCTCTTCATTTGACATTCCAACATCCTCACTTGGTTGCTCATCATGGCCTCCATCCTCTGCAATGTATTAAATGTTCCGTCGCAGGGCTTTGTTGTGCAACATGCAGCATGCCGTGGGAATTTTGCAGACCTTATCGGGTGAGTAGAGGAGGCCTCCACCAGTCTTTTCCAAACAGAGAATGCTAGCCTTTAGGAGCCCAAAAGCCTGCTCCACTGGCCCCCATGTTTTTCCATGGAACTCATTGAAGTGGACTTCCTCTGGCGTTGTTGGATTCCTCAGCGGTGCTTACAACCATGGTTGGTTAGGATAACCTGAGTCTCTTATATGAAATAAAAAATATATTGAGCAAAAATACCTAATACCATTGTAGATTTTTTAACTAGAAATTAACCAAATAATAATAATGACAGATTGAACTTACCAACAAGCCAGATGCTCTCAGGCCAAAGATGTCACATTTGCAGGAGTATGCTGCTGTTCTGTAGTCAAAGCAATCATGTGTTGAGCCTGGGAAATGGGCATACATGCTTGAGATGTACAAATCAGGTAAGCAGACAACTTGCACATTGTTTGAATGGAAGTTCTATCGATTGCGGTACACCTGCTCTCTGGCAAGTGGCAGTACTAAGGTAATATGTGTGCCATCAACTGTTTCAACCACATATGGTATGCCACCCAAAGCATAAAAATCTCTTTTCACATTGGAAAAATCCTCATATCATGGAAACTGGATGAAGCTGTTGATGTGTCTCATCATTGAAGAAATAACTTTTTGAAGCACACCAGTGCAAGTTGGTTGTGACAAGCTTCCAGATGCTGCCACAGTATATTGGAAGGATCCTGTGGCAACACACTAGAGTACTACCATTATTTTGACTATTAGTGTTATTGCTGTGGGATTCCTATTGCGAAACAGAAGATCTTGCTTCATCTGATTACATAAATCAAGAATAGTTAGCCTATGCAATCTGAATTTTTTTATACTATCCTGTTCCTCCACGGAAATGGTCTAAACACTTGAGGCTGTCTTCTTCTATCTCTCCCTGGGTTCATTTGTCTGCATCTAAGAAAAATAGAAATACCTCCCTCTGGGGGGGGGGGGGCGCCATAAACAGACTATCTGCAGCCTCGGAATCACCATTAACATGCATCCAGAGTCCCTTTTTGACCCCTGCTTGCGTCCCACGTCGATATGGTATGCGATTGAAGAACTACATTTGCTTCCATGGACTTCAGGTCCCATAATGCACTGCCTGGTAGTCAGTAAGACCTGTCATTTGCTGTTTATTGTTTCCTATGGGAATAGTTGTGCTGTTCCTTTGAACTGGATTTTCTCCTCCAGGACTTGTGAGAGACTGGAACTGCACACACCAGTGATCACCCTTATGCAGCCCAGCCATGTGACTCTGCCCTGGGCTTGCTGCTGCCTGGAACTGCTTATAAGCTGCCATTTCCTGAAGCTCGCTGTCGTGCATTGGAGTTTGTTTCCTTTGTTTACCCGGCCTCTTGTTCGCTTGTGTTCCAGTCCTATTCCTGCTTGCTTCAGCCTGAACCTGCTTCCTGTTTTCCAGTCCTGTTCCTGCTTGATTCAGCCAGAGTCTGCTCCCTGGTTCTCAGTCCTGTTCCTGCTTGATTCAGCCAGAACATGCTCCCTGTTTCCCAGTTCTGTTCCTGCTTGCTTCAGCCTGGTCCTGCCCCTTGTTTTCCCTTCCTGTTCCTGCTTACTTCAGCCTGGGTCTACTCCCTGTTTTCCATTCCTGTTCCTGCTTTGCTTCAGCCTGAACCTGTTCCCTGTTTTCCAGTCCTGCTTCTGATTTGCTTCCTTGTTTGTTCCTTCTGTTCCCGGTATTGTTTTCCCTTTACTCATTCCTTCATTTCTTCCTTAGCACCTGTAACCTCCCTTCTGTGTCTCAGACTTGCCCCCTAGTGTCTGTCCTCTTTCTCCATGATTCTCTGTGATTCCTGCAGCCTCTAGTTTTTTTGTAGTTAGTCTCTAGCTCATTACAGTTTCCTAGAATCCCTGTGTATATTTTGAGCTTCAGTTCTAAGGTTCCTTCCTAGCTCTTTCTCTGGTAAGCATACTATGAGTCCTCACCTATGTATAAAGGTTTTCCTTTGTACTGGGTTGGCTCCTGGTTTCCAGGAGGCAATTCCTGCCCCATTCTTTGTCTAGTGTTGTATGTAGTCTTAAGTGCCTAAGTGTGACCGTGTGCCATTGCTGTTTTCCAGGAATTGCCACTGTGTCTCCAGCTGGACTCACAAGGGCTTGTCTTGTGTATGTAAGTACAATCCTTGTTTGTGCCCTAAGGGTCCAGAGACAGAATCCCTTCTGCTACCTCCTTTCTATAGGGCTTTTAGAATGACTATCTATAAGAGTAATATGCACCGAGGCATGGGCGTTCCTGTTGCTGTGGCAAGTTCTGAGCCTTATCTGTGTACAACCTTACACTAACGTTGCTCTGTCTTCACCATCCTGTTTCTGTGATTTACTATAGCTGTTCATTCCCGGGGTATGCCTGTAGCTATTCTTCTGCTTCGGTACACTACATCCAGAGGGAGATATTGTGTGATCTCAAGGGGTGCTCGGCCCAGAGTCCAGAACCGGGACACACACATCTCATGTCTTTGTAAAATTCCATATGTTTTTATGACAGATGTGCACGTAACATTTTTTACTGATGCTATAAATTAAACTAACCTCTTTGTACAAGTGCAATTTTTATTTTAAATAATGTCTAAATAATGCATTTTAAATGTTTTTTACACTTTGGGGGTTATTCCAACTTTGGAGGAAGTGGTAATCCGTCCCAAAAGTGACGGTAAAGTGACGGATATACCACCAGCCGTATTACGAGTCCATTATATCCTATGGAACTCGTAATACGGCTGGTGGTAAATCCGTCACATTTAGAACGGATTACCACCTCCTCCAAAGTTAGAATAACCCCCTTTATGTTATGTTTTTCTTTTATCATTCCATCAACGGAAGTATAAAACACCACACCACTATTGAATTTCACCACAGTAATGCATTATATTATACTGTTTTTTATTTTAAACAGTAACATTCATATTTTGCATATGTAAACAAACTAGCCACCATTTTGCATGGTGGTAATGCACTCAACATTTAAAAATACACCTGTTCATATTCTAAAAGGGCGGCCACCTGATCTTGCCATCAGGACATTTGCAATCTGACAACGACCGCGTAGTGGGTGTAAAACTCCACAACAGACACCCCGATAGGCTAGCGTGTGTGACAGCAATGTACGAAAGCTGATTGATGTGTCCCTCGCCTTTGACGATGGTGAACATCATGTACATGTACACAGCATTACAAAAACATCCAATTTGCATCCTAACACTGCAGCTAACAACACCGCCTCCACTTTGCTGCTGTTACCAACCTCTGGGAGCCAAGATGGCCTGCAAAGCAATTGACAGGGCCTCTAACGTCTCAGCAGAGGAGTTGGAATTCCTAATCACAAAGGACCTGTCCCTGTACAGCCAGATGTATGGTACACCAGAGGAACAGGTACATGTTTGAAAGGAAAATGTATTTCTAACTAACTTCTTTGTTTAACACAGGTTAAATTGTCCCCTTTTATTTCCTGATTGAATTATTGTGATTGGATTGAAGTCAACTCAATAATTTGGCTGTGAACAGATAATGATGTTTAACAATGTTTTTACATGTCTGTATATTTTAAAGAAGAGTTATCTTGATGATTAGGGTAATTTATAATTTCAATTTACTCACATTTCAAAGTTTTCCATTTACAAATTGCATGTCCCTTAATTCCAGTGGCCAGTACACACTGTGGCATAAGTATAAGTGAAAAATACAGCCACATGTTGAAGTGAGAGAAATGCAAAGTGCGGAACAAATTGAAGTTATGAACTTGTCTGACTCAATTTCTTTGCACTTTAAATTTACCCCATTTTCAGAATATTGCATGTCTATTTGTATTATAAATGTAATGGTACCACATATGGGGAAAGGTATGTCTTGTGGTGCAAGTAGATACAACATAGACTCTCATTCAGCCATACAACAATATCCCATTCCAACACACACATGTATATATAATCTAAGGCTGTACTTTTACTGACACGCATGGCAGCCCTTCCATAGTTCCCTTAGTCACAATATATGGTTCTAGCCATAATATCTGACTCTTTGGGCATTGGGCATTGAGCATTAAGCCAATGCAGCTGGGTGTGGGCGGGTGTTGTAGGAATGTGCAAGTTGTCTAGCCTTCAGTACCTCACAATGATTTGCACTGATCAGAAGTTGCTCTTACTACAGGAACTGTTTCAGATCCCTGTCCTAGATGTGGATAGTGACCCAAAATTGTAAAAATGAGGACATGAAAAGTGATGAGGCTAGTCAATAGGTCACTACAAATTTGTAGTTTCAAGAATATTTTTTTTTAAATGTGGCGTACTAACATTTTAGAAATGCCTAAAGGCATCAAAATTGTGTTACATTGATACAAACAAAACCTCACAAAACATTTTTTTCATATCCATACAGGACCCATCAAAATAAGACTGTATGGAAGGCCATAGCCAAGAAGGTGTGGACCCTGCAGTGCAGCATTCAGTGTTGAAGCCCAAAAGCAGCATCAAGGGGACAAGTTATTTTCAGATAACTTAAATCAATATAAAGGCTGGCACACGTCCAAAGCAGAAGAGGAGTTCTGGGAGGTGTAGGTTTAGCACAAGGTGCATGATGATGTGTTTTCTGTATTGGTTTGTGGAAAATGTTGCCACTAGATTTCTGATCACTACCAAAAGACTGTTTTGATCAGACACAAGAAAAATGATGTACCTGGATTTTGTCCACGTTTTGAGGGGTAGTTGTACCAAACAGGCCACAATTCAGGAATCTGTCTGGTGTGATACTCCATTGCAATTGTGAGGAGGTTATATTGGCCCTATTTCAGATGAGATAGCATACAATGCACTTATGACACAGTGGATGTTCAAGACTTCACATTAGTGAGTTGGTATAATAAACAAACAATAGTGCACATGTGATCCAAAATGACTAGTAATATGAGAACAACTGCAACATTTTTTATCGAAAACATATAAAAAATATGGTTTCACATCAAAACTCAAGTCAGTTCATGTTCCCAGTTGCAGATTGGCTTACACCAAATGTGCATATTAACCACTCTGTTTTTACAAACATGAAATTTGTAGGCAAACCTTATTAACCCCTTCGCTGCCAGGCCTTTTCCCCCTCCTGTGCCAGGCCTTTTTTTGCCTATTTGGGGCAGTTCGCGCTTAGGCCCTCATACCTTTTTGTCCACATAAGCTAACCAAGCCAAATTTGCGTCCTTTTTTCCCAACATCCTAGGGATTCTAGAGGTACCCAGACTTTGTGGGTTCCCTTGAAGGAGGCCAAGAAATTGGCCAAAATACAGTGAAAATTTCGTTTTTTCAAAAAAATTGGAAAAAGTGGCTGCCGAAGAAGGCTTGTGGATTTCCCCCTGAAAATGTTATCAACAAAGGGTTTGCAGTGCTAAACTCGTCAGCTTCCTAGCTTTCAGGAACAGGCAGACTTGAATCAGAAAACCCAATTTTTCAGCACAATTTTGGCATTTTACTGGGGCATACCCCATTTTTGCATTTGTTTGTGCTTTCAACCTCCTTCCAGTCAGTGACAGGAATGGGCATGAAACCAATGCTGGATCCCAGAGACCTAACCATTTCTGAAAAGTAGACAAAATTCTGAATTCAGCAAGGGGTCATTTGTGTAGATCCTACAAGGGTTTCCTACAGAAAATAACAGCTGAAAAAGAAAAATATTGAAATTGAGGTGAAAAAACCATCAATTTTTCTCTACGTTTTACTCTGTAATTTTTCCCTGCAATGTCAGATTATGGAAAGCAATATACCGTTACGTCTGCTGGACTCCTCTGGTTGCGGGGATATATAGGGCTTGTAGGTTCATCAAGAACCTGAGGAACCCAAAGCCAATAAATGAGCTGCACCCTGCAGTGCGTTTTCATTCTATACCGGGTATACAGCAATTCATTTGCTGAAATATAAAGAGTAAAAAATTGCTATCAAGAAAACCTTTGCATTTCCAAAAAGGGCACAAGATAAGGTGCTGAGGAGCAGTGGTTATTTGCATATCTCTGAATTCCGGGGTGACCATACTAGCATGTGAATTATAGGGAATTTCTCAAATAGATGTCTTTTTTACACACTCTCCTATATTTGGAAGGACAAAATGTAGAGAAAGACAAGGGGCAATAGCACTTGTTTTGCTAATCTATGTTCCCCCAAGTCTCCCGATAAAAATGATACCTCACTTGTGTGGGTAGGCCTAGCGCCCGCGACAGGAAACGCCCCAAAACGCAACGTGGACACATCCCATTTTTTTGAAAGAAAACAGAGGTGTTTTTTGCGAATTGCCTACCTGTCGATTTTGGCCTCTAGCTCAGCCGGCACGTAGGGAAACCTACCAAACCTGTGCATTTCTGAAAACTAGAGACCTAGGGGAATCCAAGATGGGGTGACTTGCGGGGCTCGGACCAGGTTCTGTTACCCAGAATCCTTTGCAAACCACAAAATTTGGCTAAAAAAACACATGTTCCTCACATTTCTGTGGCAGAAAGTTCTGGAATCTGAGAGCAGCCACAAATTTCCTTCCACCCAGCGTTCCCGCAAGTCTCCCGATAAAAATGATACCTCACTTGCGTGGGTAGGCCTAGCGCCCGCGACAGGAAACACCCCAAAGCGCAACGTGGACACATCCAAAATTTTGGAAGAAAACAGAGGTGTTTTTTGCGAAGTGCCTACCTGTAGATTTTGGCCTCTAGCTCAGCCGGCACCTAGGGAAACCTACCAAACCTGTGCATTTCTGAAAACTAGAGACCTAGGGGAATCTAAGGAGGGGTCACTTGCGGGGCTCGGACCAGGTTCTGTTACCCAGAATCCTTTGCAAACCACAAAATTTGGCTAAAAAAACACACGTTCCTCACATTTCTGTGGCAGAAAGTTCTGGAATCTGAGAGGAGCCACAAATTTCCTTCCACCCAGCGTTCCCCCAAGTCTCCCAATAAAAAGGATACCTCACTTGCGTGGGTAGGCCTAGCGCCCGCGACAGGAAACACCCCAAAGCGCAACGTGGACACATCCAAAATTTTGGAAGAAAACAGAGGTGTTTTTTGCGAAGTGCCTACCTGTAGATTTTGGCCTCTAGCTCAGCCGGCACCTAGGGAAACCTACCAAACCTGTGCATTTCTGAAAACTAGAGACCTAGGGGAATCCAAGGAGGGGTGACTTGCGGGGCTCGGACCAGGTTCTGTTACCCAGAATCCTTTGCAAACCACAAAATTTTGCTAAAAAAAACACATGTTCTTCACATTTCTGTGGCAGAAAGTTCTGGAATCTGAGAGCAGCCACAAATTTCCTTCCACCCAGCGTTCCCGCAAGTCTCCCGATAAAAATGATACCTCACTTGCGTGGGTAGGCCTAGCGCCCGCGACAGGAAACACCCCAAAGCGCAATGTGGACACATCCTAAATTTTGGAAGAAAACAGAGGTGTTTTTTGCGAAGTGCCTACCTGTAGATTTTGGCCTCTAGCTCAGCCGGCACCTAGGGAAACCTACCAAACCTGTGCATTTCTGAAAACTAGAGACCTAGGGGAATCCAAGGAGGGGTGACTTGCGTGGCTCGGACCAGGTTCTGTTACCCAGAATCCTTTGCAAACCTAAAAATTTGGCTAAAAAAACACATGTTCTTCACATTTCTGTGGCAGAAAGTTCTGGAATCTGAGAGGAGCCACAAATGTCCTTCCACCCAGCGTTCCCCCAAGTCTCCCGATAAAAATGATACCTCACTTGCGTGGGTAGGCCTAGCGCCGGCGACAGGAAACACCCCAAAGCGCAACGTGGACACATCCAAAATTTTGGAAGAAAACAGAGGTGTTTTTTGCGGAGTGCCTACCTGTAGATTTTGGCCTCTAGCTCAGCCGGCACCTAGGGAAACCTACCAAACCTGTGCATTTCTGAAAACTAGAGACCTAGGGGAATCCAAGGAGGGGTGACTTGCGGGGCTCGGACCAGGTTCTGTTACCCAGAATCCTTTGCAAACCTCAAAATTTGGCTAAAAAAACACATGTTCCTCACATTTCTGTGGCAGAAAGTTCTGGAATCTGAGAGGAGCCACAAATTTCCTTCCACCCAGCGTTCCCCCAAGTCTCCCGATAAAAATGATACCTCACTTGCGTGGGTAGGCCTAGCGCCCGCGACAGGAAACACCCCAAAGGGCAACGTGGACACATCCAAAATTTTGGAAGAAAACAGAGGTGTTTTTTGCGAAGTGCCTACCTGTAGATTTTGGCCTCTAGCTCAGCCGGCACCTAGGGAAACCTACCAAACCTGTGCATTTCTGAAAACTAGAGACCTAGGGAAATCCAAGATGGGGTGACTTGCGGGGCTCGGACCAGGTTCTGTTACCCAGAATCATTTGCAAACCTCAAAATTTGGCTAAAAAAACACATGTTCCTCACATTTCTGTGGCAGAAAGTTCTGGAATCTGAGAGGAGCCACAAATTTCCTTCCACCCAGCGTTCCCCCAAGTCTCCCGATAAAAATGATACCTCACTTGCGTGGGTAGGCCTAGCGCCGACGACAGGAAACACCCCAAAGCGCAACGTGGACACGTCCTAAATTTTGGAAGAAAACAGAGGCGTTTTTTGCGAAGTGCCTACCTGTAGATTTTGGCCTCTAGCTCAGCCGGCACCTAGGGAAACCTACCAAACCTGTGCATTTCTGAAAACTAGAGACGTAGGGGAATTCAAGATGGGGTGACTTGCGGGGCTCGGACCAGGTTCTGTTACCCAGAATCCTTTGCAAACCTCAAAATTTGGCTAAAAAAACACATGTTCATCACATTTCTGTGGCAGAAAGTTCTAGAATCTGAGAGGAGCCACAAATTTCCTTCCACCCAGCATTCCCCCAAGTCTCCCGATAAAAATGATACCTCACTTGCATGGGTAGGCCTAGCGCCGGCGACAGGAAACTCCCCAAAGCGCAACATAGACACGTCCTAAATTTTGGAAGAAAACAGAGGTGTTTTTTGCGAAGTGCCTACCTGTAGATTTTGGCCTCTAGCTCAGCCGGCACCTAGGGAAACCTACCAAACCTGTGCATTTCTGAAAACTAGAGACCTAGGGGTATCCAATGAGGGGTGACTTGCGGGGCTCGGACCAGGTTCTGTTACCCTGAATCCTTTGCAAACCTCAAAATTTGGCTAAAAAAACACTTGTTCCTCACATTTCTGTGGCAGAAAGTTCTGGAATCTGAGAGGAGCCACAAATTTCCTTCCACCCAGCGTTCCCCCAACTCTCCCGATAAAAATGATACCTCACTTGCGTGGGTAGGCCTAGCGCCGGCGACAGGAAACACCCCAAAGCGCAACGTGGACACATCCTAAATTTTGGAAGAAAACAGAGGTGTTTTTTGCGAAGTGCCTACCTGTAGATTTTGGCCTCTAGCTCAGCCGGCACCTAGGGAAACCTACCAAACCTGTGCATTTCTGAAAACTAGAGACCTAGGGGAATCCAATGAGGGGTGACTTGCGGGGCTCGGACCAGGTTCTGTTACCCAGAATCCTTTGCAAACCTCAAAATTTGGCTAAAAAAACACATGTTCCTCACATTTCTGTGGCAGAAAGTTCTGGAATCTGAGAGGAGCCACAAATTTCCTTCCACCCAGCATTCCCCCAAGTCTCCCGATAAAAATGATACCTCACTTGCATGGGTAGGCCTAGCGCCGGCGACAGGAAACACCCCAAAGCGCAACATAGACACGTCCTAAATTTTGGAAGAAAACAGAGGTGTTTTTTGCGAAGTGCCTACCTGTAGATTTTGGCCTCTAGCTCAGCCGGCACCTAGGGAAACCTACCAAACCTGTGCATTTCTGAAAACTAGAGACCTAGGGGAATCCAATGAGGGGTGACTTGCGGGGCTCGGACCAGGTTCTGTTACCCAGAATCCTTTGCAAACCTCAAAATTTGGCTAAAAAAACACATGTTCCTCACATTTCTGTGGCAGAAAGTTCTGGAATCTGAGAGGAGCCACAAATTTCCTTCCACCCAGCGTTCCCCCAACTCTCCCGATAAAAATGATACCTCACTTGCGTGGGTAGGCCTAGCGCCGGCGACAGGAAACACCCCAAAGCGCAACGTGGACACATCCTAAATTTTGGAAGAAAACAGAGGTGTTTTTTGCGAAGTGCCTACCTGTAGATTTTGGCCTCTAGCTCAGCCGGCACCTAGGGAAACCTACCAAACCTGTGCATTTCTGAAAACTAGAGACCTAGGGGAATCCAAGGAGGGGTGACTTGCGGGGCTCGGACCAGGTTCTGTTAACCAGAATCCTTTGCAAACCTCAAAATGTAGCTAAAAAAACACATGTTCCTCACATTTCTGTGGCAGAAAGTTCTGGAATCCGAGAGGAGCCACAAATTTCCTTCCACCTAGCGTTCCCCCAAGTCTCCCGATAAAAATGATACCTCACTTGCGTGGGTAGGCCTAGCGCCCTCGACAGGAAACGCCCCAAAACGCAACGTGGACACATCCGATTTTTTTAAAGAAAA
Organism: Pleurodeles waltl; assembly: GCF_031143425.1. Taxonomy (NCBI): domain Eukaryota; kingdom Metazoa; phylum Chordata; class Amphibia; order Caudata; family Salamandridae; genus Pleurodeles; species Pleurodeles waltl. Next base: position 361,756,834 of record NC_090442.1, on the reverse strand, counting down.
CAGTGCCTACCTGTGGATTTTGGCCTGTAGCTCAGCCGGCACCTAGGGAAACCTACCAAACCTGTGCATTTCTGAAAACTAGAGACCTAGGGGAATCCAAGGAGGGGTGACTTGTGGGGCTCGGACCAGGTTCTGTTACCCAGAATCCTTTGCAAACCTCAAAATTTGGCTAAAAAAACACATGTTCCTCACATTTCTGTGGCAGAAAGTTCTGGAATCTGATAGGAGCCACAAATTTCCTTCCACCCAGCGTTCCCCCAAGTCTCCCGATAAAAATGATACCTCACTTGTGTGGGTGGGCCAGGTGCCTGCAACAGAATAAGGCCCAAAACCTGAAGGGATAGCACAGCAAGTTTATAAGGGCATATTCTTTTATACATCTTTAGACGGACTCTGCTTTGGGGACCCACATAAGTGAGGTGTCATTTTACTTGGGAGACTGAGGGGAAAACTGGGGAGTAGGAATTTTGTGCTGGAGCGGTGATCCTACTAAGAAAAATCAGGAAAATATGCTTTTTTATGCAAATTTTGAGGTTTACAGAGGAGTCTGGGTAAGAAAATGTTGGGGGAGCCACGCAAGCCACACCTCCCTAGACTCCTTGGGGTGCCTAGTTTTAAAAAGTTTCTGGGTTTTGTAGGTTTCCCTACATGACGGCCGCACCCAGGACCAAAAACATAGGTGGGCCCTCCCCCCCAAACACAGGTATTTTTGGAATATATCACTTTGATGTGTGCACATACGTCCGTGATGTGCCAAACACTAAAATTGTGAAAAGAAACACACTTAGGTTATGTGAAGAAGACCCCTCACCCACCAACCAAGTTGGTGGCATGCTTCATCATCGGTGTCCCACCCGAGGCACCTAGCGTGTCTCAAGTGTGCTGCGACGCCTGATTACAGCGGAGCAGGTTTTGTCATTTGTACCACACATACTGGTTGGATTTGGCACGAGGGTGAGTGATGGTTCAGTAGCTCAAATTTTATTAACAAGAGATTTCACAAAAGTGAAATGCACTGGTAATAACTGAAAGGCCAAAAAACTGAACCAATGAGTCACAGCTCGTGAGCTGTAAAGCCACGACAAGGCACCAACCGCTTTACAGTCCACTCACACACCTTTCATACATGACATGGACTAGACCATTCACGCCGCCAGCCACAGGCCAAGCACATTACAAGACTCGCATCCACAGACAGCGCCAGTCAAGGGCCCATCACTTTCATACGCCCACATGCCTGATACAGCAATCACACCAGCTGATGAGTGTGTGGACTGGCGTTTGGCCGGCACTGCCAGCCAAGCGCCACCCCACCCACACCACCAGCCAAGCGCCACCCCACACACACCGCCAGCCCAGCGCCACCCCACACACACCGCCAGCCCAGCGCCACCACACCCACACTGCCAGCCCAGCGCCACCCCACCCACACCGCCAGCCAAGCGCCACCCCACACACACCACCAGCCAAGCGCCACCCCACACACACCGCCAGCCAAGCGCCACCCCACAAACACCGCCAGCCAAGCGCCACCCCACACCCACCGCCAGCCAAGCGCCACCCCACCCACACCGCCACACCGCCAGCCAAGCGCCACCCCACACACACCGCCAGCCAAGCGCCACCCCACACCCACCGCCAGCCAAGCGCCACCCCACCCACACCGCCACACCGCCAGCCAAGCGCCACCCCACACACACCGCCAGCCAAGCGCCACCCCACCCATGCCGCCAGCCAAGCGCCACCCTCCACATGCCATCCCCTTTTTTTTGTTTTTAAACAACAAAGAAACCACTAATCATAAATTAGTACAAAACTACAAACACAAAAGCTCTAACTGAATACATGACTAATGCCAACCGTGAAACCGAACATATAAAAAAATAAAACACCAGTTTACGCTCACGGAATTTCCCAATAATTCTTCTGTGTGTGGTAGCTCCTGAAACAGCCACCCACACACAGCCCAGGCTTTGAAGGACAATCAGGGCAGTACATCCTAGTCTCCTTCCTGATACCTCTTCGAGCACAGACTCTACATCTCTTAGCAGGAAAGTTTTTTTTGGCCGTGGGAGGAATGTGCTCAGCAAAGTGACGATCTTTCAATCTAGCCATATCCTCCACCACTGCTTCTCTAGGAACTCTTGCCTGTTCCAGCACAACAAGGCTAGCTATGATAGACTCCTGAAATTTCACAAATGTCATCCTTGACTCTGGAGAACTATCCTTAAACACAACAAAAGCATTAAAAGTTGCCAAGTGGAACAAGTGAAGCGCTAATTTCTTATACCACACATAAGACTTACGAGCAGCAATGTAAGGTTCTAACCTCTGATCTACTCTATCAACACCACCCATGTGCTTATTATAGTCTAAGATGCACACAGGTTTGCGCACTTTGGCAACCTGACCCCAAACAGCCACAGGTGAAGTACTCTCATCATGGATGGTGCTTAGCATGTATACATCCCTCTTGTCTACAAATTTCAGAGCTAGCAGCTCATCATTCCGCAAGGCACTGCACTGTCCCTTCTCAAGTTTTTTACAGACAAGCTCTTTTGGATAGCCTTTCCGATTAGAGCGGATTGTGCCACAAGCAACAGTGTCCACTCTGAACAACTCCTTGAACAACCGAACTCCAGTGTAGAAGTTATCTACATATAAATGGTGACCTTTGTTAAACAGTCGTCTACCAAGTACCCACACAATTTTCTCACTAACTCCAAAAGTGGGAGGACAACCAGGGGGGTCAATATTGGAATCCCTACCAGTGTAGACCCGGAAATTATAAACATATCCTGTACTACTTTCTGACAGCATATACAATTTAATTCCATACCGTGCCCTCTTGCTAGGAATGTACTGCCTAAAAACCAAACGACCCTTGAACAGGACCAAAGACTCATCTACAGATATTTCTTTCCCTGGAACATAGATCTCTGAAAACCGATCTACCAAATGATCAAGGACAGGTCTAATCTTAAAAAGACGGTCAGAATCAGGATGATCTTGTGGCAAGGCTAAAGCATTATCTACAAAATGCAACATCCGAAGAAGAAGCTCATACCGGTTACGACTCATGATGGCAGGAAATATAGCAGTTGCCATCAAGGGACTAGTAGACCAATATGAAGACAGTGATGGCTTCCTTATCAGCCCCATCAAAAAAGTTAAACCCAAGAACTTTTTCAACTCTTCCAGATTTGTGGGAATCCACTGGCTAGCTCTAGAGTGTGGCCTAAGTCTGGCAGCGTTGTCCCTCAAAAACTGCTCTGCATACAAATTAGTCTGCTCAACAATCTCTTCCAAAAATATATCGTCCATAAACAACTCAAAAAAGTTGACGGGCAAAAAGTTTTAAGTATTAACTCGACACCCTGGAAAACCAGTAAACGCAGGCAACTGTGGCTGCTCCATGTTTGGTGCAACCCATGCGTCAGGTCTTCCAATGGGAAGCCTTTCAGCCGCTGGCTCCTGCACCATTGGCACATCACTGTCCTCCTCTAAAACAGGCCCTTCATCAGCACTGAGAGTGGCTTCATCATCAGATGATTCATCTCTGACAGAAAATTCACTTCCAGAATCCTGCACTTCCTCCTCTGCCTCAGATGCAGAGTCAGTCTCATATTCATGGTCAGAAGATGACTCAAAAAGCACACTAACAACCTGCTGAGCGGTCATCCTACGGCTAGCCATGATCCTTCCTACAAAAATTAACTGGACAAATACACCACCAACAACCAGCACTGTGTAAGATAAGTAACAAAGTATAGGTTTATCACTAAGAATTATAAACTCAAAAACTATACTGCTCACTTGCCTGAAAAAGCTTGACTCACCAGCAACTACTCTGCACAGCCACAGCAATCACCAACGATATCCCACTAAAAAGAGAAAAAAAAAAGCAAATTAGACATAAGACAACACAATAATCATTGTGCATAACTCTAAGGACAATTTCACACACAATCCTGCATTCAGTACACCACCTACAAACATGTCATTCATGCATTGCAACAATACTCACTTGGAGTAAATTTATTTACTTACCTAAAACATGCAACTACGCAAACCGCAGGACAACTACTGCCAAAACTGCAACAAGCCACAGCAAAGTCAGCAAAAGCTTTGAACTAGAACAAAAAGGAGAAAAACTGTTATTATCATAAAAGCAAATACTTCGCCAGTTGACAAACACTCCGCCACTAACCATTTTTTCATTTTCCCTTGTGTCTAGTCTTCTCTGCTTGGGGGAAGATGGGCCTAAAAAAAAATAGGCCAATCTACCCCCAAGGGGAGGGGGCAGAAATCGCCCGGATTACATTGCACCCTTTGGGGGGGGCGACCCTTGCCCAAGGGTCCACACCCCCACACAAAGCACACACACACACACATATAGTATCCCTGGCGCTATGGGGATTCTGCCCCCCTTGGGGACAGAAAGGCCTAAAAAATAGGCATATCTGCCCCCAAGGGGGGCAGAACTGCCCAATAATACATATGGGCCCCTGGGGCCGACCCTTGCCCAAGGGGCCGCCCCCCAACACAAATAAAAAAAAAAACAACAATAAAATCCCTGGTGTCTAGTGGCTTTCTGCCCCCCTTGGGGACAGATTGGCCTAAAAATAAGGCCAATCTGCCCCCAAGGGGGGCAGAAACAACGATAAATACATTGCCCCCCCAGGGGGAGCGACCCTTGCCCAAGGGGCCAACCCCCAACACAAAGCACACATACAAAACATAATATTTCTGGCGCTATTGGGATTCTGCCCCAGGCCTAAAAAAAATAGGCCTATCTGTCCCCAAGGGGGGCAGAACTGCCCAAAAATACATGTGGGCCCCTGGGGGCGACCCTTGCCCAAGGGGCCGCCCCCCAATACAAAAAATAAAAACCAACAATAAAATCCCTGGTGTCTAGTGGCTTTCTGCCCCCCTTGGGGACAGATTGGCCTAAAAATAAGGCCAATCTGCCCCCAAGGGCAGAAACGACGATAAATACATTGCCCCCCCAGGGGGAGCGACCCTTGCCCAAGGAGCCAACCCCCAACACAAAGCACACATACAAAACATAATATTTCTGGCGCTATTGGGATTCTGCCCCCCTTGGGGGCAGAAAGGCCTAAAAAAAATAGGCCTATCTGTCCCCAAGGGGGGCAGAACTGCCCAAAAATACATGTGGGCCCCTGGGGGCGACCCTTGCCCAAGGGGCCGCCCCCCAACACAAAAAATAAAAATCAACAATAAAATCCCTGGTGTCTAGTGGCTTTCTGCCCCCCCTTGGGGGCAGATCGGCCTAAAAATAGGGCCAATCTGCCCCCAGGGGGGGCAGAAATGACGATAAATACATTTGCCCCCAAAGGGGAGCGACCCTTGCCCAAGGGGTCGCTCCCCCACACTAATAAACACACACACACACACACATAGCGAAATCCCTGGTGTCTAGTGGGCATTCCTGCTGCCCGATCGCATCGCGATCGGGCAGCAGGAATGCTCAAAGAGACATCGAGGGAAAGGAAAACCCTTTCCTTTCCCTCGATGCCTCTCTCAGAGCACCCCCACCCCGCACGAAGGTGAAATACTCACCTTCTCCCTTAGACGCGCTGGAAGCAAATGCCTTCCAGCGCGTCTTTCCCCCTTTCCATGAAATCAGCGCGCGATCGCGCGCTGACGTCATGGGGGGGGGGCGTGAAAGGGGAAGGGATTCCCCTTTCAGCCCTGGCCTGGGGGTGTTGGGGGGCGGCCCTCGGGGGAAGCGCTAGCGCTTCCCCCGACTGCCAGTCCCAGGACGTAATGGTTACGTCCATGGCGCCACACGGGCGCTGCCATGGACGTAACCATTACGTCCCTGGCGGGGAAGGGGTTAAATAAAACAGACAGGAATGTGTACACATTGGTGACAGAGTAACACACACCCCAAAACAACATTTTTCTGTCCTTTGTTATGTCCAGATGATCAATCAATATTGATGAAAAAGTAACTGAAAGGGACATTTGCAGACGGACAATATACACGGTACAACGGTTTCTTGTCTCATATTTATTTTTGGGACATGAGTTAACAATTCAGATAAAAAATCTGTACCATTCAGGGGGTGTTAAACAATTCCAGGAGAAATGTGAAATGTATAAGAGAAATGATCAAAACTGAAATGGGAGTAATGATGGTAAATTACAAAATTGTGAGCAAATGGATCCTTAAGATGTTCCCTATGTGCATGGGATAGTGGTAAAGTATACCTAAGATTGGAAAGCTTGAAGCAGGTGAAATAAGAAAATTAGAAAATGTTCGTTAAGAAAACTCATGATGATTTTTTTTGCACAGATCCAATAATAAAATCTTTTCACCATTTTCTGGAGCAGGTGAAGGGGACCTTGGCCACAAAGTCGGGGAAGCAGCTTGCCCCTATGTGTCGGGTGGCGAGACCTCAGACACCGATAAACACAGTGGCATGGAGGGTGAGGGGACTGCAACAGTGGCCACCAGCTCATCTTCTTCTTCAGAGGCCTCTACAAACAACCAGTCCTTAGTAGTGGTGGACCCTAAAGGACCTTTACCATTTAAATCCTGTCCACCATCCAGATTCCCATCTCTACCCTCCCTCTTGCTCACCCACCAGTGGACCAAACCCACCACAATAAAAGGGCAGGTCTGCTTTGCTGCAAGCACCTCCCTCCACCCCTCAGCTATTCTCAGTGAAAAGGCTATTGACCTGTTACCCAGCATCTCTGTAGGCCAGGCAACGATCGTGAATAGCATCCAGGGCCTTACTTGCCAATTGCAACTAATGGGTGCATTTCTGGATGCCATTGATAGTTCATGGCATGCAGAGATCACTTGTGAAAATATCCTCTGCACTGACCGCAGCCCCCCAAACGGCTCAACCTTGTGCTCCTACTCTGGTCCCTTTCTCATCCCAAACCCCAACTTCCACCACAAGCAGACTCACTTCTGTTTACACACCCACTCCAATAGATACAAGCAGCACACCCACACCCACACTTAAACACAAACACACAAAGAAACACAAATGTGCACCCATCCAACATACACACACTGCTGACACTATAGCAACAGTTACCATAGCCACCACCACAACCACCACACCCACAAGCACCATCACCACACCTACATCCACAACACCCACCACCACAGACACAAGCACCACCAGCACACAAACAACCTCCAGCTCCTAAACCTAATCCTTCTCCTCCACCCAATTTCATGTCTTCCCTGTCCCTGATCCCTGTGTAACCCAAACCCACCATTCTCAAGAAGGATCTTTGAGGTGCCTGCTCTGTGCCCACTAGATGCCCCTTCCTGAGGAGGTTGTCCCTTGGCAGTGTGATTAGGAGGCAGGCATAAACTTAAAGATTGATTCAGTGCATCCTGTGTTTTGTTTATTATGATTTATTATTAAAAAATATATATTGAGAGACAGATGTCATCTGAAAATCTTTTCATAAAGTTTGTTCTGACATTATCTATTAATGAAAGGTAATTGATTGGTGGCAATGTGACTTATGAAAAATGTGAGTAACATGAACCTAATTTAGTTTATAACATTTAACAAAACATGTTTTATTTTTTATATATTTGTATAGTACATACATTATGGATGGACATGGTAATTTTGGTTTAGGCATTCATCATGATAATGGACACTTCAACTAAAATTAAAACTAAATTAAATGTATTTTACAAGTTGATGCAGGTGTGTTTATTTAAAATTATAAGTGTTCATAATAAACACATATGCAGTACACAAAAAATGTGAGTTAAATGACATTCAGTGATATACAGAAAATTCACTAGACAAGCAAAATGTGACATTAATATATATATGAAATGGTTTAAGTTTAGATGTTACATTGCATATACATTTCTTGTACACTCACTTGTTGCATTGTGTAGTGCAATTACTACATTTTATTAGAATGTTGTTGTTCAAATAATATGTGATGCATATGTATATGATTTGATAGTTTAGGGAAAATGATTAAACACACCTGTATGGATCCATTTAGAATTTTGGATTAAGGTGCCTTATGTGTAGGTGTCCATTAGCAGGAAGGCTGCTTGGACAAGGTCACCGACAGACTTTCATCTATGTGCCCACTAGCATTTAAATAAAGTAGACGAACTGCCTTCTTGGTGGACAGATTTTCCGATGGAAAAACGTCGGGGGACCAATTCTTCCAGGATCTAAATCATGCCATAAGTCCCTGAGTCCTGTAATGGCTTCCTGCAACATTTTATATCTTGTTGCCTCAACCGATCAGAGCATCCACAGCCTTATTTACAGAGGAGTGAGTTGACCCAAAGTGAAAAAAGCCCTCTGGGTCAATCAGACCACTCTATTCTTTTAATTGGGTTTGAGGAACACTCGCAAGAGTCTCTCAAGCCCAACCATCCGGATATACAAATATTTTTGTTTCCCTAATTTCTCAAAAACTACTGAACACATTTACACCAAATCACAAAAACACGCTTTTTAGACAAAGATTTCTCTTCTTGCTAAATTTGGTGTCATTCTGTTTGGACACTTTTGTTGTAGCACTACCAGGAAAAAAAGTCTATTTCAATTGCATGGGGATTTTGTGTTTTGTGACACCCCTTTTTTCTTGGCCGCTAGTTCAGTTTCAGCCTCCATCCATCATTCTGTGGTGTAGCTATATTCACTCTAAGTGGCAAGGGTATGCCCAGACATTTGTCCCTTGCTCACTGTGCCACTGGATTCAAGCTAGCCTGGCTGATGACGGGTGATACCCCGAAACCGGTCCAGGGATGCTTGTTTCTGCTCCAGGGAATACCTGGCCTGGCAGTTTGGGCTGGACTGTACCCATGGGGAACAAGGTCAAGACTGATTTGCGCATGGCTGGGTCCAAACCTGGGAGACATGGTGAGCAAAAGAACAATGGATTTAGTCCAGATCTGTGACTGGAGTTGAGTGTTTGAAAAGTTTCATCACTCCGTTCATCATCTTGTTGTGTTGCTATGTTTGCCCTAAGTGGCTGGGTATGCCCAGATGTGGGTCCCTTGCTCACTGTGCCACTGGATTCAAGCTAGCCTGAATGATGAGTGAGGATACCCTAAAACTGGGCCTTTACAAATTCAACAGGGACATGCACTGAAATGTCTACATTTTCCTCCTGAGGCGATGCTGCATGTGCATTCTCCCCTCATCTCTTCACATCATACAGACGTGCACCCACTGTACCTCAGCATAGGTACAATAGGACACATAAGCCATCATAGAGCATACTTTTGGACTCCTAAAGTTGCAATCAGATGTCTTAACCATACAGGGGGTGTGCTTCTGTACTCCCCTGATGTTGTGTGCAAGACAACAGTAGCCTGTTATGTCTTGCACAACGTTGCAGTACGTCAGGGCTTACACATACCTCTAAAACCTCACGTAAGTCTGAATCCAGGGAACAGTGCCATTGTCCCACACAGAGGGCAGGGTATGCATGTGTGTGACCAGCTGGTTGACACTTTTTTCTCTTGAGCCACCATTACGTTACAACCTTTATGTGGTTACAGTCTTTTGTCAATGATGATTGGTGGACATTTAACACCCTGTCTATAAACTCCATGCTGAGACTACTCTGTAAGTCATATATAATAAATGCAAATAATAAAATAATAGACCTGACAGCCTTGGGGAGGACGTCTGCCAAACGTTTTGCCTGCTTTGCCCAACTGTTGCTAATCTGTTTTTTTGGATTTAGGTCTCTGGGCACTTTACCACTGCTAACCGGTGCTAAAGTGTGTGTGCTGACTCCCCAAAAACATGGTAACATTGGTGTATTCACAAATGGCATAGTTAGTTTACTTATGAGTCCCTTGTAAAGTGCACTATATGTGCCCAGGGTCGGTAAATTAAATGTTACTAGTGGACCTGCAGCACTTTGCCACCCACTTAAGTGGACCTCTTAAGTAGCCCTTTAAACATATCTCAGACCTGTCACTGCAAAGCTTGCATGTGCGGTTTTAGTGCCATGTCGGCTTGGCATTTAAAACCCCTTGCCAAATTTTTAACTCCCCTTCTAATACACATAAGACACCCCTAAGTTGAGCCCCAGGTAGCCCATAGAGCAGGTTGCGGTGTAAGTAAAAAGCAGGGCATATACTTTTTAGTTTTACCTGTCCTGGACGTGAAAAGCTCCCAAATGGGTTTTTCATTACTGTGAGGCCCACCCTGGACTAGTAAAAATACATTCTCTTTAATGGCAAAGTTGGATTTTTGATTGCAACTTTATAAATGCCACTTTTAGAAAGTTGACATTGTTCTGCTCTCAACCCCTGTGTGCCTGCTGCCTGCCTCCCATACATGTGGGACACAGTTGGAGCACCCATTGTCGGAAACGGTAGGAGGACCTGAGACGCTGGGCATGGAAGACAGCAAAGGCCCAGCTGGGGATGGCCTCCCAATGAGGAAAGGGTGCCCGTCGAACCCAGACCCCCCTAAAGGCCTGCATACTGGCGATGGCCTACCCTGACCTGAATGTGCACTTGAGGGAATCACGGCAGCCACAAGGGGGTGAGTAAAGTGGGTATCATTACATCTTTTGGCTGGTGGGGTGGTTTCCGGGTGGTGTTCTGTGTTAGTGGGTGCCCCTAAGGCCAGGCCAGACATTGCAGTGTGGGTCATCTCCAGGGTAATGGTTGCATGTCAAATACAGGTAACCTAGCTTGTTCGAAGTCACTTCCAGGCAGGGCATCGTGGGTCCCAGGTGTGCTGCAGTTGGTGGTGTGTGCTCCTCATCATGCCTTGGTTACCAGCCATATCATTGGTAGTGCAACGCATTTTGCTTGGTTCCCCTGTGTGTGAGGGTGCTGTGTACGCCAAAGGGGGTGCTGGTGCAGTAATTGACCCAGTGTTCTCTCCCCCCTTTTTTGTTCTGCCATCCTGTCCTTGTGTGCATTAGCATCATCTGGCAGAGGAGCAGGGGCACCGGCGACAGAGGGAGCTGCATCCAACAGGACCCTGGAGGCAGAGTCCACCGACACCGGGGGAACCAGTGGGACAGAGGGCAAAGGGAGCACCACGACGGAGACAGGAGGAGACGACACAGACTCAGATACCTCCCCTGATTGGAGCACATTGGTGGTGGCGGAAACCTCTATGGTCACCCCAGCTACAGGTACAACCCCACCCCCGTACCAGCACTGCCCTCCCAGTAGACCCTCAGTGAGTTGCCCGTGTCCGCTTACCCAGGAGGGAGAGCATCTCCTTTGCCCCATGCACCTCGGGCCCTGCCGCAGTGAACCCTGCTGCCCTGAGTGAGGAGGATATTAAACTCCTGAGATCCATCTCTGTAGGGCAATCAACCATTGTGAATGCCATCTCGAGGCTGGCATCCCAGATGCAGCAATTGAATACCACTTCCCTGTCCAACTCACCTTAACCCCAACCCATCCCAGGCACACATACAGATGAGCATGCACACAAGGAAACACCCAAGAGTGGCACAGGCAAACACAAGCACCACACTTTATCCCACAGGCTCTCATGCAAACACCATACAGTTGCAGACACAACAACATCCACTGTCTCCACTGTCTCACCCTCTTTCTCCTCCTCCACTTCCCTCCCAGTCCCACCCACACTCACACCTGCATGCATTACATCTACATCCACTACCAGCATCACCACACCATGCAGAACACACTCCTCACCAGCAGACACCTCCACAACAGCCATGCAGACATCCCCTCTGTCCTCTCCAACCCATTCTGTCCCCCCCAAGGGACACAAACGCAAGCATTCACACACCCAACAGCCACCCACCTCACATCAGCATACTGCCCATGCACCTGCGCCCAAATTCAGCAGACATATACCTCCAACAACCACTCCTACCGTCCCTAAAAAGCTTTTCCTTTTCCAATTTGTCCTCATCCCTGCCCCTCCCCCCTCCTGCATGTATGGGGAGGGTACAAGGGAGTCAGCCTAGCACCTCAGCCAAACAGTCCACGGGCACAGTGGTAGCACAGAAGGGGAAGGAGCCAACACCACCAGGGAAGAAGGGGAACGGGCCTGCACCACCAGGGAAGAGTGTGAAGGGGCCTGCACCACCTGTGAAGAAGGGGAAGGGGCCTGCACCACCTGTGAATAAGGGAAAGGAGTCTGCACCACTAGGCAGAGAGGGGAAGAGCCCATCCACCTCTGCCGATAAGGGTACAGGATTCACGCGTCATATACAGGAGGAGACGAGGCACTCCATGCCAGTGGAAGCTGTCAGGCTGACACTGCCACCAGCACCATCTGTCACGGGCCCCCACCGCCAGCTGTGGAAGTGCAGCCAGCAGTGAGTGCCGAAGCTGCCCAGGAGGCTCCTCCAACCACCACCACAGTGCAGCCATCGGACAGTGCAGAGGCTGCCCAGGAGGCTCCTTCTATCACCACTAGGGTGCAGCCGTCCCCACCAGTGGACACCATTTAGGCCACCGTTCAGGGGCTGCTATAAGGGCTGCCCCCATCCAAACCAGTGGGCATGCCACCCACTTGAGAGACTGTGGCCTTGCACTCCCCAGGACAAAGCAATGGGCATGGAGCCCCGTCCAGAACCAGTGGGCAAGTCACCACTTGAGAGACTGTGGCCTTGCACTTCCCAGGACAAAGTAATGGCCATGGAGCCCCATCCAGAACCAGTGGGGACGTTCCTGTGTTTGGCTGAGGTGCCCCCCCATACCCCTGAGGTGCCTTCCCACTTGCAAAATGATGCCCTTGCAATGTTCTCTCCGGATGTGTCAGGATACAGGTTGGGCCTTGGACTGTGCCCTGTGGCCTTGTGTGCCCTTATGACTTTGCACTGGGCATTGGCCCTTTATGAACATTTGTATATATTTGTTTTGTGTGGTGAGTTTTGCTATGCTAATCCATTGTCGGTACTCCAGCATTGTTGTCTATGTTTTATTATGCCCTGTGTCGTGTGCCATTGGTTTACGTGTGTAGCTGGTTGTGTGTATGGTGTGTGTGTGTGTATGGGGTGTGTGTCATGCTTGTGTGTGTCACTCTCATTTCCTCCCATCCTCCCTTGTGTACTAGGTGGTTGTACTCACCGTCGTCATCTTCGTCGGCGTTGGTGTTCTATTTGGAGCATGACAGAAGATTATCGGGAAGACTTGCAGTTCGGGTTCCATGGCGGTGTGATTCTTCCCTGTGTCTCCAATGGTGAGTCCTTTCACTTCTGTGCAGT